>NC_064649.1:31205391-31805391 GCF_023864345.2 Schistocerca serialis cubense
GCTTGGACATAATCATTTTTGTACCTTGAAAAAACTGATATCATGCCATAAATATAATGAATATATACAACTAGCAGCACATTAGATACTATAAACAGTTACCACCTCTAACATACTGCAATGGTACTATCAATAATGAAGTTCCGAAATCTTTGAGTGTAAACTTCTTTTAAGTAACCGTTTCACTGCTACAGACAAAGCTTTGCGTTCCATTCTGAGGGAGTTTTTGTTATGTCTGTACTGCTTGCAAAATGCTGGTGCCTGTGTTGAGAGACAAAGTTCCGGCTAATATGAAATGCACATCATTCAATATTCTGATTTTTGCACCTCTTACAGTCTGGTATCTTTAACTGAATTTATTTTCGTCATCAGTCCTACTACTCCGCTTCTTTAATTAAAGTAGATATTGTATGACCTTTTAAAGAGTTGCATTGAGTAAACTTTGCATTTGGTTGACTTTAGCTCATACATTACAGTGAATGAAATGTAGATAAGATATTAAAATGTTATGTAAAATTGAGGGCAGAATGATATTTCATTTTGTTCTCACGTTATTGGGTTTTGTGTGTGAAGAACAGTCACACGCAATGCTCCCATTAACGTCCAAATGCATTGCGAATCGTGTAGTCAGAACAATGTCAAATCTCGCAAACAATTCAAGATTTCGAAGCGATCTCTCTCTCTCTCTCTCTCTCTCTCTCTCTCTCTCTCTCTCTTCTTCTTCTTCTTCTTCTTCTTTGCATTCATTGAGGCACATATGTTTTATGATAAATACTCGAAGTTTTTTATTCACTAAGGTATGGAAGTAACTCACCCACCGTAGTGAGACATCGGCTGCTCTGGACGCATTCAGACATCCGTAGCACTGCAGGAAAACCCAAAATCCAATTTACATGCATATACACACCCACAATATCTTAGGAACAGTGTAGCAGGATGTGTATACATGCCACCAGCAGTGAAAGGGTAACAACTGTTTCAACTTAGACATACAAAGAGTACTTATCAGTACATTGTACTTGACGTAGTAGTCACTACAGGACAGATGTTTGCCTGTATTAACAATTATTCTAATAGATCTTTTCTGAAGCACGAAAATCCTATCCTTGTAGACTACGGGTTCCTCGCCCTAAATTTCAGTGCCAAATGCAAACACAAGTCGATTAATCCATAGTATATTTGTCGAAGGACAGGAGGAGTTGTTATATTTATCAAAAATTTAAATAAGGAAATTTTGTAACTACTCCTTTTAAAGAGATTCCTCAATCACATCTGAAAATTTATGTTTATGAGGCGTATATGTGGTAGGCAGTGATTCATTACTAATGTCCGCTTGAGACTGGCTATACATAACAATAATGAAAATGGATGGAAAAATATGTAAACAAATATGTAAATCCTGTGTGACACACAGAAACATGTAATAGAAAACAGTTAACTTTAGCTTCGAGCTCTTGCTCCTTTTCTAGTACGTGTACACATATTCCCATACAACCACACAGACACCCAAATGTATGTGTTTGTGGTGGCAGCGATATTGATTGTTGAATATTGATTGGGTTTCACGGAGATGGGAAGGAGGCAGGGAAGGTCTCCTGAAGCAAGAAGAAGTAGCAGTTTAATTTGAGGCAGGTCTTTCGCTGAACAGCAGGATGAAAGAAGTTCAAAGAGTAGAGCATACAAGGGATGGATTGGGGGGGGGGGGGGGGGGGGGAGAGGGTGTGTGTCAGAAGCTGGTGCTGAAGGGGGGGGGCAATAAGGGAGAGGGGTGTGAAAAAGGGGGAGAGAGAGGCAGAAGAGTGGTGGCTGAAGGCATACATGATGTGGATGGGGAAGGAGTGGTGTGAAGAGAAGGGGAAAGGTAAGATGAGACAATGAGAACAGGTTAGCAAAAGTGTAGCCCAGGTGATTGCGAGAGTGCAGGATATACTGAAGTGACAATTCCAACCTGTATGGTACAGGTAAACTTGTGATGAAATGAAGTATCCAAATGGTAAATGTAGTGATGCAGCTGTTGAAGTCATTTGTGTCATGGTGGCTGCATGTTCAGATACTGGATGGTCATGTTCGTTGTTTGCCAGAGTTTGGCTGTGGCTGTTCATGTGGGGGTGGGTGGATGGGTGTATGGGACATGTCTTGCACTTGGGTCAACCACAAGGGAATGGCCCATGGGGTGCAGGATTGGAAGCAGGATTGAAGTTGGGATGAATAAGGATATTCTGTAGGTTGTGCAGGCATTGGAACACTACTTTTGTTGATTTGAGCAGGATTTTGGGTAGGATATCCCTTGTCTCAAATCACCTAGAGAAGGGGTTAAAGCTCTAGTGAAGAATGTGGTTGAGCTTCTCAAAACCATGGTGATACTGGGTGATTAAGAAGAGTGTTAATCAGTGGCTGGTTAACAGGGGTACTGGTGTCAGAGGAGGTGACGACACAGGTAATCTAGTTATTTGTGAGCTGCACAGGTTATTGTCTGTCAGTAAAGGCTCTGGTAATGTTATCAGCATATTTCAACAACTATTTTCCATGGCAGATGTGATGTCAGTGGGTGGCTTTTTGACATGGAAAGGGTGACAGCTGTCAAAGTGGAAATACTTTTGGTGGTTGGTGTGCTTGATATGAAAAGATGTATGTATGGAGCCATTTGAGAGGTGGAGATCAACTTCTAGGAAGTAGGCTCATTGAGTTGAGAAGGACCAAGTGAAGCGAATTTTGGGAATAGAGGTTAATGATACGGAGGGAGCCGCAAACACGCAGCTATCCGTAACCTGACAGTTAATCTAGACCTTATCCTTAGCCGTCTACGGTGGTTATGAATTGCCAGTCGCTGTGGTCGAGCAGTTCTAGGTGCTTCAGTCTGGAACCGCACAACCGCTACGGTAACAGGTTCGAATCTTGCCTCGGGCACAGATGTATGTGATGTCCTTACGTTAGTTAGCTTTAAGTAGCTCTAAGTTCTAGGGACAGATTACCTCAGATGTTAAGTCCCATAGTGCTCAGAGCCATTTGAACCATTTGGTTATGAATTACAGTGACTGTGTGGCCAGGGGCTCCGCCAGCTTTCCGACAACTGTGCATACAAACCTTATGTCTGTGTTCCTATCCCAGAAGTCCAACAAGACCTCCAGCAGCACTTCAAGGCCTTAGATCAATCCCAAAACCTGACACATGAAAATCTCTCTCTCTCTCAAACCCACATCCCCCCCCCCTCTTTCACCTACCCCTGCCCCCCCCCCCCAACCCAACCCCCCCCCCCCCCCTCCATGCCAGCAAAACCCTGTTTCCTTTTACCTACTCCCCAAATGTAATAAACGTAATCCCATATGTCTCACTATTGGTTGTCCCATTGTGTCTGGGTATAATTCTTTCACTGAACAAACCACCAAACTATTGTCGTTAACCTACCATCCTATAGTCAAGACACTGTTCACATCCTATATCTCTAATGTCGATCAGTTGTAGAATTTTGGAACACTTATTATGTTTGAGTATAATGACTTTTTCGGAGACTAGAAATCTACTCTGTAGGAATGAGCATGGGTTTCGAAAAAGACGGTCGTGTGAAACCCAGCTCGCGCTATTCGTCCACGAGACTCAGAGGGCCATAGACACGGGTTCGCAGGTAGATGCCGTGTTTCTTGACATCCGCAAGGCGTTTGATGCAGTTCCCCACAGTCGTTTGATGAACAAAGTAAGACCATACGGACTATCAGACCAATTGTGTGATTGAATATAATAGAGGGAAACATTCCACGTGGGAAAAATATATCTAAAAACAAAGATTCTGTAACTTACCAAATGAAAGCGTTGGTCCGTTGATAGAGACAATAACAAACACAGGTGTGTGTGTGTTTGTTATTGTCTCTATCAACATACCAGCGTTTTCGTTTGGTAAGTTACAGAATCTTTATTTTTAGATATACAATTGTGTGATTGGACTGAAGAGTTCCTAGATAACAGAACGCAGCGTGTCATTCTCAGTGGAGAGAAGTTTTCCAAAGTAAGAGTGATTTCAGGTGTGCTGTAGGGGAGTGTCGTAGGACCATTGCTATTCACAGTATACATAAATGACCTTGTGGATAACATCGGAAGTTCACTGAGACTTTTTGCGGATGATGCTGTAATATCTCGAGAGGTTGTAACAATGGAAAATTGTACTGAAACGCAGGAGAATCTGCAACGAATTGACTGGTGCAGGGAATGGCAATTGAATCTCGCTGTAGACAAGTGTAATGTGCTGTGAATACATAGAAAGAAAGATCCTTTATCATTTAGCTACAATAGAGCAGGTCAGCAACTTGAAGCAGTTAATTCCATAAATTATCTTGGAGTAGGCATTAGGAGTGATTTAAAATGGAATGATCATATAAAGTTGATCGTCGGTAAAGCAGATGCCAGACTGAGATTCATTGGAAGAATGTTAAGGAAATGCAATCCGAAAACAAAGGAAGTAGGTTACAGTACACCTGTTCGCCCACTGCTCGAATATTGCTCACCAGTGTGGGATCCGTACCAGGTAGGGTCGATAGAAGAGATAGAGAAGATCCAATGGAGAGCAGCGCGCTTCATTACAGGATCATTTAGTAATCGCGAAAGTGTTACGGAGATGATAGATATACTCCAGTGGAAGTCTCTGCAAGAGAGACGCTCAGTAGCTTGGTACGGGCTTTTGTTGAAGTTTCGAGAACATACCTTCACCGAGGAGTCAAGCAGTATATTGCTCCCTCCTATGTATATTTCCCAAAGAGACCATGAAGATAAAATCAGAGAGATTAGAGCCCACACAGAGGCATACTGACAATCTTTCTTTCCACGAACAATACAAAACTGGAATAGAAGGGAGAACCGATAGAGGTACTCAAGGCACCCTCCGCCACACACTATCAGGTGGCTTGCAGAGTGTGGATGTAGATGTTGATGTAGATGTAAAGATCCTTTGCCACCTTTCCACAGTTTCTATCCTGTTACCACCAGACTCTTTTGTTGGTCACTGTGGGTGCAATATCCTTATACACCACCATCTCCTGTGCCCGTGCCCATGACCTTATAGGCATGGACCACTACCTTTCCCAATACCCTCCTAATACAATACCCACGTTTCACTTTCAAAGGCCAAACTTGTAAACAAATCTGCGGTACTGCCATGGCACCTTCGTATGCCTACTAATTTATGGGCCATCTGCAGGGATCCTTCCTTTCCAGTCAACCATGAAAACACTTTGTCCGCTTCTGCTTGAGATTCATTGGTGACATTTTCATGATATGGATTCACAGCAAGGACAACCTTTACTCTTTCCTTCATAATCTTAACACCTGTTCTCAAATCTGGCTCATGTGGTCCTCCTCAACTCAACGAGACACCTTCCTATATGTTGACCTCCACCTCTCAGACGGCTCCATAAATACATCTCTTCATATCAAGTGCACCAACCTCCAACAATACTCCAACTTTGATAGCTGTCACCCTTTCCACGCCAGAAAATCTCTTCCATACAGTCTCACCACTCGTGGACGCCACATATGCAGTGAAAAGCAGAAGTTGTCGAAATACACCAGTAACATACCAGAACCTGTATAGACAGTAACATACCAGAACCTTTATAGACGGACAATAACCTATCCTTCTGTGCCATCTCCTCCTCTGGCAGCAGTAATCTTGTTAACCAGCAACCAACCACCATTCCATTACACACACAGTATCACCCTGGCCTTCAGATTGATTGTAATTTAACAAAAACTTCGTCAGAGGTAATGAAAGATGTACCATCAGCATAGTTAACTAGCACTTAGTTTTGTGGCTGTGTTATATCATTAATGTGGATAAAGAAACAGAAGTGGCCCGGGAATACTTCCACGTGGAGCTCCACAGTTCAAAATGAGAGCATGTTAAGTTGAGTTCACTGTTAGGTTCTTACCTTCATTCTTATAATGTAGTTTAGCAAATTGTCTTATATATTTTGAAATATGAATTTAAAAAAAGTAGTTCTACTAAGTTTCTAATTTGGATAAAAGCACTCTATGATTCATAGAATTAATGTCTTAGGCAAATATAGAGAAGTCCCACTGACTTTTGTTTCCTTTGTCCACTTTGTTTAGCAGTTCATGGAAAAATGTAACTATTGCTGTTGTAGTGTGGATCGCCCTTTTGTGAGCCAGTGTTATGTGTTACTTTAAATGAATTCACAATTGCAAATGAGGACAACCGTCAGCTGTACATTGGAATGACGACAATGAAACTTTGCGCCGGACCGGGACTCAAACCCGGATTTCCTGCTTATCGCAAGCAGTCGCCTTACCATTTGGCTATCCGTGCACGACTCGTGGCCAGACCCAAACTTCCATATGTCGTCAACCGTACACCTGCAACCTTTACTCATGTCCATTATGTATGTTCCCATACGGAGGTCAGACAATGTAGTGTTATGAGTTGTGTGGAAGGTTTACAGAAGAAATACTCCATTTGGTGTAGAATTACTCTATAAAGTAACTTGTCAAGTGTTTAAGCAAATAAAATTGGTCTGTAATTATTGGGTAGGTGCACAATTTTTCTACAAGTTTAATAAGCACACCAGATACACGTAACAGAGACTTTAGTCAGCAATAGTATATTCTTCTTCACTATCTAAAATGTGCCAACATTGGGTAACTTTTTGATTCTACTGCTGCATAAATCACGTTGTATTGATGCAAAGAATTCATCGAGCCATGTTCGTAGTGCATTTTCTTCCGGAAAGGAAGTTGCTTGAAGGTAGTTTAACAGAGTGTGGAAAAAATGAAAACAAGGGCACAAGATCGTGTGATAAAGGTGGGTGCAGAATGACTTCCCAACCCAACTCCTGTATATTGTTTTTGTCAGTCAAGTAGAATGCACACCTTATCATGGAGAAGCATCACTTCGTGCAGTTTTCTTGGTTGTTGTTCTTGGATTGTGTCTGCAAGGCATCTAGTACATGACACCATCACTCTTTCACCAGATGCATAACATTATCTTTTGTGGATGTGCACAGATTTTGTAAGAGAAGTTGCTGCTTTGTTTGGGCTCAACCATTCCTTTCCTTTCCTTTCTTTTCCTTTCCTTTCCTTTCCTGATGTTAGCATAAAAACATTCTTCTCGTCACCAGTAACAGAACAGGATAGGAATGGTCGGTGTTGCTCATGAGCCTATTGATCATAATCAAGCAAGGTGCACATATGGCCACCTGCAGACTTTACCGAGCGAGGTGGCGCAGTGGTTAGCACACTGGACTCGCATTCGGGAGGACGACGGTTCAATCCCGTCTCCGGCCATCCTGATTTAGGTTTTCCGTGATTTCCCTAAGTCGTTTCAGGCAAATGCCGGGATGGTTCCTTTGAAAGGGCACGGCTGATTTCCTTCCCAATCCTTCCCTCACCCGAGCTTGCGCTCCGTCTCTAATGACCTCGTTGTCGACGGGACGTTAAACACTAACAACCACCACCACCACCTGCAGACTTTTATGATTTTGTTTTAGAGCATGCAGTACCCATATACCCTATTCTTGAACCTTTCCCATTGCATGCAAATGTCGCACAATGGTGGAATGGTCAAAATTCGTCACATTTGCCAATTCTCGAGTACATTGATGTGGATCATTGTGGATTTAAATGATCTTCATCAAAGCCGAAGTTTTTCCTGAACGCAGAGAGGCACTAATGCCAAAGCGATCCTTGCCATGGTCTGTCCAGTGGCATTATCCCCATATACAGCGCAAGTGTTTCTGGCTGCCTCTGCTGCTGTCACACCTCTATGACAAAATGATAATATGTAAACTCAGATAGCAACAACGAACTACAAATAAAAAATGACAATCAATAAATTAACCCATAGCAACCAGAATACCAACATTCAGAACAAAAATGCTACAAAGTTAAGCACCAACTTAATATTTATGTCAATGATTGCTCCCTTTCTATACACTGGTCTTATCTCTGCAATTGTTGAAATTTCAGAAAAGGTCCCCTGGTCAGTTGAACTGTTTGGTAAATGTGTTGGTGTGTTTACTAATTCATTTCTGTATTCTTTAAGTAATGTAAGTGTGTCATTCCAGAAACTAGATGTTTTTGAGTTTTGAGATTATTTTCATTGCCTCGCATTCTATTACTCCCCTTAGCACAAATGAATTACTCATTGTAACTGAGTTTGTTAATTGTAGTGCTCATTCATCA
This sequence comes from Schistocerca serialis cubense, assembly GCF_023864345.2. Taxonomy (NCBI): domain Eukaryota; kingdom Metazoa; phylum Arthropoda; class Insecta; order Orthoptera; family Acrididae; genus Schistocerca; species Schistocerca serialis. The sequence continues at coordinate 31,213,576 of NC_064649.1, forward strand.
GTTTCTTCTCTACACACGCATTACTGAAATGTTCTACGAGGATTGCCCAGAAAGTAATGCACCACATTTTTTTCTTCAACAATTCTTTATTGAACATAATGAGAATTACACACATGAAAAAAATGGTGTTTTACCTACATGCCCTATTTTTCCATGTAATCTCCATCCCGTTCTATGGCCTTCCTCCAGCGCGAAACAAGGGCGTTTATGCCCTGTCGGTAACAATCCTTGCCCTGGTGGTGGAGCCAGTGCTTCACTGTGTTGAATCATCTCCTCATCGTCCTCAAAATGTCTTCCAGAAAAGGCATCGTTTAATGGCCCAAACAAGTGGAAGTCAGAGGGGCCTAGGTCAGGGCTGTAGGGTGGATGGGGTAACACTGCCCACCCCTGTTTTGGGGTGTGTTCAGCAGTCATCAGACTTGTGTGGGGCCAAGTGTTATCATGTTTCAGTAAAATTTCTCCAGGGTTTCTGTGGCGCCAAAGTCACCGGAACGCATCTTGAGTTTTGTTAATGTGCTGACACATGCTTCTGAATTAATGGTACCACCTCTTGGCATCCTGTCTTTGAAAATCACACCTTCACAGTCCCAAAACAAGGGACCATGACCTCATCGGCGTAAGTAGTTGCTTCGAGTTTTTTCTTATCTGGGGAGCGGGAATGGCGCCATTCCATCAACTGTGGTTTTGTTTCGGGCCCAGGTTTCATCAACTGTTACAATCTGGGACAAGAAGGACTCCACCTCTGCTTCAAAACGTTGCAACAAATCAAGACAAATGTTTTTTCTGGGTGATTTGTGATCCACCATTAGACACTGCGGAACCCATCTTGCACACTCTTTTGAATATCCAAGAGAGTGGATAATTGCATCCACACTTTCTTTGCTGATTGACAGATGCAGCTCCAACTGCCAAGTCGTAATGCGTCTGTCCTCGCGAATGACAACATCAGCTCACAGCAACATGTCAGGTGTGACAGCCGTGTATGGTCTCCCTGACCACTGCAAATTGCAGAGCTCCGCTGAAGTGCCTTCTGATGACCTCCGTGCCCAGCTACTAACTGAACTTCTGTCGACAGCAGATGCTCCATAAACTTTGCACCATCATTTGTGAATACTCCCTGCAGTTTCGTTCTCTGCAGTGAGAAATTCAATGATGGCACGTTGCTTGTGACATACATAATCTGCAGACGCCATTTTGAGTCTGTCCCATAGCTACGCTATCTGTCGAAAGTGACGGAAACTTGGTGCGCTCACTGAGGAGATTTCAAATAACAACATACGTCACGTTTTGCATTCGTAGAATTGTTTTCGGCTGAGGAAAAAAATGCAGTGCGTTAGTTTATGGGCAACCCTTGCATGAAGGTCTGACGTACTGTCTATGGCTCATTTGCCAACATTCCATTTTCTCCTTTTACTGCTACCTGGGTACTCTCCATTTTCATATTTTTTGTTTACTATATTCTAGGCAATTTTGCTAAAATTACTTGTTTCATTTATTTGTTCAGCATGATGATGGCACTTAAGTAGTGATGTAGCAGTTGCAAGATTTTGGATAGTCAGATTAAAATTACTTGATAGTTGACTCTTCACACTTTGTAACTGGTTCCTCCAATCAGAGTGCCAATCGTCACTCCCAAACCATCCGCTGTTGCCTACCCATGCGCACACACACACACACACACACACACACACACACACACACACACACACACACACACAGTGCTGCTAACAAAATACACACATTTACGTTCCGAGGAAATCCTTGAGTCCTTTCGACGGCTGGCTAAATTGGTGAAGGCGGCCTCCATCTCTCGACGAATGGAAGCCAAGCTGACGATTTGCAGTTTCGTACCCAGAGTGGACTGGGGTCCTCTGGTTTGGAGTCAAGTGAAGAATCTAAAAAAGAGGCTACATCGACTCTGTGATGAAGATGGTTGTAGATTCCTCAAGCTACGCCATGGGACAGAAGGTTGTAGGATGCCCCTCGATAGATCAGGGGTGCACTGCACACAGAAAGCAGCTACATGGGTAGCACAGTACTTGTGGCATGCACATGGGTGTTTTCTAGATTGGGTTCCTCCCCACAGGAAACAAACCGTTCGCCTGAAAAATTACCAGTTCATGACACTGATGTGAGTGTGCCAACTGTAAAAATTGTTAGTTTGCATAAAAAGGTCATTCCAAAGGATTTAAGTATGCTAAATCTCATGTTAGTAAATTGTCGAAGTGTCTGTAGCAAGATCCCCAAGTTACTCTTTGAAATAAACAATAGTAATGCCAATATTGTGTTAAGTACTGAAAGCTGGTTGAAAACGGACATCAATAGCAATGAAATTTTGAACTCGGGTTGGACAATATTTAGGAAGGATAGGACTGATGCTATGGGAGGTGGTGTGTTCATTGCAGTTAAATGCTCTTTAAACGCAGTTGCGATCAATACTGGGTCGGACTGTGAAATAGTCTGGATAAAGCTGTCAATTAGACAAGGAATGACCTTTGTATTAGAATGTTTTTATAGACCACCAGCATTGGCAACGAATGTCGCAGAATGTTTCAGGGAAAGTCTTGAGTACATAGGAAATAAATATCCAAACTATCCATTAGTTATAGGTGGAGGCTTTAATCTGGCATCCATTGACTGGGAAAATTACATGTTTGTCACAGGGGGCAGAAGCAAAGACTCGTGTGAAGTTATTCTAGGAGCGATCTCAACATACAACCTTAAGCAATTGGTTAGAAAACCAACTTAAGATGAGAAAATGTTAGATATCCTGGCGACAAACAGACTTGATCTTTTTGAGGAAGTTAATCTAGAAGAAAGTATTAGCAACCATAATGTCATTGTGGCTTCTGTGTTAGTGGAATTTGCAAAAAAAAAAAAACGGGGTGGGGGGGGGGGGGGGGGGGGCAGTGAAGAGTTTTCTTTTTTGGGGAAGGAAATAAAACTGTCATTAATGAATATCCTCAGTCGGCTCCAAACATTCACCACGGGACACAAAGATATTGAGCATCTTTGGTTGGAATTTAAAGATATTGTCCACCACATGCTAGAGAAATATGTGCCTAGCAGAAATATAGGGGAGGGAAAGGATCCACCTTAGTTCAACAAACATATTAGGAAGTTGCTGAGAAAGCAGAGAATTTTGCACAGTCGTTTTAAACATAGTCACTGTTCTGCTGACAAACAGAAATTATGTGAAATGAAAGCAGCTGTTAAAAGGTCAATGAGAGATTCTTTTAATGAATTTGAAAGCAATATTTCATCTGCAGATTCTAAAAATAACCCCAAAAAATTTTGGTCATACGTAAAATCTATGAATGCTACAAATAATCCAATACCTTCTTTTGCTGACAGTATGGGTAATGTAATGGATGATGATAAACAGAAGCCCGAAATTCTAAACCTAGCTTTCAAAAACTCATTTACGGTAGAGGACTGCAGCACCATTCCCCATTTCAATTATCGAACAAACGCAAGGATGACCGACATAGTGTTTAGTGAATGTAGGATTGTAAAAGCGCTAAGATCCTTAGACACCAGGAACGCATCTGGCCCAGACGGTAGCCGCGTAAGATTTTATGTTGACTATGCTACAAAAGCACCATTCTTATCCATCATCTATCAGAGATCATTGGAACAGCGAAAAGTTCCATGGGACAGTAAGAAGGCCCAGGTCATAGCAATCTATAAAAAGGGTAGAAAATTGGATGCACATAATTACCTGCCAGTTTCACTGACATCAATTTGTTGTAGAATCGTGGAACATATTTTGTGTTCAGACATAATGACCTTTCTAGACTCTTAGAAGCTCATCTGCAGAAACCAGCATGATTTTAGGAAACAGCGGTCATGCGAGACACAGCTGGCCCTCTTTGTGCATGATATACAACAGGCTCTAGATACTGGCTCCCAGGTTGATGCCATATTTCTCGACTATCGAAAGGCGTTCGGCACAGTTCCGCACTGCCGCTTGGTCCAAAAAGTGCGCACTTACGGTCTATCCAGTGACATATGTGGTTGGATAGAAAGTTTTCTAGCAGACAGAGAGCAGTATGTTGTCCTGAATGGGGGGACTTCAACAGAAACAAGCGTAACATCAGGTGAGCCCCAAGCTGCAAATAGTGCACTCCGCCACACACCGCTCGGTGGCTAGTGGAGTATATATGTAGATGTAGCACTAATCAAAAACTGCTTGATCCTTCCGCACAGGACGCGATTCAGCATCATTTTATACAGTCATTATAATCACAAAGATTGGCTTACATTAGATGTACTTTACATGTCACTGCGTGAAGGCTGTCAATTAATTGTTGCAACTGTAACACCAGAGTCATAAATAAAACAGCATTTTGCAGTGTAATGACGTAGTATAATCGGTAGCATATAAACCTAATGTGATGTGTACAATGTCGAAGGCTTGAATCTTGTCAAATGCAGCTACACTTTTTATTTTTCTAAATTCACATCATTTTCGTTGTCATATTGACTTTTTTATTTGATCTTATTTTTCTTCCTATCATTCTTTCTTCATTTGAAATCTGCTTGTGTTGCCTATAATCTGCAACGAAGTGCCAGGCAGGACTACTCATCAGTTGGCGATGTGGCATCCTATCTATGTAGCCTGTGTGAGGATAGTTTCAGGTAACCAATGACAGCGAGAAATTACATTTCCTTTTACTGCTGAAACTGAAACTTTGCTGCAGAAAATGGCTACGCAAACAAACATATTATGAAATTTTTCTGTCTTGAGTTTGCTCATAGAGGTTAGCCTTAAACGCTGTGTACAAAGTGTCATGATTTTAGTTCTGCCGCAGATTGTTGATCACCATTTTCTGGATTGGTGATGGCCTCTTAAGTGTTGCTCCACGTTACACATTAACAGCATTTGTGAAGTGACCCGCCATGTTAGTGTGTCGCCCATAACTGAGCAGTAGCTGGCAGCAGGTGTGACAACTCTGTAGTGACAAGTGACAGACATCAACTATCGAGCCATTTTAATTGGATTGTAGGAGACCTGACTTGCTTAACACATTTCTATCTTCAGCACATGCAGCCCAGATGGGATCCTCGATTTATGTGTAGTTGTGTAATTAAAAATCTGAGTTTTTTTATAATTTGGTGGTGTGAAGCATACACTTTTTTTAAATCAAACTTTAAATAAAACTTACTTTACTGGACTTTGATTTTCCATAATCAAACTTGTATTTCCACAGCAGAGGTCCCAGCATTGTAATTTTCTTCAAGCAACTGCATCCAATCTCATTTATTTGCTTTGCAGGAATATCAACATGAAAATGAAGAAGCTTGTAGCCATCACCACTCAAGGTCAAAGAAGTCTAAGAAAAAGAAGAACCGTAGACGATCTCATTCACGGTCTCGAACGTACAGTGTAAGTGTTAAATTAGTTGCCATTTTAGCATGTTTCCCTTTCTAGCTTAAGTTTTGACATGTCCGTCAATATGCACAGCATTTAGTCTTATGTTGTAACCCTATCACAGATTACTTTTCGCTTGTTACTTCTCATGTGTGCTCAATTTGTCAGTATGGACAGAACCAAGGCAAGTGCTACCTTCTGGAGTTGCCAGTATATGACAGTTTGCTGATTTTGCTCTTATATTCTTGCATTCGCATAGGTATAGAAAATAAAATGTAAATATGACTGATTTTTAGACCATTAATGTGTTACTTTTTGAAAAAAATTAGTCTTCTTGTTCAAAGAAGCATGCCTGCGATGTTGTTGTGTTTCACAGAGGTAGAATGTTCAAGTTAGGTGCCACAGTTATAATGTACTAGTGACGCTAATTTGAAGTACTTAGAGTGAATTTTACCAGTAAAAGTATATGGGGTACAAGCTATGGTATTCAATTTCCAGTTTCATTAATAAAATAACAAGTAAATCAGATGTCTGATAGGAGGAGGACAACACGGAGGAGGAGGAGGAGAAGAAGAAGAAGAAGAAGAAGAAGGAAAAAAAAGTGGACACAATGAAAGAAAGATTATAAAGAAAGAAATGACAGCACTTGAAGGTAGTTTCCCAAAACTGGAACAATGCTTTAACTGATCTTTTCACAAGAGCAGATAATGCATTAAAAAATTATCATCTTCTCTTTAGTGTAAGAGACATTTATTAAAATTATCACTAATCACATAGAGAAATTCCTGGATTTTAATAAAGCAAGGGATAAGCTGTGTTTAAAAGTGGATACAGCACAATGGAACACATGCAAGCAGTGAACAAAATTATCTACATCTGTACTCTGGAAGCCATGTCATGGTGTGTAGTGGAGAGTATTTTGGGTATCACTATTTTCCCTCCTTTTCTGTTCCATTCGTAAATGGTGCAAAGGTAGACTGATTGTCGGTGGACCTCCTAGTGGGCTCTGATTTTCTAATCGCTGGCAGTTTGATGTCTGAGTCTTGTGGGAACATGTGCTCTCAGAGTTTCAACAGCAACCTTTGCCATGATGTGCAATCTCTCTCTTGTAACACCTATCATAGAGTTTGTTGAGCATCTCTCTAATACTGTGGCACCAACTAATCATTTTTAATGGAACGTATCCGAATCAGCATTCTGTTGAGCACCTTGTTCTTTTTGCCTTTGCTGCAAACCCAAATGAACACTAAAAGGAAGAAATTAATCAGGGTGTTTGAAGGTAGGTGTGGTAAGGAATTACATAAGACAAAAATAATGTGAAACCAATGTATTGAACTGAAAACAGTATGAATTAACAATGAAGTAGAAACAGTTAATGAGTTTTGACAAGGGATGGATGTCTAAAGAAATAAATAGAAGAATAATAAGGTTGTGGAGTGCTTTCAGGAAGCCAGAAATTATATTATCAGTTTTGACTAATTGCTATGAGAGTGAATTTTTAATCCCATAACCAACCTAAGCCTGTGATTTCTCAAAGTATTTGTATGGAGTGTAGCTATGTATGGATGTGAAACATAGACAATAAATAGTTTAGACAAGAAGAGAATAGAAGCTTTTGAAATGTGATTCTACAGAAGAATGTTGAAGATTAGATGGGTACATCATGTAACCAATGAGGAGATACTGAATAAAATTGACACAACTTGTATAGAAGAAGGGATCAGTTGGTAGGACATGTTCCGAGGCATCAAGGGATCGCCAGTTTAGTATTGGATGGCAGCGTGGAGGGTAAAAATCGTAGAGGGAGACAAAGAGATCAATATACTAAGCAGATTCAGAAGGACGTAGGGTTCAGTAGTTACTTGGAAATAAAGCAGCTTGCACAGGATAGAGTAGCATGGAGAGCTGCATCAAATCAGTCGCTGGACTGACAACCACAATTCTTCAGTGAGAAATGGAGAGATGCAAGTTGAGAATTACAGGGAGAGACAGGAAAATGAACAAATCCGTCAGGGAACAGACGTACCAGTGAAGTTAGTTTGAAGTACTTAGAATGAAACATCAATAAAAGTCAGTGGGGCACAAGCTAAAAGAGCAGAGTGTAATCTGGATAGAGATAAATAAGGCAATGAATGATATTCAGTTACCAAGTTCATTAGTAAAATAACAAATAAAATGGATGTCTGGCAGAGGGAAGAAAGTGAAAGCAAAGTAAACACTGTGATGAAAATGAAATGTACCTGGGTGAAACATGTAGCCAGGCAGTGGAGTAGCAATTGAATTGGGTAAGTTTTTTGCTGGTTTCTAAGAGAGAAGAAAAGACTGAAACAGTGACCTTAAGGTCAGTATGTAGGTGACATTACAAAACATACCGGATTTATGTGTGGCTGAAAAGTGTAACAGACAAAAAAATCTAGAGGAAAGAATCTTGCTCTTTGTAAGTGGTGATAGAGAACAAAAGAGAAAGGTATTCACTCAAATCCATCATTTTGATATTCCTTTTATTTTCATTTACTTTGACCAGGCAACCTCACTCACTGCCACAATTACTGCAGCAGAATGTTATCTTTTCTAGAATTTGCCTATTTCCTCTTATCTAGAATATTGTCTGTCTATCCTATCCTAATGTAAAATTCATGGTTTTCCTATCATTTATTGTTAAGTAAAAATAATTACAAAGTTAAGCACTTGAAATGTCTGTGTATTGAATATTTATTGGAAGTCCACTAGATAACTCCCAGGTGTTATGAAGTTTACATTACACTGCCTGACAAAAAAACATAAGCCCCAGAAGGGGAGGAGGAAACAAAATGAAACATCACTTGTTGAGAGGTGATATTATTTCAGTTGTGCTGTTAACGTTCCTTCAATCACCACTGGCTATGACCTGGAGTCATGCCTGATGGCTCCTCATACCATACCACTCAAAAACATCGGAAGAATGGGATCTCTCTCTAGGCTGCCTCCATGCTCACTGACGGTGGTACCCAGGGGAAGGTGCAGAACCACAATTTGTCGAACACAGTGTGATGCACTTCATCAGCACTCCGTGCTTCCTGATCACAGGACCACTCCAAACGCAGCCGTTTGTGTTGTGGTGATGATGGCAGTGTACACACGAGACAGTAATTAGCTAGTCCAGCTGATGTAAGTCTCCAAGCAATGGTGTGCGTTGACATAGAATTTTGCAGGGAATCCGTTACTTGTTCTTAGATGGCAGGTGCAGGTGTGGTAGCATTACGATGAGCTCGGTGCACAGTGCGGCAATCGTTGCTTGTTGTGGTCAGGTGTAGTTGACTGGAAGCTTGACATCTAGTATGCTCACCATCACATTCCCGTGTAGCCAGGCATCAGGCCACATCTGAATGCATCATAAACCTGCATATTGCACATTTCTGCCAGCCAGCCAGCCAAGTGGACAAGCACAATTAGGCTCCTTTCAGACTGGCAGGTGCTGGTAATGATAACATTGTCTCACATGAGTATGTGGCATCCCTGTGTCCTTACTTAACATTTGGTACTATTCAAGCCCTTTATATAACCTACCAGGCCTGGATGCAATACTAAACATAAACAGCACTGAAACACTCTGGTGGCCCTCCTACCTGTCACAGAGAATTGCAGCTCTGATCCTTTACATACTCAGCGATGGTGCGTATGTGTATGAAGTTACATTGATATTTGACTGCGTTGTCTGAGTGCTTCACTTTGTCAGGTAGTGTGCTTAAAGTCTACAGAATGGTGGAAGAGATTTTTTCCCTATGTACCTTTCCAACTGCCAGTTTCATTGCTTGCAAGTACAGTCAAGATACTTGATACACTACAAATATCAGTTGCGGAAGAGACAAGAGTCATTGTCATTGTCTTGAGTAGTTTACCCTCACAATAAGGGTCTGCTAGGAACACAAGACTTCCTATCTTCTCCAGTATATCTCCTCTCTTCTGAGTGCTATCTTCCAGTCCCTTATAGCACGTTGTCCTGTGGCATTTTCTTGGTTTCCTGGTTTCCATCTTCTCATGCATCTTCCTAGGCATCCTCATCTTGTCCATCCTCTTCCAAAGTCCGTATCACTTTAATCTTTTCCCCCTCAGACTTCTCTTGTAGGGGCTTCCTCATGTTTTATCTCCTTAAAATCTTCATTTCTATCTTTTACATTTTTGTGAAACCTGACTGACTTCTCAAAAATTTCATTTCACTTTCTCACATCTTCATTTCTCCTTTCTTTCATGATACGCTCTCCCTTCTCACAAAACTGTCAGCTTTCCTCGCATAGTCATGTATTTCTTTGTCATTCTTTCTATTTTCCTGTATTATAGCCTCCCCACTCCCTTCTCCAGATACTTTTTCTCCACTGTTACCACATGCTATCAGAGTAACTTTGATACATTACAAAAGGATTGTGTATCATGTAAGCCAGTGATATTGTATAGCTTAACAATAAATTGTCATCCTGCCCATTCGCATGAATGGACACAGGCAGACAGTGTTTGTTGGTAATGAGGATCACCCTGTGGCTAAACATGCCTTGGTGCACGGCCAGCACATCTTGGCACAGTGTTACACCGTCCGGGTTATCTGGATACTTCCCACTAACACCAACCCGTCAGAACTCCGGAGATGGGAACTTGCCCTTCAGTATATCCTCTCTTCTCGTTATCCGCCAGGCCTCAATCTCCGCTAATTTCAATTTGCCGCCGCTCATACCTCATCTGTCTTTCAACAACATCTTTGCCTCTGTACTTCCGCCTCGACTGACATCTCTGCCCAAACTCTTTGCCTTTACAAATGTCTGCTTGTGGCTGTGTGTGTGTGTGTGTGTGTGTGTGTGTGTGTGTGTGTGTGTGTGTGTGTGTGTGCGCGCGCGCGCGAGTGTATACCCCTTTTTTCCCCCCTAAGGTAAGTCTTTCCGCTCCCGGGATTGGAATGACTCCTTACCCTCTCCCTTAAAACCCACATCCTTTCGTCTTTCCCTCTCCTTCCCTCTTTCCTGATGAGGCAACAGTTTGTTGCGAAAGCTTGAATTTCATGTGTATGTTTGTGTTTGTTTGTGTGTCTAACGACTTGCCAGCACTTTCGTTTGGTAAGTCACATCATCTGTGTTTTTAGATATATTTTTCCCTCTATTATATTCTAACAATAAATTAAGTGCACATATGTGGTGTCTGTTCTTGTTGACATGTCCGGAAGAACAGACACCATTTTGGTCCTCTGGCCATTATGAATCAAAACACAAAGGTGTTACAGACATTAGCTGCTAGTAGACACTGATTTATATCAATGAGGCAAGTTGAAAATTTGTGGCTGGACCAGGATTCGAACCCAGGTCTCCTGCTTACTAGGCAGATGTGCTGACCACTACGTCACCCAGACACAATGGTCGCCACAGCTGCACAGTCTACCCTAGCATACCACCTGTCAGACTCAGATTCTCAACTTACTCTGCACACTACTGGTGTAGTGCCCCTGTTCGTTAGCCTCATTGCCTGTGGCATCCTGTCAATTCCCTTAAGAAGTCGAGTGTGCTAGAGTGCAAGGGTAGTCCGTGGGGTTGTGGTGACTAATGTGTCTAGATGGCACAGTGGTCAGTGCATCTACCTAGTAAGCAGGAGACCTATGTACAGATCCCGATCTGGCCACAAATTTTCATCTTACCCTATTGATATAAATCAGTGCCCACTGGCAACTAATGTCTTTAATTCCTTTGTGTCTTAATTAAATGCACATTTTGGTACACTAATTGCAATTTTTCCCAAATTTTAATTTATTGCTTTATACTGTATCGGGGTGTATCAGAATGTGAAAATACAAATAACATTTGATCCACAGCAACAAAGTGATTCGGGCCCAGAGGAGGGCCAGCACCCGAGCAGCCGAAGTCGCGGCAGCCGGCGCCAGAGGCACGGCCACAGCCGGTCGGGCAGCAGCTCCGACACTGCGGGCGCCTCGACCCGCCGCGCGCACCACAAGAAGAGCCGAAAGAAGCGCGTCCGGTCCGCCTCTGTGAGTTGAGCTCAGGCTATGGCACCACTCGTGTGCACGTTACTAACGGGCGGCGGTTCGGGCCGTCCTCACTCTGGGTGTTTCCGCGACTTTGGGAATCGAGGCTTTTAGCTTTAGTCGCTCTCTTGGGTAAGGTACCGGGTTCTTTTGTGGGTGGTGCTCTTCCTGCGGTGCCCCACAGTTCTCCTCGGCAGGCGGTTGGCAGATAGAGCAAATTGACTCTCTGATTTCTCATTACATATGTGAAGCATTGGTAGTACTTAGCATCTGAACGAGTGAAATATAAAAATTGGAGACTAAAGCAGCATTTTTTCATCTTGTAGAATGTGTCTGGAAGCTGAGAAGAAATGGAAAGGTGCCTTTGTACAAAGTTCAGCACTGTTTATGTTCTGTAGTATAAAAAGAACCTATAGTTGCTAGTTTATAACGGTGCTCAGTCAGTTACAGTATTTCATTATTCAGAGTGCACGTCAAATAGTCCCTTCTTTTGGAGCGTTACCTATTGTTCTCATTACATTTTGCTTTGTGTTTCATCAGAGGAATGTATTGTTCCACCATAAAAGCTTAACTTCCTATTGCCATTTCATTGCAGTCCCTTGTCACTGTTGCCAGAAGTCTTTTATCACCCTCAGGTACTAGTCTCCCCGAAACGATGCTGTATTTTGACAGTGTTTTATATGGTTCATTCCTGTGATCATTATAAATTACAGCTGAATTCTGTCACTGCTGTAGTTTCTCAGATGCTGTATTTTATTTCTTATTGGTAATAGCTAATTCTGTGTGGTAGTGATGGTCGCTTGTTTGATAGAATATGTAGTGTTCATTTTTGTGCCAAGTATTTATTGTAAAATGTATTGCAGTTATCTACAATGTCATATATGGCGTCAAGTATGTTAGAGTGTCAATAGAAACTATCTGTACTACATTAGTACAAATGCGCATAGTCCATAATGCGTTGCTTTTACTGTGCTCTTGCCAAAAGAATTATTTGTCAGTTTTGATTTAATGGTATCTTACAATGAATTGTCAAAGTATTTGGGGAGTAATGTTTGTTGTAAAGACAACTCTTAGGTCTCAGTAATTGAACACTACAAAATCAACCATTCTGCTATACCTTGCAACGGAGCTAATAGCTAAGGAGTCATTTATGTACTTAGTTAAAAATGATCCTTGTATTAACTGCAGGTGGACAAACATTTCTGCCATGTAATTGAAGCAGAAAGTAAGTCATCAAAACTTTGTGTCTTCTCCACATAAAAGCACATTTACTAATCGAGAACCTGTGTCAGATAGATTCACATGCTCACATCCTTGCACTTTGTATAAACATGTTGGTGTTGAGATGAAACTTGTGTCTCAGACCATCATTGTGTATTTGAATCTTAATTTCTTTCCAGTAGTACATCTCATGAGAAAAAAGCATAATTCTAAAAGCCTGTATTGCCATTACATCAGTCACATTCTAGTTCTCAAAGAGCTACGTGTAAAAAAAATTCACTTGAGGAAACTGCCAATTTACAGAGAAACTGAATGGCTTTACCAGTAGCAAAATTCCAGTACTGCTGATACACATACACATAAAGAGATAAGCCCTTTTCTGTTTTTGAAATTGGGACAGAAACTAATGGTTCCAAAAGCGAGGGGCAATTTTATTCAGTTATATTGTATCTTATCGACGGTACCCCAAGTTGATACAGGCCAACCATTGCATTTTTCTGTAATTTTATATTCCTGCCATATGTAATGACAAAAACCACCATATTTGAGGCTGAAATAATATGGGTGCTAATTTGTTAAGTATTGGAAGGAGCAGAAGTTATGAACACAGTTTCTGTAAAACATCTTCTGTGCTCTGTCCTGTTTTCAACTTCAACTGTCCCCTTTCCTGTATTGTTAACTGTTGTACTGTGTGACCTTTGTTTTATTTTTCGCAGTGACTACTTACTTAGTAATTAAAGTGTGCTCTCCTCCTCTTCTGGTCTTGTGTAGTGAGTTGTATTTCTAATTATGAAGTAGGAAGAAAATCTAGTAACACTGACAAAGATCTCCATTTCCCTTTTCAAAAATGTTCTTTGAAAACTTATCAGTACTCAGCACATAGGTCGCACCAGTTTTGATCAGCAGTGGCTGTTTCACATTGTTTCGATGTGAGAATAGTCCAGCTGGTGTAAACCATTGTGCTGCTAGGTACACAGGTTGGTGCATAAGTTGGTAGCATTTTTTCATAAGTTTAAAAAACACAACAGCCACACATAACAGAGCAACAGACACACATAAGAGACTAGTTATCCGTAATATATTCTCTTTCACTAGTTACAAAAGTCTGTCAATGCATACGAATAAGTATTAATCCAAATAAGTATTAAAATATCTAAAAACAAAGATGATGTGACTTACCAAACGAAAGTGCTGGCAGGTCGATAGACACACAAACATACACACAAAATTCAAGCTTTCGCAACCAACGGTTGCTTCGTCAGGAAAGAGGGAAGGAGAGGGAAAGACGAAAGGATGTGGGTTTTAAGGGAGAGGGTAAGGAGTCATTCCAATCCCGGGAGTAGAAAGACTTACCTTAGGGGGAAAAAGGACAGGTATACACTCGCGCACACACACACATATCCATCCGCACATACACAGACACAATTGTATGTGCGGATGGATATGTGTGTGTGTGCGCGCGAGTGTATACCTGTCCTTTTTTCCCCCTAAGGTAAGTCTTTCTGCTCCCGGGATTGGAATGACTCCTTACCCTCTCCCATAAAACCCACATCCTTTCGTCTTTCCCTCTCCTTCCCTCTTTCCTGACGAAGCAACCGTTGGTTGCGAAAGCTTGAATTTTGTGTGTGTGTTTGTGTTTGTTTGTGTGTCTATCGACCTGCCAGCACTTTCGTTTGGTAAGTCACATCGTCTTTGTTTTTTTTAGATATATTTTTCCCATGTAGAATGTTTCCCTCTATTATATTCAAATAAGTATTAATGTATTTCACAGCTATATTTCTCAGTCCACAGGAAATAAGATTATTCTCAGGAAATACCGATATTCCATGACAAGAGTCTTGTTCAGTGTGAAAATGTTTGACTAGGCCAGATTGCTCAGGGGCTGCACAAAGTAAGATTTTTGCTAGTACTGACAACTTTTCACTATTTGACCAACCAAGAATAAATAAAAATGATGTTTGTGAACAAGTTTTTGAGACAGAGAGCAATTTGACAGCAACAAATTAATTTCTGCCATAATTTGTTAAGTGTTTCTCCACATACATTTTTAAAGTTGTGTAAACATCTATTTAGTTTCATGTTAGTGACCCAGTGGAAGAATACCAGACTGCAAATCTATAGGTCTCAGGTTTCATCCCCAGTCAGTGCTGAGGTTTCTGTTTGTCACTTATCACCTCTTTCACCTACTGCAATGTTTGTTGGTGTGAGAAGTGCCTAGACATACAATGGTTTAGTTATGTTGGGCTATAACTGGTTGGATAAGTCAGTTCAATATCTGAGGAAGCCAATGGCATACTGCCTCCAACAGTGTGGAAATGAACTTTAGGAAGATGACAGCTTTACCTGTATCCTAGAGTAGAAATTAGTGATGACCTTATTTCCTTTGACATGAAGACAATTTCAGTTATTTACTTACTATAATACATTCATTTATCTTGTCTGGATTCAGAGAACTGCTAATAAAATGCTCTCATTGGTATTCTGTAAGCTTTTAGTGAATATACAAGCATTCAAAGAATTGTGATTTAACTATCTTGCCATGAGAGAGCTAGAATACACATATGAAGATGGAGATTACAGTGCAATATAGTGGGTGCCACAATTTTTGTCCCATATACTTCCCCCTTTAAATGATAAATATTCATTTCTTACCAGTGTTGTATGTGTAGGGGTAGTACCAAAGAGCAATAAACACTACTCTAGTTATTGGCCTGATTGGGAATTGCATTGTTGTTTCATTCTTATTATGGTGACTTCCATATATATGTGATCATTTGGCATCTTTGGATGGAGCTTATGATATTCTTTTGCCACTCTGTAAGGACATCATAGAAATGTGAGTACTTGCTTTGTGGTTGGTGGTGGCAGCTGTCAAAAGCTACAGACTTCCTCAGAACTGTAGTGAGAGATGTTATCACAGAAGTCACCATGAAAACCTGTAAAGATACTCTTTATATTTTGTTTCCTGAACTCTTAAGTCAAGCCCTTTAGTTACTGTCAGAGTTTTAAATGCTTAGTGTAGGAATCCAACATTTTATTATAATTACTCATGAGGAAGAAATATTGAACAAAAGTTCGATGTTTGTACCATTCCATTTAGACCTACATTGGACTGCAGAGTTCATAATTCTGTCAAACTTTCCTCTTAACGCACTACTCTCTCTTGTCCTGGTGCTATACCTTTTTTTTATATTTCCAAATGAACTGTATTCATTTTCACAGTTACATTTTTACTGATGTCAGTGACTGGAGAGGCCTTCTGATAACTGTTGCATACTGATCCCCATTGTGAATGTCATTTAGGTCAATTTCAAGGCCTTTCGTAACTAGTCTCATTCATTTTGTGATGGTTGCTTTCCCTCTGGAAACAGTGCTGAAGATCCTTATCATGAGTCTTCTGTTGTCCATCTGGACCGCACAACCACTTAGATTAGCCTTCTCTTGACACAGGTTATGTTGACAAAGTGTGTGACTGAAAACTGAAAGTTTGCAGGGTCGAATACTGGTCATTCATCTCGCAGTAATGTGAAGCTTTATCAGGAACAACATGTGATTCAGATTCCACACTGAATGTAGCTCCATTTCTGGTAGGATTACATCGAATTGGTGTCCAGTTGAAAGATTGTAATTGATTTTTGAGCCATGTGCAATTATTACTATGGTGCAAGAGTTCCTTGTGTCTTATTCTGTATGCACAATGTTCTTTAACAGACCTTATGATTTTTCTCAGACTCTTTCTATCCTAGTTTCCTAAGTTGTCATTTTCCTACTGTGTTCATTCATTCTAAGTTAAACAGTATTGAAAGTCTCACGATGACATTATGGAAAGGATTTGTATCTGCAAATGTTCTTACAGAGGTGGTAGGCTGTCCCCAGTTCAGTGCACCTGTTGTTCATGGCCAAATCATTATTATTTTTGGGATTGTCCATTCTCTAAGGTATTTGCAAGTGTTAGTCTTCTGTATTGATTGGATGGCACCAGGTGCATCTCTGGTACTTGTTGTTGGCAGTCGTCATCTCAACTGCTAAGTCATTGAAGAAGAGTTTGCTCTACACTGGGCATTAAAACGTGTGATATCTGCAAATTGTCGGATGAGTGTTAACTTTTTGTAATCAATTCTCAGTCTAGTGTGTTCTTCACTGTAGGTTCTTCATTCATTCGTGAATAACTTTCTACAGCAGGCATGTAAAGAAAATTGGGTATAGATAGTCTTTTCATCTATTGTCAGTTCTGATCTAGAATTTCCCTGATAGCTCTCTGAATTATACTTTACGGATCATATTGATAAATGTAGCTTCCACAAGGTTCAATGTCTTATCGACTAGCCCAGTTCGGTTATAAAATTCCTTGGATTGACCCCTCATCTGCCTGTTTCCACAGCTCTGCAATGATTCTGCCCTTCTCTTCTGCTATTTTGGATTAGAGTTTGAAACAATCATGTGTGTCTCCTCTTAGTCTGTGGCAGACTGTCTGGGTTCATTACAGATTTAAAGTGCAGTTTCTCTGTAGATTCCTTTGAGTTGGAGTTTATTTAAATATTCTGCTAGTGCTGATGTGTGGCTCTGATTGTTCCCCATTTGGTCCCTGGAGGGTACGTGTTTGGGCAGAACAGCGAGTTACCTCTAATTTGATAGCTTGGTAAATCTATTTTGGTGCTCATAATGATGGTATCTTTCCATTTGAGCTGTGCTTGCCTTCTCTCTTCAATCACCTTGTTGCATGTTGTTCTCACCGTATCTGTCGTAGCCTTCTGTAGATGAGATCAATCTTTTTTATCCTCAGTGTTATCTTATGAATGGGGTGGATTGAGTGTCAGAACTTTTGAGTATAGCCATTTTTATTTCTGCACAATGGAGTGAAATGCACTTTAAGTGACAGATAGCGGTCTGAGTCAGTATTGACACTTCCCGATACCCCCACATTCTGTATTTTCTTTCTGTTGTCCATGCCAATAGTGACTTCATTGTTTTGTGACAAGTATGAATAAACAGGTCTTGCATTTAAAAAAATTCTTGCATTTTAGATTTCTTAAAATGCAGTTCTGGGAAAAAATTCATTTTTACTGTGACACTCTTCCCCACAGCTGTCCTGAACTTCAGTTCATCTAAAAGTGCCTCGTATCTAACTATATTTGTCCGTGGTTTGTTCGAAATAACTTTTTTTGGTTCCAAGTTGTGCGAACAATTACCAGTATACCATTTGTTGATGTACTACACAGAGGCTTCAGTGATAACTTTTTGGGTTGTCTGTATTCAGTTAACAGTGCACAATTTACCGCTAGTAAGTATGTCTAGAGCACCCAATTATACATTTGATATCCTGGGCTGAAAAGTTTGTTTGGTTAGGTAAGTTCATAGTTAACTGGAAGGTATGTTTCATAGTTTCGTGTAACACATTTTCCTACCTACCGCTCCCCACCCCGAACTACAAAAACATGAACTAGCAAATAAGCAATGTACAATACTGTGAGATATAACTACCGTGCTTCATATATGCACCTGTGGTTTAAAATCAGCCAGTTTTTGTAACAAATTATTTGTAATACTGCTCTAAATTGGAAATGTCCTAAATTTAAAAAAAATTCTTATATTTCTTGTCCTTCAGCGCTTTTGTTACTTTGATTTTTCTTCATCTCATGGCAATGGAGGATGTAGAAAACTTAGCTCCTCGTGATAGGTAAAAATTAGTTCTTACCCTTCAGCTTTGTTTATTGATGTAGAAGTATTATTTACGATTGATTGTGAAGAAAGTATGCTTAATTGTCTGGCACTTTGTGGGAGCGTGATGCTAAATTTAATTGAGAAAAGGTGCCCGATGATGTAAGCTGATAGTTTCGAAATCAATCACAAATAATATTTTTACACAAATAAACAAAGCTGAGGGAAATTTTATTATTTGTTTTCATCTCCTTTAGTTTGAAATTGTTCACCTTGTTTTCTTTCAAGTTCCTTTGTGCTTCTAATTCAAATGGACAGATTTCTTCTGTGATATTAGTTTCTCAGTATAATTATTGTCTCATCAGAGATTAGTTCCACCAAGAGAGGAATGATTGACTGCAGTTATTAGCTTTGCTGGTGTGACTTGTATAGTTGGATCTACAGATTCTAAATTATTAGACTGTCTTCCATGTGGGCATGACAAAATTGTAATGGCTTTAGTGCTACTTGAAAAGACAGATTTTCTGTAGATAACAGGGCCGTGAGAACTGGACATATCAATTTTAGCTAAACTATTTTTCTCTTGTATTGTCTGCCATTATTCTACAGCTGCAGCTGAAAATAAATCTTCCTGGTAAATCATGTAAATCTCTAACTATACTAGGGGAATTGAATTATGTTGCACTGTATTAACTCTATGATTTACGCAAAATGTAAACATTTGCAAAATGGCTTGTCACATTTTTTTGTTTGCTGTGTGTAAACAATTCCTAGATGCTATTTGTTTTGTACTTTGTAGAAATCAGATTTATTCTGCTGTCCAACATTTTCACAACTTTTAACACAATAATATATTTGCAGCATAAACTCTACACAACTCAGATAGTTGACAAAGCCATGTTTGTTGGAAAAATGAAAGAAACTGTGAGTGTGAGTGTGTGTGTGTGTGTGTGTGTGTGTGTGTGAGAGAGAGAGAGAGAGAGAGAGAGAGAGAGAGAGAGTGTGAGAGTGCAAGTGCACACGTGCCGGGAGGAATTGAAAATATCGGTGCAATTTCAACAAGTCGCATTTTTGTGTAGTTAATAAAATGCACTATTCTGATATGTATTAGAAATTTTATTGTAAATAATACCTTTTAACTTAAATGTTTACTTTGGTGAGAAGTGACTATGAATTTTTTTTATGTACATTGTGAATTTTATAGGAAAAAACCCGATATCACTGAAAAGTCTTGATTGGTCAGTACTCAGAAACTTTTCATTAAGGAATATGTTCATCTGCTGCTTACTGGGAATGAATTGGTAGAAACATGTCTTTTGCACACAATGGAGACGTTTCAATAAAGTGCCAGTCCGTGTGTTTGGGGTACCTTGTACAGATAAAGTAGTGTCCAGAAATAATTAATGTATTATGTGATACTGTTAAACACAAAATTTCCTTTGTAAATATTTTAGTGCCTACTCAGAATGAACTTTTGTAAATATATACACGTGTCTCTGTAAAGTTTACATTTTGGAAATAAAGTATCTAAATTGTAAAATCAGAAATCAAGTACTAGTATTGAATCTTTCTAAATAGTATACATCTTAATTATTTTCCATTTGTTTGTCCAACTCTTTACATTTCTTACTGAAATCATATGTTGTGTTTTTATTTTCTGATAATTTTATGAGAGCAAATGTTTTGGTAACAGTGTGCACTACTGAATTACTTGCCAGTAGGTCACTGCAAAAACACTCAGGGTGTTTAGAGCTTGCAAATGTCCATTACCTGTAAAGATAGATTTCAAGGTTTGTGCTGCTGACAATCTTCCTTCTTCTGTTACATTTCATTTTGTTTGGCTGAAATATTGAATTGAAATTTTCATCAATAGCAGATGCAGAAATGAAGGCACATGGAATTAATAGATGCTAACCAGATATTTGTTTATCCAACCTTTTTTTGTACACCTCATTTGATTGAAGTATGTGGGATTTATAGATTGCATATAGTTTATCAGTTTCCATTCTACTTGTGTCGTGTCTAAAATTAGGGTGAGGCTCTTTGTGTTTCCTTTCAGTATTAATCTGTATGTAACTTAAATTTTACATTGCTGGCCTTGCACACATTTATTTGCACTTTGCTGGTGGATGTTAAAGTTTTGTTCACTCCCACATAATGACATATAATTTTTTTTGCATTGATATAATAATCACAAGCGGCAGTTTTTGCCCTGTAACTGCAATGCAGGTTAGTACAACATTTTAATAGATGAAACAGTTTTGCACTAAGTTTTTTGATCAAAGGCATTAACTACTTTTTATGCTTCTCAAATGTTGGTGCACTTAAGTTTGTGTTCTTATGCATCAGTTCAATTAACAGCAGTGAAAGAAAGTAGTTCATTTTGCCATAATTCAGTATCTAGAGAGATTGCTAATAGAGTGTATAATTTTACTTTTTAGGTACACTTCATTTGAGGCACAAGTTTTGTCTTGTCTTTAAGTGCACATTCTTCAGAAAAATTTTGAACTGCCACTTCTGAATACATTACCGCTCCAAACATTTTTGGGGAATCCATGTATGACCGTCCGAAAGCAAACCAAACAGGGAATTGGGATAAAACTACAATCTACTGCTTTAATTTTAGTGAAGCAATAAGAAAAGTCTCCTTTATCAATAGAGAAATCTGTGTTTGATCTAGTCATTACTTAACATTTAAAATAAATGAAGTAAGTTTCTAATGGATGTACAAATAGGTTTTTGTGAAATAGGGATTTAAAAGTAATGTTTTTGAAGGAAACAGTTATGTTACAATCCTATTGTAACTGTTTCACAAGATAGCTGAAAGTTTTGGTTCTTCAGACATCCAAGACTACTCATAAATGTAAATTAATGACACTTGGTGTGCCTGAAAACCAAATGGGAAGTCTCAATTACCCTGGTTTTCAAACACATGTCCCCCTCCCCCTTTCTTCCCCTCATCTTATTATAAGGTAGATGCTTCCAGCAAGAAATTTGAGTAGGTTTAAAGCAAAACCTTTAGACCGAATTTCAACAAAGCTTGTTACACTACATACAGTATAAAAGGTATGATTAGATTGGCAAAAGGGGGGGGGGGGGGGTGAGAAAATCGTCAATATAGTTCTCTCTATAGAATGCATAAAAAAGAAAACAAAAAGTGTGTGGAATGTTCTCAACAAAGAGAAAATATATGAATTACCTACAGGAAAAAGTACAGTTTACTTGAAACTTAATCAACCAACTGCAGTGAGTTGGGTTGATTTGGGGGAAGAGACCAAACTGCGAGGTCATCAGTCTCATCAGATTAGGTAAGGATGGGGAAGGAAGTCAGCTGTGCCCTTCCAAAGGAACCATCCCGGCATTTGCCTGAATCAATTTAGGGAAATCATGGAAAACCTAAATCAGGATGGCCGGATGTGGGATTGAACCATCGTCCTCCCGAACGTGAGTCCAGTGTGCTAACCACTGCACCACTTCGCTCGGTAACCTGGAGTGAGGAATTGTGACATTAAATCTCAGGCTTTCCAGATGACTACTTATGAATGCAAAATGAAATTACTTCATTTTTAGGAAATTCTACATCTCGAGTAAAACATTTTTACAGATCAGAAAATAGAAAGTTCTCTATTCAGATCAGACGTGTTACAAAAAATTATAAAAATGCTTGAAAGGAGGATAATTCATACTAAATTATTAGATTAAATACTGATCTATGTTACAACTTGTGGCTGTTTGGGCCATGTGTCAGTTTCAAGAAGAATTACAAGTGATAAATTGTACTGCTCTTTGTTTCGTATATTGTTTTGTTGCCTTAGGTGTCCTTTCCAAAAATGTGCGCACACAATTTCATTGTATTTTCATAAAAAGAACACAAGTGGGTTGTAACATGCGATTTACTTATTAAAATGTGCACATACTCGTTAAAAGTAATTCACCTTTCAAAATGGTAAGCAGTGAAAGATATTTATTTTACAGTAGTTGTTGGGTACTCAGTGTGGAAGCTGCTGGATACAAATAGAGAAATGATCAAACAGGCAGCCACCCATATCAAATTACATCTTCCAGTCACAAGGCATTTTCCTCATTGTAGCATTGCCCCTGGCATTATAGATCATAGAATCTCGTTTGTTCTTGACATTGTAAAAAGTTGTCTTAGAATGATTTTTATGCAGTTGATATTCCATATTCAACGAAGTAAAGTTGGTTGGGTTAATTTAGATAATGTGCCTTAATTTTGAATTATGCATACTGCATGGTAATGATATTTGTAGTTTTCACCTTAGGACTATAACAGTATCGCAGAATGCAGATGCAGCCGATAAGACCTGACTTAGCGTGTTCAAACAAGGTGTGACTAGGAACTCTCATTGCTTCTAATTTTTTGCAGTTCACTATTGAATACTTGCAAATGAGAGTTATCAGTGCACTGTCCCATGTGGTAATAAAGTGTGAATAAAATTAGCAGACTACCAATAAAGTGGTATTGTAGTGATAGCTATCTGCTGCTCTTTTCACTAACATTTGTTCAATGTTTGTAGCATGCTTAATTTCATTGTGCAAACTACAAAATGTTACAGTCTTGATGCAGTTTTAAATTGGTGTA
Source organism: Schistocerca serialis cubense (assembly GCF_023864345.2). NCBI lineage: Eukaryota > Metazoa > Arthropoda > Insecta > Orthoptera > Acrididae > Schistocerca > Schistocerca serialis. Next base: position 31,236,430 of record NC_064649.1, read on the forward strand.
ATTGGACAGAGGTATTTTGCAATAAATCTGTGATGCACTTCTTTGACATTAACACTTTGTTGCTGGTGTTTCTTTCAGATCTGATATTTCTTGAGGCATTGCTAGTTTTGCTAAAGTGGTGACTTTTAAGGTATGACTAAAAATGTGTGTCTAGGTCATAATGTGACAAAGTGCCCGCAACTTCATATTCATAAGTACACATACAGTTTGAACAGGAAAAATTGAATTTAATGTTCCATTTTTCCATAGCTGTGTAAGCATATATAAATATACTTTCTCGGAACATGTGAAGGGCCGTAGTAATTCAGCACTGGACTTGGAAGGAGTCAGGTCCAGATTCATGTAGCCTGTGATTTCTGGTAAAGTGCTTAACGAAAATGTTCAGATGGTTCCTTTTAAAATGGACATAGCCAACTGACACCTCCCGTCTTTGTTCTGTGTGAGCTTGCAATCAGTTTCTTAAATGTACTGTCATTGGAGGCATGACATGGTACAATGGTTCCCTCATACTGTATTCTCGCCTCTGTTATTGTTTTCCTAGTATGACATCAAAGTAGTGCTAAACAAAACAAAAAGCGAGAGTGGGTATGATGTGTACAGAGTTGTAGATCTGTCTCACACCTGACAGTGTAAAACACACTTGACATTTGTGTTGTTTGAGATACAGTCGTTATTGTTAGTGTTTAGGTTCATACTGACATGCAAAAAGACCATTCTGAACTGGTAGTAAGAAGCTGTAGTTTGAGTTCAGTAGTAGATGGTGATGTGGTGGATATTATTTCATTTCCTTGATAGATATGATTCATTCTTTTGAAATTACTTTTGCTATATGGTGAATTTAAATCTGAGATAATGGAAGTAGTATAAGAAATCACTCACCATAAAGTTGATGACTGAGCGGTGGGCAGGCACATTGAGTCACTAAATGTTTCAAACAATGTTGTCCTCGGAAGTAACTGACCTACACATTTATTTTGCATATGGTGTAGTAAATCACATGAATTAGCTACATATAAATAATCTACAATAAGGGCCCATATAAAAGGGAAAAATAATGGATATAAATATACATAAAATATATCATTGCTGAAACATTTTACAGCCTTTTCAGTAGCATGCAGAATTTGGCGCAGTCACCAGCGAAGGCTGTCATGGGCAACCTTCTACTATATGTTTTATGGTTTGCCTAAAAGCTCCACAGTCACACTTGAAAGAAGCTGTTTTTCCCCACCTACATCTATCATAGTTTGTTCATATTCTGTTTGGGTAGACCAGATTTTGCGATGCTTGTCAAACCTAGTTGGAATGGTGGTGGCAAGGGAATGCATATTACGAAAGGCAGAAGGCGTTTGTTTTTTCTATGCTTACAGCACAGTCTGGTCCTCACTGTCGGTGACGTCTCAGTGGATTTGCAGAAAAGGCTTGTTCTCGATCTTTTTGAGTTCTCTAATGAGTGATTTTTCTCATCGCAAATGGGAAGGAGATATTGTGCCTGTTATTAGACAGATAGATAGATTTAGTAATGTGACTAGTATAAGTACTGTCGAGCCAAACCAGTGCACAATATTCTGCGACAGACACTAGACCTAGACTAGACTAACCAAAAAACACACGCCCACAGCTACATTATCCTATCTGGCTACACAGTCAGTCTGGCCCTAGTGAAGACATTGTCTGAAAGCAGAGTGATGATTTCAGCCATATTTATGTGCCTGTTGACCACTCAGTGCTTCAACAGTATGGTGAGCACCTTCCGTTATTTGTATTCCATACGGGACATTTCAGAAATATAACGAGAAGTATATGTTAAACATCCTGTTTTCTAGTGCAGATTTTACTGTTTTGTCACGGTTACTGATGACAAAAGTAACCATCAATACACAAATTTCACATATAATCCATGCTTCCTTGCAGATGAAAGATGCTAACCAGTTCTGTCCTAGAACCAAAACTGCACTGTGTAAATTTGTTTCTGCATCAATATAATAGAGGTGGATAAAGTACACAGTAAATGCTTGCCCTGACTTGATTTTATAACAATGGCCTTAATTCAGCATTAACTTCTGACTGTTATATGTTTAGAACCAGTCTGATCATACAAGAACAGTATTCATCTCACAGTTTCATGCTTTGTTACTCATATTTTGGAGGCTGCAGTTGGTGTATTGTATTCAAATAATTACTATTTGGGTGAGCTACAAAAATGATGTCCGGAATTACAGGGCTCAATATGTCTATGACATTAGATATGTAGATAGGTATATATTAGAATGCACCTTGCATCCTACCCACAATTTACTTCAACTTTACTTATTCCTGCCTGTTTTCTGTTAAGATGGTATTGCTTGCTGTATTGCTGTGATACTGCTTGTCTTGCTCATCTTGTACAAAATTATGAAAAGGATAGTTGCTACTTACCATGTAGCGGAGATGCTCAGTCACAGGTAGGCACACAAGAAGACTGTCAAATAAAGCTTTCGGTCAAACAGGCCTTCATCAGAATAGACATACACACAAATGCTCACGCAAACGCAACTAACACACACATGAAAACAGTCTCTCGTTTGTGTGTGTGTGTGTGTGTGTGTGTGTGTGTGTGTGTGTGTGTGTGTGTGTGTTTTCTGATGAAGGCCTGTTTGGCTGAGACTTTGTTTGACAGTCTTTTTGTTGTGCCTCTTTTCTTAATATTGTTATTATTCCTTGCTGGATTTTCCATTGTCTCATCTTGTACAAAGTAAGTTTCTTTTAAATTTCCAAAGAGTATGATGCTTTACACATTTTTTGTAGATACTGGCTGTATGTTCAATGTTGCTTTTTGAAGGTCCGCTTGAAAATGGCTCTTTAGCTGAAATAATTGGCCAACAATTGTATAAATGCACAGTTTTCTCAGTGACTATACAGTCCCAGTGGAAATAATATACTTCAAATCATTTACCTGAGAGTTAACACTACTTTTAGGCACATTTTACCCAATCAAAAACAATTAGCAATTTTAAATCCCTAATACAAACTGTTGAGCCTTATTAATAGTAATAGAAATTCCCTTCTGATTAAACAAACACATTTCATTGTGATAACAGTGCACACAATAAAGCATGTTAAAAGCCTGCATAACATGTAGTTCATAAGTCTATGGTATGCACTTTATTGGAGGAATAGTTCCATTTTTTGCTGTGTTGTTCTTTCACACTGTGTACTGTAAAAGGTGGACTTATAAAGAAAATGATTTGACAAACAGGTGTAACATAGTTTTTCTGAATTTGCCTTTGTTTTGCCAGTAGACAGCGATGTTTAACTAAAGGCAGGGCCACATAGCAGAAATTGTTACTGCCATGCAACATTCTGAAGCCAGTTATATGCTGCAATTTGAATGCAATTCTTGGATAAATTTTTCTTGGTCTTCTTGCTGTGTCTGTGTCAGATTTGTTTGCATAGTTAAGCTTTCAATGACTACTTTTGCTGTCACCATCTGAAGTTAAGTCATACTAAAAGACTGTACAGTATTTTCATACGTAGTTTATCAAGTTACAAATTTCCATGTGCTGCCAGAGGTTATGGAAGTTTCGTGACTTTGTGACAGCACCACCACATAATTCGGCCAAATACATATGAAAGTACAACATGGCCTATTTGAATGACAGTTAACTCTTGGCGATGACGGTGGAGGGAGTCATGGAAAGATTGTGAATAAAAACACATCTGATGCAGCAATAAAACTGAGGAGCATTTATCCAAAAGTGGCACTGCATGAAGCTAGTGTTGCAGGATGGAAATCTTCTCAGTTAGTACTTTTATATTAGCGCTCATCAATTTCTCACGTTGTTGAAACTGCACGATTAACAAAAATACTTATCTGCCACATGTTTACACCTTGCAAATATCACGGAAAGGATTAACACTGAAAGATGAGAGAGCACAGGTGAAATGAAATGGTGATTTAATGATCTGTTACCTGCAGTTTGAATATCGGATCCCAATGAAATATTACAGCAACTTGATATGTACACAAGTATTGGAGTGCTGTAGAATTAAGGATGGAGTATGCCTCTGTATCACAACAGTAAGTATTGCTGGTAGGATGCCAGCCAGGTAGTTAAATCATGGACTTCAGCACAAAGTTACACGATATGACTTTGTGTGAGTGATATCATGGAAGAGACGCATTAACATTTAAGAGTTGGAACTGGAAATCTCTAACAGTTTACAAAGAGTGAGGCTTTTTGCCCCACATGTACATAATTAAGGAGAGGGGAAAAAACCATATAAGCTGCAGGCACAGTATTCAAAGTTTAAGGAACAAAAGGTTGAAAGGACTACCAGAAATCAGTAGTTTGCAAGCATTTATCTTCAAATGTGACCAGTTTCAGTGAAGGATCTAAAGCTGTCAAAAGTTTCTCGAAACAGGAAAGATTTGTCACACTGTGCTACACTGTTGCTCTGGTAGGACTGTCAGATAGTGGGCAACAGGAAGTGCCCACTTGAAGCTACTTAAGTCTTACTTTGTAATTTGGGTGCACAAAGACCTGTGAACACTGATCATTTAGATGAATATAAATAAGTCCTGGTGTGGGAACTTCGGAAAAACTTGGAACAGGCCATTGTCCTGAGATAGTCAACTTCTCTGTTAGGAAGAGGTCTGTGGCTGAGCAATTAATAACTCTTAACAGTGTTTACTAAGGGCTTTATGGTTTCCCAAGATCCACAGTGGTTTCTAGGAGAAAGGCCTAACATGTAGTTTAGAAATATTAATGGTAAGTGTGAGATGTGCAAACTAGCTACTATGAAACATACACACGTAAGAAATTAATAACCTTGCTAAAATAATAACTATAATATCATGCTGTTTGTTCGGTAACATTTTTTTGAAATTGAGTCCAATATCTTCAAGTAAAGCAACTTCCTCCATTGGTTATAGAACTGAATTATTCAACACCAGCTTCTGTTCTGTGCCTGAATGAAACCTTTCTGCTTAATTTAAAAGTATCATTTCCCCAGGTGAGGTTGGTGTTGGTCTGAAATATGTTATTACTGTAGTTCTAATACGTAATCTAATCTCTGCTTGGACAAGGACACTCTTTATCTCTCATAGTATTAAAGCTTACAATATGCCTATGGATTCTGCAATATATTGTGTAATTTGATCTTGTGGATGTTTAGATAGAGTGGTAATTGTCTGATGTTTTGATGTTGCATAACTCGCCTTCATGATCTTATACAGTCAAGTTACTTCAAAATGGCCTATAGCTGATAATGGCCAATAATGTGAGAAACAAACGTTATTATTTGCAAATATAGAGTCCTGGAAGATTTTTTTTTCTCCAAAGATCCATTTTACTTCCTTTTTATACCATAGAAAGGAGTGAATGAGAAGAACATCATTTGGTGTAATTTTATATATACCCTTAATATTCAGTTTTACTGTCAAAAGCTATTACCTAAAATGTGTGTGGTAAGAAGTACTATGTTTCTTGCCTTGTCTTCGAACAAATTTTGAGACACAATATGTGATGCACCATGTCTTTTCCATAGAGCCCTCCATTGTAGTAGTTCCTATATTTCTGCGGTGCTGTTGTTCTGCAGAAACAAATCTGTAACGAGTCAATGCAGTAGCAGTTGTAGTGATTTCCTGCAGTATTCTGAAATTTAGCTAGTGTTAACTTGACTGGGAACAAACATAGCCAACCAGGAAAAGTGAGGCTCTTTTCTGTTTCTAGTCAGTCGCTGTGTGTGCATTGGCTGCAGAGAAGGATAGTGACAGAGAATGTTCAGGAGTGTTGCTTTGTGATTGTAACCTGGAATGGTCTGTTAGTTAGAATATTGTATATAAAAAGAGCTTGATGGCAGTATAGGGTACTAAAAAAATTGTGTAGCTGTTAGAAGACTACATAAAGCGGATTTTCTGTTCCCTTTTTAAATCCAATCAACATAATACTTACTACAGAATAATATATCTAAAAAACAAAGATGATGTGACTTACCAAACGAAAGCGCTGGCACGTCGATAGACACACAAACAAACATACACACAAAATTCGAGCTTTCGCAACCAACGGTTGCCTCGTTAGGAAAGAGGGAAGGAGAGGGAAAGACTCTGCCCAAACTCTTTGCCTCTGTATATGTCTGCTTGTGTCTGTATATGTATGGATGGATATGTGTGTGTGTGTGTGTGTGTGTGTGAGAGAGAGTGAGTGTATACCCGTCCTTTTTCCCCCTAAGGTAAGTCTTTCCACTCCCGGGATTGGAATGACTCCTTACCCTCTCCCTTAAAACCCAAATCCTTTCGTCTTTCCCTCTCCTTCCCTCTTTCCTGACGAGGCAACCGTTGGTTGCGAAAGCTCGAATTTTGTGTGTATGTTTGTGTTTGTTGGTGTATCTATCGACGTGCCAGCGCTTTCGTTTGGTAAGTCACATCATCTTTGTTTTTTAGATATATTTTTTCCCACGTGGAATGTTTCCTTTTACTACAATATATGTGTGATGTTAACAAGAAGCTAATTAGGTAACTGATTTTAAACTTAATTTTATTTTTAAATTTAACAGTTATTTACATATTTATTTAGTGTTTTATGATATGCTGAAACTGTGCCTGGAATTAAGAACAGAAGTTCTGCTTTCTGGTAGCTAAATAGTCGAGTTCATTCAGTACAGTGAGTCCCATGTATTTGTCACTAAATATCCTTTAAATAAGAGAAAAGGGCTGGCAGTTGTACCAAGAGAATGGTAATTGCAGAAAATGGTGTGTTCTGGAGTTTGACAAAATATTTAATATGAAAAAAAAAAAAGAACTGGACACACATAACAAAAATATGTGGAATGGTTAATATAACAGAATCAGCAAAGTTAATTCCATTTTCATTGACAATGGACTGCATGTGAATGTGGGTGACGATAGGGGGGCCTGGGTCACATAGAGGTATACGTGAATCAACACTCTGCGTGTGCTCATTTATTTATTTAAGACACTAACAAAGCATGTAAAACCTGTGAGATTTTTAGTTTCAAAAGTTTTAGTCAGCTAGCCACTTGTTTGTTGAACTTTTCATCTCACCACTCACTAACAAGGCAAATGTCTTTCTGCTACTCATCTTGTTGTTTTCAACTGCACTGTAATCACATTCATATTATCAGTGAACTGCTTCATTTTACCATGTTAGTTGTATTTTTTTGTTTCACCTACTCAGCCTGTGTTTCTGTTCTACGTCCTCAATAATTTACACTCTTGATGTTACTTCGCCTATAAGATCCCTGCTCTATACACGACAATGAGTGTGAAGCATCACAAAAATACCTTCACTACAGGAAGTTGATAGTGACAGCTTGAGATATTAGCATTTGAATATGTCTTTCACACTAATTATTTTCTGATACAGCTTAATATCATCCATACAACCCAGTATTCGCTTCCAAGCTTAATATCACTTTCTATTCTTTCTTCCCTCACATCAATGATGCAGCGGTTAAGGCAAAGGATTTGTGTTATGGCCCTGATGAGTTTCTTCCTCCATCATTGCCAAACTGCGCTAATACTCACCAACAAGATAGCACAGCTGTTAAGATACTCCACTCTTATAGGTTGGAGAAGGAATACAGGGTTATTACAAATGATTGAAGCGATTTCACGGCTCTACAATAACTTTATTATTTGAGATATTTTCACAATGCTTTGCACACACATACAAAAACTCAAAAAGTTTTTTTAGGCATTCACAAATGTTCGATATGTGCCCTTTTAGTGATTCGGTAGACATCAAGCCGATAATCAAGATCCTCCCACACTCGGCGCAGCATGTCCCCATCAATGAGTTCGAAAGCATCGTTGATGCGAGCTCGCAGTTCTGGCATGTTTCTTGGTAGAGGAGGTTTAAAAACTGAATCTTTCACATAACCCCACAGAAAGAAATCGCATGGGGTTAAGTCGGGAGAGCGTGGAGGCCATGACATGAATTGCTGATCATGATCTCCACCACGACCGATCCACCGGTTTTCCAATCTCCTGTTTAAGAAATGCCGAACATCATGATGGAAGTGCGGTGGAGCACCATCCTGTTGAAAGATGAAGTCGGCGCTGTCGGTCTCCAGTTGTGGCATGAGCCAATTTTCCAGCATGTCCAGATACACGTGTCCTGTAACATTTTTTTTACAGAAGAAAAAGGGGCCGTAAACTTTAAACCGTGAAATTGCACAAAACACGTTAACTTTTGATGAATTGCGAATTTGCTGCACGAATGCGTGAGGATTCTCTACTGCCCAGATTCGCACATTGTGTCTGTTCACTTCACCATTAAGAAAAAATGTTGCTTCATCACTGAAAACAAGTTTCGCACTGAACGCATTCTCTTCCATGAGCTGTTGCAACCGCGCCGAAAATTCAAAGTGTTTGACTTTGTCATCGGGTGTCAAGGCTTGTAGCAATTGTAAACAGTAAGGCTTCTGCTTTAGCCTTTTCCGTAAGATTTTCCAAACCGTCGGCTGTGGTACGTTTAGCTCCCTGCTTGCTTTATTCGTCGACTTCCGCGGGCTACGCATGAAACTTGCCTGCACGCGTTCAACCGTTTCTTCGCTCACTGCAGGCCGACCTGTTGATTTCCCCTTACAGAGGCATCCAGAAGCTTTAAACTGCGCATAACATCGCCGAATGGAGTTAGCAGTTGGTGGATCTTTGTTGAACTTTGTCCTGAAGTGTCGTTGCACTTGTATGACTGACTGATGTGAGTGCATTTCAAGCACGACATACGCTTTCTCGGCTCCTGTTGCCATTTTGTCTCAATGCACTCTCGAGCGCTCTGGCGGCAGAAACCTGAAGTGCGGCTTCAGCCGAACAAAACTTATGAGTTTTTCTACGTATCTGTGATGTGTCGTGACCATATGTCAATGAATGGAGCTACAGTGAATTTATGAAATCGCTTCAATCATTTGTAATAGCCCTGTAGAATACCTGCCCAGCCATCCTAAGTTTAGTTTTCGGTGGCATGTCTAAATTACCTGAAAGCCACGTTAGTATTTGTTCTTTAAACTAGCCCATAGCCTATTTCTTTTCTATCCTTGCCCTATTTAAGCCGGATCTCAACACCAGTAAGATATTGAGCTCTAATTTTTTTCTCCCTCTTCCCTATCCCCCGACCCTTTTCTTATCTAAAATCTCTAAAGACATAACTGTCAGCAAGTGCATGGACATTCAATGATGTAACAGTAAAAATTTTAAAAATCTCTAAAGACATAACTGTCAGCAAGTGCATGGACATTCAATGATGTAACAGTAAAAATTTTAAAAAAGTCATCTCTTGTTTCTTTCTCAAGTGATCATCCCTCCATATTCATCGGTCCTTCAGCCACTTGGTTATCTCCAACTTTATAATCAACATTTTTGTGGTGGTAGTGCAAGAAGCAGCAGGCATGGGATGTCCATCTAGGAAATACAGTGCAGCATTGGTTGTCCAGTTTCTAGCGTAGTATTGAACACCATGCATATAAAAAAGTGGAATTTAGTGACTGTACAGAAGTTGGCTTGTCTACGAGAACAGATGGTATGGAACTAGAATTCACTTTCAGTTTGCAAAATTAGGTCCAGATTAGAAACCCTTGTGAGGAAGGAGCCCAATTATTATTGCCTTTAAGTTTGATTATGTAACATGAGATGATGATAAGGTTAAAAAAAGACAGTGTTTCACGAGGCCGTATTTTAAAATTATACTTCATTAAGCACTACTTGTTTTGGGCATTGCTCATTCTTGAGTGCACCTACAATAGATGTGGGTGCATCGTCCTCATGAAAGAGAAACTGCGTGCTATACGTAACTGTACATAGCACAGTAGACAAAGTGCACCATCTCGCAGCTACGCATGGCATGTGATCTCTTTTTGATGGGCATCTTGTATCCGCATATGTTACAGATGCACTTGAGAATGAGCAACCCTTGAAATTAGAAGTGATTGCTTGTGGTACAATTTTAAAATTCAGCCTGTTCTTCTTAAAATTTATCAAGGCAGTTGTGCCCTCTTAGAACAAGTAGAAAAAAAAAGGTTGTAATTGAATGTCAAAAACACTGTAGAGAAATGGGAAGTGAAGTATGGTCCTCAAATCTTTGATGCTCCAAACATAATTACCTTTTTTCTGTAATGGTTTCTTGTAGATAATACTTTCTTTACTCGGAAGATATTTTCGTACTGAGCGAGAACTTCTGTCATTCACTTTAGTTTCTAGATGCAGAATACTGTTCCATTATATTTCAAACAATGTGGGGGCACAGGTGAAGCAGTTTACCATAACCCCTGTGTGCCACCACAAATGTTCTTACAGAATTTAAGGAACAACACATTAGACTTTCATAATTGCTGACTGAAACATCTTTTCACAAAGAGGTAAAACACAATATAGGTATTCTACTGAAATCGCCAACTACCAGCCTTTTACTCACAAAGGAGTAGTTTAGTTGTCATTCCTTGAAGATGGAGAATTTTTAGACAGTTGCCGAGTGCGTGTTCATTCGAATAGGTTGCTCCATTTGCCAATTATGTTCTTGGTTTATTCACACAACCTCTTTAGAGTCATTTTCAAGTATGGGAAACATTTATGCTAAGAACAGCTGTGTCACATTCTAAAATTCACAAGTTCAGATGAGATGTGTCATTATCTGCTGAAGTAAAAACTGGGGGAGGTTTAGAAAGTTTATACTGCAGATGATGATGATGATGATGATGATGATGATGACGACGAATGTCCTCCCGATTTGTACATTTTACTATACAACTGCTCTTCTCTGAATAAACAGTTCAGAGTGACTTGTTATTGAATCAGTGTGAATAAAACGAAATAATGGACTGTCTGATTTCAATAAACATTACTGCCTAGTACAAATCTTTTGCTCTGTTGTGGAGTGTGTGCTCTGTTTTGGAACCCAGAGCCGGCATTGCACACACTCCTGACTAGTGACCAGCACCTCTCAAAAGCTGTCCTGCACACCTTACAGAACAAACACTCCTGGAGGGAGGGACATAGCTGAGGCTCAACTACAGCCTACACGATCGATTCCAGAATGAACCTTTCGCTCTGCTGTGTAGGCAATATTGACGCGAAGGAAGTACAGCGATTTTGAAATTTATTTTATTTCATTCTTCACAAAGCCAATGTAAATATTTTTAATGCTCAGTGCATTAGCCACAGTTATACATTCCACTTCATTATTTTGATCAACCTGTATCGGTTTTCAGCCACCCGCGTCACCTGATGAGAACCACCACCATCACCACCACCACCACCATCACCATCACCACCACCACAGGCCAGACGACGTGTCCGACGAGGAAGCTCGACGACGCCACCATTTCCCCGAGAAGAAGGGTGCCACCACGCCGCCGGAGGACCCACCTGAGTCTTCGGAGGAGGAGGGGGCAGTGGTGGACGGTGACGAGAGCGGGAGCGGCGGCAGGGAGGAGGGGGAGGAGTTGCCAGGGGAGGGGCGCGCGCCGCGGCGAGAGGAGCCGCCGCCACCTGCCTCCCCCCACGAGGAGGGGGAGCTGAGCGAGGACGAGCTGGAGCAGCGGCGGCTGGTGCTGCTGAGGCAGCTGCAGCAGGAGAACTGACCACGGGGGCGCGGCCGGGTGAGTGTGGACAGTTAAAAAACCTCGACAATAGTTCGTTTGGTACTTCCCTCAATTTCTTTGTATCCTGTGCTAATATTTCCATCCCTACATAATTACTGCACCGTACCCCACTCTTTCCCTGTCGATGTATGCAAGGGTGCTCACTAGTGAACTCTCCAGTTGTAGTTTCCCAAATAAGACTACGTTCCTCTGCCTCCTATTGATGACAAGCGACATTACTTTGCCAGATAAGTTTAGGGATGTCTGTGCTGATGCAGTGTTGAGATAATTGTCGGGAAGTGGGAGAGAAGCATTTTGGTTTTATTCGGGGCTACGAAACCATATTTTGCAATATAATCTCCATTCAATATGAGGGCCTGTATGCCTGCACAGTACCACTTTACTGGTCGATGTCAGAACCGATGCTTAAATGCTTTGAAAACGTCACCGTTGTGCGCAAACTGCTTCCCACAGAGTACATCCTTTATTGGGCCAAACAAATGGAAGTATTCTGTTAGGTGGTGATGAACCCAGTGGGTACACACCTTTGAGTATCCCAGTTGGTGGACAGGAGTGTCAGCACTACGAACAGAGACATCCAGTTGTGCAGCGAGATGTTTGACTGTGATACGTTGATCACCTCGAATGAGAGCTTCCGCACATACCAATATTGCAGAAGTCACAGCTGTATGCAGCCAGACGGCACCTGGTAGAGTGGACAGGTTTGTGCAACCTTGTTGCAACGGCGACAGATGACTCGTGCAACACGTCACTGTGCATTTTTTCATTGCCAACTCTCTGTAGACTTTCTGCAAGTGCCTATGAATATCTGGTATGCTCTGGTTTTCCCAAAAGAAACCCAATCACAGTTCTCTGCTTGGAATGATCCTCCATTATAGGTGCCATTTTGAAGGCTATGTATAATGGTGCCACTCAAATGTTCATGAAACTATTAAAGGCTGAAACATGACTATTCCGTGATGTCTGACAACAAATTACACAATTTTTCAACAGAAATTGGCTGAGAAAAAAATGTGTTGCACTACTTACAGAACATCCCTCGTACAAACTATCATTGTGAAAAGTGATACATGAAATATTTAAGAGACACTTCACAGTGCTCAGTGTGTTTATTGTTTGTCAAGTCATTGAAAAGGCAAAAGAAGATACACTTACAATTTCAGGCTCAGTCCCATAATAGAAATATCGGAAACTCACAGGAAGAGACTGCAGTGCAGGACTTTGTTTCAAAGATAGCTTCAAAATGTACCACTCTGAAAGTTCATTGTAAATGATCGTGTGTGTTTTAAACGTAATAAAGAGCTACTGTTAACAATTCCTGCAAATCTCAATTGTTTTTGACTGATAATTCCCACACTAGAGCGGTGTAAATCTAACATTGCATTCCTTTACCAGCCAGCAGCATAAACCAACCACCATTACAATGTTAGACAGGGTACGAGCACAGAAACTACTGGTTTGTAGGGTCAGTAGCAAAACCTGATACAGGTGAAAGTATACCATAATAGAAGCAAAAACATTTCAGTAAGCAAGAAAACTATTTTTTATAAGATGACTACGAATATGTGGTTATGAGCAGCTGCTGACTTCACTATGAAGTTTTGCTCCAGTTAGCACAAATGTATTTGAAATGTACACTTTTTGATTCAGTCCCCATCTTATTGGGCTCAAATTTCACCTGTGGCGTGTGGTTGAGGAAAGTGGTACATGATTGGTGGGCCACTGGCACACAACATGCCAATAATGGTCCAAAACTGGGGAAGTTGAGCACGGCCTGTTGCCTCAGCCTCTGAGATCTGAACTTTTCTGTTTGAAGTCAAAATCGTGAAATTTATAGCTCTCCTGTTAACACGATTGAAGAACTAGAGCAGTAGATGATTGTACTGCCATGCCAAATGCAAGGCTGACATATGAAACACCTTGAACAGTTGCAAATTTTACAGTAGATTGTAACATGTTGTGTGCTGAAACAGTAGTGTATTTGTTGTTAAAGTAGACAATGAGTAAAATTTGAGCCCAAATTATATGGACTTCATCAGAAAGTTTACACTTCAAAAACCTTTTCCTAAGTACACTAATATTTCATAGAGAAGTCAGCAGTGGTTCTTAACTACACATTTGCAGCTAATTCGTGAAATGGCTCGATTGTGAAGCCATGTTTACTGGAATGACTTTGCTTCTGTTATCGTATACTTTCACCTATTTCACTTTTTGTTATTAAAAATGATAAACCACTGCATAATCCGTTACGTATGTACCAACCTCTTATTGAGCAGAGCTTCTCTTGTCTGTCTCAATCTATTTCCAATATCTTCCTTACTTTAGCACATTTCTGTGTAATCTGCTTACTTAGATAGGACAATTCTGCCACTTTAATAACCTCTGTTAACTTAACTAGTTAGTTGGTATCAATCAGTACCAAAAATTTGAGTGCTAACTTGGTATGAAGCGTATTTTACTCTAAATTTGTCCATTAATATTACCACTTTTGCTCTTACATATATTAATTTCTCCCTGTACGTTTTTTTGTTGTCTTGGATATAATGTTGTATTTGTGCTGTAACACCAACATTATAAATAATAAATACTTCTAGAGCTCGTCAGAAATTGAGACACACACAAATATTTTATTGCACAACTGTGGTCCCTTTTCAGATAACTTGCCTTTGTAATAAAATTTGAGAATACTCAGCAAGAGAATTATCTGGCACTGTGCTTGCTGTTGTTTCCAGTAAAATTTCTCTTTTGATAATTTGCCTACATATTAAGCGTGGGAAAACCAAATTTTGGCATTTTCAGTAGTTGCAGAAATAACAGAGATTCTCAGTTTTACAAACTCATAACTCGAACCGCAGAGAGTATTGCAATATTTTATAAAAACTTTGTGCAAAAAACAGCAGGGATAAGGTGTAGCCTTAAAGCACAGGTGTGTACTTCTAGCCTCCGCTTTTACATTTTCTGCTTCTCCATCATAGTACGGCATTCATTTACCGATAGCCCATCGCACTTTTATTAGCTGGATATTCCCATATGGACAGTTCGAGTTCAGCTTTACTCATCTAAGGAGAGGACATAATGCTTTAATGATTACAGAAGATGTATTGAGATGATACATTTTGACCCTTTGGAGAAATTAAGTTATTAAGATTGCACAGTCTCTCTTGTGGAAGGCTCTAGTCATTGGAAACAAACTGCCAACATCGTCTAACAACCTGGCCACTTCTGCTGCTAAGGCCTCTGCTAGTCAGAACCCCACTTCTGTGTGCCTTTAGTACTGCTCATTTATACCATATATTTATTAGGTTACTCTATTGTTTGTATGTCTGTTTGATACAAATTTTGCAACTGATTTTAAACTAATTTCCCAGGGAGCTAGAGACTTGAAATTTTCAACCTAGCTCAGAACTGGATGACAACGGAGTATTAACTTGCTTTCTTGTCTGCTGTGTTGTGTACCACTGCTATTTCCCCTTTTTCCTGCTACAGTTATGAGTGGATAGCAGATAGAACAATTGCTGGTAAACCTCTATATGAGCTTTGATCTAACTTTTACCTTTACGGTCTTTTCTTGAGGTATATGGAGAAGGGGCAGTATATTTGTTGACTCGTGTGGAGAGAAACTGTAATAAATCTGAAATTTACCACACGTGTGTTTTAATCTCATTAAAATGTTTGAAATCGATAGAAAAATTTCACACACATGAGACTATAAAAAGCAGCAAATAATTATTTAAATAAAAATTAATTTTTATGTATCATGCTTTAAATTGTAGTTTTTAGTCTAAAATAATTTCTCCTAGCCTCATGCAGATTCATAACCCCCTTCAGATAGTTATTAAAATTTGTGATGTGAATTTTTAATACTTGTAGGATTTAAAATGAGAAACATGTCACGGATGCAATACATAGTTGATGCACAAATACTTCACTGCTGCATGTGCCTCATGCTATTCCTTTTAAATATTTCAGGTATTTTTGTAGCTATTAAAAATTCAGGTCACGAATTTTCAGGACTATCTGTACAGTGTTATGTATCAGCATGGGAGTGGGAGAAATTTTTATACTTTGTATGTGGCAGATTAAAAATTTGGTTTGCTTAAAAATTATCCTGTGCTCTTATCACTCCCCTTTGCAATAACTTCATACTTTTCTTGCCCCTTGTTTATTCATACCCATCTCTCTGTAGTAGCTACCCCTATACCCCTGTGCACAACACATACGTGCCACAAACGCACCACCTGAGCATGCTGCCTGCTGTTCCTGTATGCTTACACTCGCCCACATTTCCTCCACCTTAGGTTGCGAGTAAACATCTATTGTGAAAAGGTAATACTCCTGAATTGGCACTAATTTCCTACATACTTCTAGACAAGTGAACAATAGCTGGAACTTCTCATTTGTTTTAAGTGTTTGACTCACTAGTGGGCCACCAAAGAGCATTTTGTTGTCTGGACGCATTGTAGACTTGTCATATATCAGGACATAGACACAGCTCAAAGTATTAGATTTCCTGTCATTAAAGATATGGAACTTCCTGCCAGATTAAAACTGTGTGCCCGGCTGGAACTGTAACATGGGACCCTCCTTTTCACAGGCAGTTTTCTTACCATCTGAGGAATCGGGGCATGCCTTACAATCTGCCCTCGCAGCTTTATTTCTGTGAGTACTCCTCTCCTGCTTTCCAAAACTCCACAGAAGTTCTCCTGCATGCCTTGCTGGGCTAGAATTCCTGGAAGAAATGGTATTGTGGAGGAATGACATAGCCATAGCCTATGGAATTGTTTGCAAAATGAATTTTCACTTGGCAGTGGAGTACACACTGATACGAAACTTTCTGGGTGATTAAAGCTTAGTGCCAATTTGGTACTTGAGCCCTGAACCAGTACACTATCTGCCGCAGGGTGAAAGATTCATTTTAGAAACAATTTCCTTGGCTGCATCTAAGAAAATTCTCCACAGTGTTCTTCCTTCCAGGAGTACTAGTCTCGGAAGATGTGCAGGAGAACTTCTGGGAAGTTTTTAAAGTAGGAGAGATGTACTGGGGGAAGCAAAGTTGTGAGGGTGGGCCTCGAGTTGGATCCGGATGGTTCAGCAGTTGCCAACTAAAGGCAAAGATTCTTAGTTTGAGTCTGTTGTGCACTCCTACCTGCAGAGTGAAAATCATTCCATTAAGAGGCCATTATTGTTAAAATTGTGGTAAAAGAGAGTCTAGTGTGCAGTGTCTGTCAGCTTTAGGACAGGGGCGGGTGTGGAGGAGGAGGCGGCGGTGGAGGAACTTTGGTCCTCATGTACAGAGTGAGTGCTTCTGCCTCAAAGCAATCTATCATCATGCCTGATAGTAACAACTCAGATGTGTTGCCAGAATATTGCACACGTCTGCCAAAACAATCTAGCAATTCACACAAGAACTGTTCATATAGGACTCATACCTTTTGATGAATTAAAGGTCCTCATAGTTGGTGAGCACCCTGGTTCTTATAAACATTGCCTCAAAATTGTTATTATATGCAAGACACTCGTACAAATGTTACTGTCGCTGATTTGTTTTCACAAGCTTGTTTGCCTTAGTTCCATGTAATTTATTTATATCTTTAATGCAAGAGAGGAGGAGACGAAAAAGATGTAGTAATATCAAGACAGCAAATTGCTAATTATTTCTTAATGAGAAAAATGCTTTTAGCACTACCTGAGTTGAAAACAGTCTTTCTCTGAATAACTACTTTCAGATAATCAGCTATTCACAACTGAAATTTCATATATCTAACAGGTGCTGTGACCCTTTGATTACGATCTCTCTCTCTCTCTCTCACTCGTGTGTGTGTGTGTGTGTGTGGGGGGGGGGGGGGGGTTGCTTGCTGATCATCAAAACAAGTATGTTTCTGGTGTTTTCCCCTACAGTTGTTACCACCTACCACTGAAATAGGTGTCACATAGGACATTCCTTGGTGTTTACACATTTTCTGTCCTCCTGTCCCAGCACCACATCTCAAATGACTTGACTATTCTTTTCTCGTTTTCCCACAGTCCGCTGTACTGAATACATACATTCTTGACAATTTCTTCCTCAAATTAATGCCAGTGTTTGATACTAGTAGACTTCTTTTAGTAAGATTTTCCTTAAGAGCAGATGTGTGACTAAAACAAGAATGTTCTCAAGAGGTTGTTTTTTTTTTTTTTTTTTTTTTTCATTCCATTGTTTGGTTGATACGGTAACTCACTTGTACCAGTTTCCATTTTATAACCTAAATCGACCATCCTGGGCTTTCTTTTACAAACAAGAAATCGGAAGTGATTTACATTACACAGACTGCTGATGACAATATGTTAATTCAGAATGTGCCACTTTTACTGTAAGGTGTAAATGTTAATCGTGGTTTAACTTGGTGTGTATAAACAATTTAAATATCAAATGATCACTGGAGGGAAAGAAAAGAGCAGAAATTGAGAGATAAGGAAAGGCGTGGCAATATTTATCTGTAATGTCACATGCAGTCAGTATCAAGAGTGTTATTTGTAGGATCTCACTTCTAAATATTTCATGGTATGTATATTTATGACACTCTGTGTGAGTTATAGTGACTTGGCATCTCCAACAGCTATTGCTGTATACCAGTCAGCATAGCACTGTACGGTCTGTTGTAAAATGTACTTTGTTATAAAGAATTGTAATCGTACTATAATTCATGTAGTTGTACTCCAGTAAATGTAAGGAGCAAGTAGGCTCAACAGTTAGTAAACAACACTGTCTACATGTATACTCAAGACGTTACCTTTAAGAGAGTGGCCAATTATTTTCTTATTTTCTGTAAATATCTCTGAAGTCAAAATTGATAGACAAAATAGTTACTCAGTCATAAATGTGGTCAGAATGCAAGAAATATCCAAAAGAAAATCTGAAGCTTTTGGAATGTCTGAACTTTCTTCTCGAGTTTGCTGAAGTTGGGAATGCCAGAAATTGGCACCTATATTACTTGTGACTTGTTGGAGGAAATCCATCTGATGTGTAATAAAAAGGAAGTGAATCTATGGTAAATGTGGCAGTCAAGTGTTAGGATAACGTATGAAAACACCAAGAAGAACTGCTTCAATAATGTAACAAAGAATAGTAGTAGTTGATAGTGGAAGTTGCAAAGAAAATGTAGGCAGATAAGAGAAAGAAGTAATAATAGGAATAAATGGCAATACATAGCACGGGACCTAGTTGAAGAAACGAAGATTGGGATTTATTGTCGTATTGATGTCAAGGTGGCCACAAGCTCGTATCTGGAAAAATGGGGAAGGAATTCAAATGGGCCCTTATAAATCCATCACAGTGCACTGCAAATATTCCAGAGGCAGGTAACAGTGAATAGGTTGCTGAGTATAGGACAGTTCACACCTGTAACACTGGCACTCTGCATAGGTTCACATTCATTGAGCAGTCCGATCCTCAGTACGAATCACTGTCACTGAGAGAACTGCTGAGTAGCAATTTCTGCTACTCATATGTGCCAGGTAGTGTAGTACTTTCTGGGCAGATCACGATGTAAGTAGGTGGTCACAGATTGACTGACTGTGATATGGCTCACCAGCTGCGACCTCAATGACTCATCTCTTCTGGGACCCAATGTAGTTATTAGTCCAGTAGTCTCCTACTCCCATCCACTTTAATTTTCAGTGTACAAGTTTTTCATTTTGATTATCCTCAGAAATACAAATACAAATACCTTTAATGAGTTGCACGCATCACTGCTGCCATTTCTTTTGTAGTTCCTCCTTTTGCCCTATGCCTGATAGCTTGTGTCAGTACCATGTAGTGTTTTCTTGCAAGTGCACTTGGTCTCTCTTTTATTATTATTTGGAACATTGTATAACCAGGGTGTCACATTTGCTTACATTGGGAAAGTGGTTCTGTTACAGAACGAAAGTGCCACCTACTGAGAAAAGATCATTTTGAAACGTCCTGGCAGATTAAAACTGTGTGACAGTCTGAGACTTGAACTCAGGGCCTTTGCCTTTTGCAGGCAAGTGCTCTACTGATGGAGTTATCCGAGCACAACCCACGACCTGCCGTCACAGCCTTACTTTTTCCAGTACCTCATTGCTTACATTCCAAACTTCACAGGAGAGCTTCTGTGAAGTTTGGAAGGTAGGAGATGAAGTACTGGTGGAAGTAAAGCTGTGAGGACATGTCGTGAGTCGTGCTCGGGTAGCTGTCAGTAGGGCACTTCCCCACGAAAGTCAAAGGACCCGAGTTAGAGTCTTGGTCTGGCACACTGTTTTAATCTGCCATGAAGTTTCATATCAGCACACACTCCACTGCAGAGTGAAAATCTCATTCTGGATTACACATTAAACTCTTGTTTCTTTAATTGTCCACCTACATACACGTATGTGAAAGCTATTTAGGAGATTTGACAAAATGCATCAACTGGTACTAAGGCCAGCCTTCCTCACCTCCCTAATTGTTGCTGTGTAGTTACAGTACACCCAGAAATGCAGTATCACTGTGAACTGCACAAATACTTACTGACTAATCTAGTACCCTGTCCTTATGTTCCATTAACAAATCCTGTATCAACTGTAGTGAATCAATAATATTTATTACAACATTCCACTTGATGAAGTGCATTCTATTCTATATTCAGGAACAGCTTTGAAAAAAGATAAAAAATGTAAGGCTGTTTCTCAATTTCAGTTGAATGTATTCTCTGGTTGGATACTAAATAGTGTTTTAATAATAAGTCAGATACAATCATTTGGCAATGTGTATTATGAATTTGTATTGAGGATGGAGATTCAAAACACTGTGTCATTATTAGCCAAAGTTCGGCTCAGCTGAGGAATGTTTCTGAATCATTTATTTGTGCCAGAACTGCTCGAGGCATCAGCTATACAGCAAGGTATCTTTATTCCTAATATTTAAATGCAATAGTTGTGTTTACATCACATTCTTGTTAAAAGTTGCTTGAAGTTTTTGATGTTTGTGCATTTTTTGTCTAGTTAGTTCCACAAAATGTGAATGACTCTTCCTTCTACATAACATTTCCTCACATTCCCTATTCTGTTCTCTTGCCTTTTGCACTACTGCATGTTGATTGGTCAGCCATGTTCAGATTGTTTTAGAAACTGATAAAATAAAAGAAAGATAATAACAAGTGAACTCGTTCGTCACAAAGCTGTTTATGTTACTCGTACACAAGCAGCTCTTCTGTGCTCAGTTTAAATGATCTTAATGCTTTCTCTACATCTTTCAGGATCACCAACTGCAGAAATGGCCACAGTTCTGATCCGAGTCGTGCCTAAAGCCACACCCCTGTTGGACTTTCCAGCCACCTGAAGTGAAACAGTCACTGGAATAGGAACACGTGCCAATAGAGATGCTGTGAAACTCTTTCACATGAGAACTATGATGGTTTGCACAATACACTTACTGCCAGACATTTTATCAGACAGAAGAATCATTGACTGTAAAGAGTCTGCATACAGAATAATGAGCTTGTACCTGCACTGATTATTTCAGTGCATATTTACTCTCAGTATCAGTATTTACTCTTTGTTCTACCAGTTGCTTACAATTGTCATAATTGTGTGTTTTCCTAACTGGAGGAAGTTAGGTTTTGACAAAAATTACACTTTTATTTTTTAAATTTATTGGTCTTTATATTATGAAAGTACACATTAATTTTGAAGACATTTATTTAAATTGGGAAGTGAAAAATTACTAGTTGTGCAAGTTCAACAAAGGACTTAATATATGTAAGGTACTGGAGTTGAATATAATTAAAATTTAAAACATGAGAAGCATCCCAAACCATAAGATGAAAATGCAGTACCAGGTAGTGTGTGTGTTGCTTGTGTCTAGTTTTTGTATAAGAATTAAAAACTCATTTTGGAAGTTGTTACCATCTAAGAATTAATGTGTGCTGGGACAAGGATATCGCAGTTTTCAGTGTTTATGCATTTACTCAATAAGTTTCCAGTTTCACACCTAAATTATGTTAGCATCAAGCAAGCTCACAAGAAGAAAACATTCAGTGACTGGACATTTCTACAGGAGTTAGAAGCTCATCACGTAATGCTGCGATTGATGTTAAATGGTTTTTGCCCAACAAGTTCATAAATACCATTTGTGCAGTTAGTGAATTGTAGTGATCTAGTTTGCTTGACTGAAGTGCTTCTACAGTTTCTAATCATGCGACACTTGGTGTAGCGTATTGTACGACCATGTTTGTAATTATGTTCAGCGAACACAGTGGACGTCTGTAACTTTTATACTGTCAAAATATGTACCGGAAGCAGTAAAATAAAATGAATACTTTTCTAAGAAAATGATGAGATGCACTTGATTATTTTATTTATTTATTCATTCTTATAGACTACAATGTTAAATAAAAACATTAGTCTGCCATGAGTGGTTGCTAAGTACTTTATCCTCCATTTTGTGTGCTTTTTAGCTGCTCAGAAACTGTATTTGGTGAATTGTGATCCATCTGTATATACCAGGGTGGTTTGAAAAGTTCTCGGTATCACCATGAGAGGTCAGCACTAGCGCAACGAGTTGTTCATGTGATGTTCGGTAGACTGTTGCCTGTAAACACGTGCCACGTCAGTGCTCTTGGAAGAGCTCTGTTGTTGTTCCTGCGTAGTGATTTGCGGAGATTTTGGGGGGGGGGGGGGGGGGGGGGGGAAATCTAGATTTGAACAGTGATTAAGTACTTCGTAAAGAAAGGTATGAAAGCAAAGGACATTCATGCCAATTTCCAGAATACACTGGGGGACTCTGCTCCTTCATATTCAACTGTTTCCAAGTGAGAAATGAATTTACATTTGGTAGGGAGAGCTTAGAGACCCATGCAGTGGTCAGCCAAGATGTGTCACTACACTAGAAATCACTGCAAAAGTGCTCTAAATGTTCATGGAGGATTGCGGATTGAAAGTGCATGAAATTGCTCATGCTTCTGAGAGGGTATATCGCATTTTAACTGAAGGATTAGAAATGAAAAAAATTTCTGCAAGATGCTTGCCTTGACTCTTGATGCTGGATCCAAAACGCATGAGAATGGGCATATCAGAACAATGTTTGGCCCGTTTTAAGAGAAACCGACAAGATTTTTTGTGCCGGTTTGTGACCACGGATGAAACTTGGGTGCGCTAGTATACCCCAGACCACAAAATGACAGTCAAAGCAGTGGAAACATGCTGATTCTCTGCCACCAAAGAAAGCAAAGACAATTTCTTTGGCGGGAAAGGTCACGGCATCAGTGTTCTGGGATGTGAAGGGGATTTTGTTTGTAGATTGTCTCCCCACTGGGCAAACAATTACTGGAGAATACTATGCTAACCTCCTGGACAAACTGCAATAAAAGATACACGAAAAAAGGCCAGGTTTAGCAAGGAAGAAAGTCATCTTCCATAAAGACAATGCATGCCCGCACACGTGCTGTTGCCATTGCAAAATTACACAAACTAAGGTATAACTTCTTGCCACACCTAACTTATTCATCTGATATGGCTCCATCAGACTTCCACCTCTTCCCAAAACTGAAAATTTTTCTTGGTGGATGAAGATTCACTTCAAGTGAAGAATTGATAGCCAGAGTTGACAATTATTTTGCAGGCCTGGAGGAAACTCATTTTCAAGATGGGATCAAGGCACTGGAATTCGTGTGACCAAGTGCATTAATCTACAAGGTGACTACATTGAAAAATTAAAGTAAGTTTCAGTATTCCATTTCGAGAACTTTTCAAACCACCCTCGTACATACAAAACACAATTACCTCCAGAAATACGGAGTATTTTAAAATTTGAATAGCAGTTGCTTCCTTGCTACCCTTTTCCACCACCCTGGACTTGGAATGTTTCTTTATGCAGCAGCTATTCGTGGGGTGACATTTGCATAGTGATAAAAAGAGCAGAATCCTATTTTTCATTGAACATGATAGAGCACTGATGAGACACTGTACTCTCATGTGGAGAGCAGGAGACAGTTATTTAAACTCCCTTCTACCCAGACAAATTTAGGCTCTCCCCTCATTTCCTTAACCCAATAACACGGTATTTATATACCCTACTGGTTACTGTGAAATCAGTTTTAATACATATCAGCTAGTGTGGTTTTTGGATGTAGAGCAACAACCCACTGTTACCATGCCCTGCACTTTTGACTTCTTTTTCCTCTGCTACTGAAGCCTGCTATTTGATGTAATTGTGTTAAAGCAAATGCTGGAATCGTTCTGCTGAAAATGACATGAGCTAATTTCCTTCCCTATCCCAGTGCAATCAGGACTAGTGCTATATTTCCAATGACTTTGTCATTGACAAGATTTTATCTTCCTTATAATAGGTTCTTGTTACGTCATCCCTCCATAGTTGATAGATATGTAAAGCTCACAGTGGGATGTTTGTGGAGACAGGTGGAGTTCATATTACTGTATTTAATGCTTTATTCTGTTATGCCTCAAAAACACAGTGAAATGTACAGTAATTCAAAAAATTCTTGTTGTTGAGTATAAATGAATATACTGTTTTTTTATAATGGAAATTCCACTATAAAAACGGAGAATTGCACTGTTCATCTACCTTTATTAGTAGGTTACGTGTACTAGAGTTCGAAATCTAGTGCAATTGTTTGTATTTAAGTGCGCCTATGCGTCACTTTCAGATGGAAGTTTGTGTGTCACAGTTTCGCGTATTTATGCAAATAATACTATCCAGAGGCTGAGAAAGCGGCCTGGACTGTGACCATCATATTACCAGAGAAATATGCAGTTCCAAACTGAGTATGTTTTACTTCTAACAGCTGCTTTTTTCAGGTGGTTTATAACAGATAAGAAAGCATCTTTTCAGGATATGTATTCTTAAAACAGAGTGCTCCCTCCAAAGAAACTGCAGAGTTGAGAAAGACGTAAGGTGTTTCACATCTCATTGACAAAGCTAACACAAACAAGGAAGGTTATCTGCTACAGACTTGTGTTAAGAATTGTCCCACCAAATGCCTGGTGTGGATTAGGAAATCCAATAGCTTACATTGGAGTGGGGACTCAAATATTGCTATTTCCTAGTACAAGTCAGGTGTTCTAATGACTGAGCCAAGCGTGCAAATGCAGTGGTCAGGTGTGATTAAAACAACTCGTAAACCAAATGTAGATGGCTCCATCTTTTGTCTTGACTTCCAAGCAGAACGGTCACACTATCTTCCTCTGGAACCTATCAGTGTCTACCGCATGCACAGTGGCCATTGCGTTAACACTCCTATTCATCGTTCCCTTCGAGCTGAACAAAATCCTCATTGTATCTGACTCATTGAGGATAGATTCCATCATGACAAAATAGGTATGTCGACCTCCTCCCAAAGGATTCGAGACTCCTTAGTCACTTGCTTGAGCCTTCAATTAATGAGGGTGTACAGTACACGGAACGAACATGATGGTACAGTGTTTGCCACTATTATTATCTGCAACCTGCTGCTCCCAGGAAATTGTCTTGAGGATGTGCATTCATCACACGAACATCCCTAGTCTTCTCCAAAGGGTAGCTTCACAGACACCCATGTAACTCAACATGGGGTGCTTCAAACAACCTACTCTGTTCATATCACCACTCTCGTAACATCAAAAAATGCAACAATTTACAGAATCATCATGGATTTACCAGGGGATAAAATGAATATGTAACTGGTGGCATATTCCCACAGATAGTTTCTGCTGCAAACCGCAGACTGTCTGTTAGGTGATACTACCAGACCTAATTTTCGAGTCTTTACCTTACGGAATCCATTGTATAATAAATTAGGTAGTAACCTCTCTTCAGAATGAATTACTGTACAGGTTGTCTCGCAAAAGATGCCCAGGAGGGGTCCGCAGGTTGCGTGGCACATTTGCCGGCTGTTGCCCCTGTGTCTGCCAGTTGTCGCTATGCGTAGTTCCCAGACGCTATGCAAAAACAGAATTGTACGTGGAATGTCTGCTTGAATTTAAACGAAAATTTCCCGGTGTGTATGTTCCCAATGATTCAAAGATATGCAAATGAGTGAAGAAATTTCAAGAGACTGGATCTGTGTTACACAAATGAAGGACTAGAAAACGTAGTGTTTTAACAAAAAATAAATTAGACGAGATAGGGGAAGCCTTGGAAAGAAGTCCAAGAAAATCTCTACGTCGTTTGGCACTTCAGACTGGTGTACCAAGAGCATCTGTTCACAGAGCCGTGCACAAACTGAAATTGAAACCATACGAAATAATGGTAGTGCATCAATTGAGCAACTCATTTACTGTTGCTTGACATCCTTACTGCAACTGGCTGTTACAGTCTGTGCATGATGGGCAAGTTGATCCTGAGGTGCTTTTTTCTTCTGATTAAGCATGGCTGCTTTTGTCAGGATACACAAATTTTCGGAACAATCAATGCTGGATCTCCAAAAATCCTCATAAATTACAGCAACAACGTCTGCATGATATGAACACAGGAGTGTGATGTGCAACTAGAGCAAGACGAATTACTGGACCAACCTTTTTCGACAAAACAATATGTTCTGACAGGTATGTGAACGATATACCGCATCCTTTTCTTTTTTTTTTTTAAAAAAAAGGGAACTAACACCTAATGAAAAGATGTATGGTCCTGTCATGTAGGACAATGCAAGGCCACATATCGCCAATGCTTCTATGACAGCAGTAGGAAGTGTTTTTGATGATAGGATAGTTAACTGGTTTGTTCATTTTCTAAATCTGTGATTTTTATATTTGAGGGCTGTTTAAAGACAAGGTGTATGCAACAAATCCCCACAAGCTCTTAAGAGTTGGAAGACAGGGTTCGGCTAGTCATTTCCCAAACTTCGGCAGCTGAAATTCGAGTGTCTGCTAATGTGTTCAGGAGATGTCAGGCTGTTCTTATCACAGAAGGGCATCATTTTGAGCACCTACTGTAAACAAAGGTAAAGATAAGCTTAAGCTAATCAGATGGCAATGTTGTTTATTCTTAACTAAGGGGAAGCACGTGTGCAGCCGACTACCGGCAGAAAAGTGTCCAAGAGTCGGGCGCGACGGATGTGGTGGTGGTGGTGGCCAGTAGCCATGTTGCGCAACCCACAGACCCCTCCTGGGCTTCTTTCATGGGAAAGATGTGTTTGCAAAGTTCTTTAAATTATTTCCTGCAATAATCTAAAAGAATTCCATTTACGGTCTGCTGCCATTAAGGTAAAGGCACCATTTCTTGACAGTGCCCCAGTCTTGCATACCTATCTCACTTTTGTTGAACAATAAAGGTAGTAAAATCATTCTCTTTGGAATGCATACAGGAAATTTTTTGTCTTACTATATGACAACACCATAGATTAGGAGATCCTGAACAACCATTTTTTTTAAGGGGAAAATAGACTGTGAAGTGATTGTTGACTTCTGAGAACAATGTTCACTATTTTTGTGACCACAACCATTATAGTAAGGTTTTTCTTTTGTACATGATATGTAAGATCTCCAAATTAAATTAAATAATGGTATTATATCGGACTCATCCACAATACTGTAGGAAGTAAAGAAACTTGTTAAAAATAAGACCAAGGACGGGTGTATGTGGCTGGTACATCATTTTTTTGTGCTGTTCCAAATTTTGGCACCTCCTGTCAACACCTGGTATAATGGTTTTAATTTTACATTGAGTTTAAAACATATTGGTAGGGACCTGAAAATGTAGCATCTCTTTCTGATGAAATTCACATCTATTTTTGACAAATGTTGCATCTAACTTTGTGTGTGTGTGTGTGTGTGTGTGTGTGTGTGTGTGTGTGTGAGATTAGAAATACAAATTTCAAAGGTTGTCATGCTACAGGCCTGAAGATGAAGGATTAGGGCTTTGAAATTGTTTAAAAAAGAGGTGAATGGGGAGCTTTTTGGCTGGAATGTTTGCTTTTGCAAAAACTTAAAACAGTTTTTTCCTAAAATGGTCTTTACTCGTTTTCTTCTTTTGGCCCTATTTAAGCTTTCAACAATATTATGTAAAGAATAGCTGCTACTCACCACATAGCGGAGATGCTGAGTCACAGATAGGCACAACAGAAAGCTGTCACAAAGTAAGCTTTCAGCCACAAGACCTTTTTGAAAAATAGACACCACACACACACACACCTGGCCTCAGTCTGGCAGCTATTCTGGCTTCAGCCATGAAAGAGAGAGAGAGGGAAGAGAGGAGAGAGAGGGAAGAGAGGAGAGGAGAGAGAGGGAGGAGAGAAGAGAGGGTGTGTGTGTGGGGAGAGGGGGGGGGGGACCATTTCTGACAAATGCCTTGTGGCTGAAAGCTTATTTTGTGACAGTCTTTTTGTTGTGCTTACCTGCAACTCAGCATCTCTGCTGTATGGTGAGTAGCAACTATTCTTTTAATAATATTGTTACACTACATCACAGATTTTTCATAGTTTCATTAAGCTTTTAACAAATGATTGTTGAGAAGCAGCAGCATTTGCCTGCTAGTGAACAGAATGCCTCTCTGATCTAAGGTGTTTCTTGCCATTATTTTACTTTTCCCACCCAATTTGATAATTACAAACTCTGGAGAATACTGATTTTGATCTTTTGTAGGCGTTAATAGCTGTTTGACCCGTACTTGATAGCACTACAAATAGAACCGACAAGATATTCAGCACAGAAGTAGAACCAAAGCTAACTCTATTTGCACATTAGAGGAAGACTTGAGGCAGAGTCAAAATACATTTTGCTTTCTGGTCTCTACAGTTGCAGAGTGTGGACAGTACACACTGGCAGTTGGCCACAAGTGTAAACAAATTAGAATTAAAATTGCAGAGGGATGGGGAGCGGTGTGGGGAAATGAGCTGCACTTTCCTCTCGTCGGACTGCCAGCCTACATTGATGTCCTGTTTTTCAAGGCTGAGCTGACACACGGTCTTCGGGACCACTGATGTTGCAAAGGTCATAATCGAAACCCTTGATGGACCACAATTAGTCTCTTCACTAATTTCCTAGTAAGAAAAGAAAACAACGAGCAATACACAGCACAAAGCATTCAGTAACTGCTACCATACAGTGGCTTGTTGAGGTCGGCATCATCATAAGTGAGGTAGTTCAGCCTCCATCTCCGCCACTACTTGATACAGCCACATTTCAAAACACTTACACCTACAACTGCCACATTACAGTATGCATTAAACTGACCTTTGAACTTAAACTAGCAGATAAATGTATGTGTTTGTGGTAAGACATTAGGTCCCCCAACTGGGTTCTATTCTGCATTATGGACACACATCCTATACAGACAACTCGACCACCCACAATTGGCACAGCACTACAGCATCGAGCACACTGATACTTCATTGCGTCCATGCACTTTTTGTTTTACAAACAGATTCTTATGCACATTATCTTTCCAAACTGGGTTTTGAAAGATGATTTGCAATACCGGTACCTGAAAATATGTTACATTTTCAATATTTATGTGCAGAAAATAAAGCTATTTCATACTGTCCCTGCTAAAACAGTTCATATGGTTACAATTTGCTACAAAATATTATTTATTTGGTAATTTTGTGTTTTTGCATTTTGAGACAGAATTCACATCTATATTCATTTCATTTTTCATGTTCCTTACATATTAGTTACAAACATTAATTACATTATGGATGCTTCTAACGGAAATTTATTTCGGTTAATTCTGATACCAATCTAAGACACAGTGTCTTACTGGAACAACTTCCTGTCAGTATCTGCAGCAGTTTGTTCCAGGTAAGGGCCCCAAGAGAGATTACAAGCCTGAATAAATTACAAAAGCTGTAGAAGCTGTCAAGGCAGACACCCCAATGGCTACTGCAGCCAAACGGGTTGGTGTGCCTAGGGTAACACCGTAATACAAAATAAGCAGCAAAAGTCCCAAATTGTGTAATACTGTTCTTCCACTACGCTGACTGAGGATGAAGAAAATAGTCTAGTCCAGCAGCTTTTCTCATCTGCAAAAGGGCACCTTCCAGTAACAAAAGAAATGCAAATGATAAGTAAAGTAAAAAGACAAAACCCATTTACCAATGGAATACCAGGCAGCACCATTTATGAAAAGAAATCCAGTTTTAAATGGGAGAACAACACCAAACTTGACAACTATGTGTGGAAATGTCTGCAGAAATAAGGAACATACAGAGGAAAATCGTAGAATGAAAGCTTTCACTGCCAGTACTGACATCACTTAAAACTTCGGGCTAATAGGCTGTGGTCAATATGTAAATATCTCTCCCAATGTTTCCTCTCTGACTGTGGGGGACACCTTCAGAGGTAAAGTGGCCACAGTTTGGCACTTTACCTCTGAAGATGTCTTCTGCAGTTTTGGATGAAACATTAGGAGAAAGTTTCATACATCAACCATGGCCTGTTAGCCTTGAAGTTTTATGTGATAAAGGGGGAAAAGTGATCACAGATAAAGGGAATAAAGTTGTATACAGTGTTGCAGCTGTAGTTTCCCTTTGCTTTCAGCTGTTTGCAGTACCAACACAGCAAGTCTGTTTTGGTTAATGTTAAATGGCCAGATCAGTCAATCATCCGGACTGTTGCCCCTGCAACTGC
This sequence comes from Schistocerca serialis cubense, assembly GCF_023864345.2. NCBI lineage: Eukaryota > Metazoa > Arthropoda > Insecta > Orthoptera > Acrididae > Schistocerca > Schistocerca serialis. The sequence goes on from NC_064649.1 coordinate 31,266,571, forward strand.
TGTAAATGAGCTGCCCCTCTTCAGGAACCACTTGTTTGTCTGGCCTCTCAACATATACATGTGGTTGCAACTACGGTACGGCTATCTGTATCGCTGAGGCACGCAAGCCTCCCCACCAACGGCAAGGTCCATGTTTCAGCCATAATTTATCATGAGGGCATGCAGCTTTACTGTATGGTTAACTGATGATGGTGGTGTCCTCTTGGGTAAAATATTCCAGAGGTAAAATAAGCCCTCATTTGGGTCTCCAGGTGGGGACTACTCAGGAGTACATCATCATCATCAGGAGAAAGAAAACTGGCTTTCTATGGATCGGAGTGTGGAATGTCAGATTGCTTAATCGGGTAGGTAGGTTAGAAAATTTAAAAAGGGAAATGGATATGTTAAAGTTAGATATAATAGGAATTAGTGAAGTTCAGCGGCAGGAGGAAAAAGACTACTGGTCAGGTGATTATAGGGTTATAAATACAAAATCAGATAGGGGTAATCCAAGAGTAGGTTTAATAATGAATAAAAAATTAGGAGTGCGGGTAAGCTGCTACAAACAGCATAGTGAATGCATTATTGCAGCCAAGATAGACATGAAGCTCACACCTACCACAGTAGTACAAGGTTATATGCCAACTAGCTCTGCAGATGATCAAGAGATTGAAGAAATGTATGATGAGATAAAAGAAATTATTCGGATAGTGAAGAGAGACAAAAATTTAATAGTCGTGGGGGACTGGAATTCAATAGTAGGAAAAGAAAGGGAAGGAAATGTCGTAGGTGAATATGGAATGAAAGAGGAAGCTGCCTGGTAGAATTTTGCACAGAGAATAACTTAATCACAGCTAACACTTAATTTAAGAATCACGAAAGAAGGATGTATATATGGAAGAGACCTGGAGACAATGGAAGGTTTCAGGTAGATTATATAATGGTAAGACAGAGATTTAGGAACCAAGTTTTAAATTGTAAGACATTTCCAGGGCAGATGTGGACTCTGACCACAGAGCTGTAGATTAAAACTGAAGAAACAGTAAAAAGGTGGGAATTTAAGGAGATGGGACCTGGATAAACTTCAAGAACCAGAGATTGTAGAGTGTTTCAGAGCATTAGGGAACGATTGACAGAATGGGGGAAAGAAATACAGTAGAAGAAGAATGGGCAGCTTTGAGAGATGAAATAGTGAAGGCAGCAGAGGATCAAGTAGGTAAAAAGGCAAGGACTAGTAGAAATCCTTGGGTACCAGAAGAGATATTGAATTTAATTGATGAAAGGAGAAAATATAAAAATGCAGTAAATGAAGCAGACAAAAAGGAATACACACATCTCAATAATGAGATTGACAGGAAATGCAAATTGGCTAAGCAGGAATGGCTAGAGGACAAATGTAAGGATGTAGAGGCATATATCACTAGGAGTAAGATAGATACTGCCTGCAGGAAAATTAAAGAGACCTTTGGGGAAAAGAGAATCAATTTTATGAATATCAAGAGCTCAGATGGAAAACCAGTTCTAAGCAAAGAAGGGAAAGCAGAAAAGTGGAAGGAGTATATAGAGGGTTTATACAAGGGCGATGTACTTGAGGGCAATATTATGGAAACGGAAGAGGACATGGGTGGAAATGAAACGGGAGATATGATACCGCATAAAGAGTTTGACAGAGCACTGAAAGACATAAGTTGAAACAAGGCCCTGTGAGTAGACAACATTCCATTAGCCAGTTTAATAAATTGTTTACAGACGAATGGAGAAACTGGTAGAAGCCAACCTCAGGGAAGATCAGTTTGGATTCTGTAGAAATGTTGGAACACTTGAGGCAATACTGACACTACAAATTATCTTAGAAGATAGATTATGGAAAGGCAAACCTACCTTTCTAGCATTTGTAGACTTAGACAAAGTTTTTGACAATATTGACTGGAATACTCTGTTTCAAATTTTGAAGGTGGCACAGGTAAAATACAGGGAGTGAAAGGTTATTTACAATTTGTACAGAAACTAGATGACAGTTATAAGAATTGAGAGGCATGAAAAGGAAGCAGTATTTGGAAAGGGAATGATACAGGGTTGTAGCCTATCCCTGCTGTTATTCAATCTGTATATTAAGCAAGCAGTAAAGTAAACAAAAGAAATATTGGTAGTAGGAATTAAAATCCAGGAAGAAGAAATAAAAACTTTGAGGTTTGCCAATGACATTGTAATTCTGTCAGAGAAAGCAAAGGACCTGGAAGAGCAGTTGAACGGAATGGACAGTGTCTTGAAAGGAGGATATAAGATGAACATCAACAAAAGCAAAACTAACTAAATCATGTGATGCTGAGGGAATTAGATTAGGAAATAAGACATTTAAAGCAGTAGATGGTCGAAGAAGGGAGGATATAAAATGTAGACTGGCAATGGCAAGAAAAGCGTTTCTGAAGAAAATAAATGTGTTAACATCAAGTGTAGATTTAAGTGTCAGGATGTCTTTTCTCAAAGTATATGTATGGAGTGTAGCCATGTATGGATGTGAAACATGGACAATAAATAGTTTAGACAAGAAGAGAATAGAAGCTTTTGAATGTGGTGTTACAGAAAAATGCTGAAGATTAGATGAATTTATGGCAGAACTTGACTAGAAGAAGGAATCGGTTGGTAGGACATGTTCTGAGGTATCAAGGGATCACAAATTTAGTATTGGAGGGCAGTGTAGAGGGAGACCAAGAGATGAATGCACTAAGCAGATTCAAAATGATGTAGGCTGTAGTAGTTGCTTGGAGATGATGAAGCTTGCACAGGATAGAGTAGCATGGAGAGCTGCAGCAGGCCACTCTCTGGACTGAGGACCACAACAACAACAACAACAACAACAACAATAGTGTAGCGAAAGATGAGGCTGTAGGCTTGCTTTTAATAGAAAACTGTGCTGGTATCTTGCTCTTAGTATATTTTTTTTTTTTCCATATGAGAGAATTTGTGGCATAAGAGCAAACAGTATACCAAGAACACGGGGGATTGGACAATTTCAAAGTGTTTGGATGTGTGTTTCCATGTTTCATGAATGTGTGGCAAATGTGTTCCTGCCTTGGATAACTGATCAAGGAACAGCCAATCATATTTTTAATTGACGATCATCTATCTCACATTACTTTGCACTTGTCTGAGTTCTGTTCTAAGAATGATATAGTGCTTATTGCATTTTGCCTAAATCTACACATATTTTACAGCCAATAAATGTGATTGTATTTCATCCATTAAAATAAGACTTGAAAGTACATGAAATAATGTCACTTATGCAACTCTGGAATAGGTTGGAAAAAAACTGGATTTGTAGTAAAGGAAGACCTGCCGTGCTTTATTGAACAAACAATATGGAATGGTTTTAGAACTTCTGGATTATCAACAAATGTAAACTTCAACAAAACTGTCCCAAGAATATGGAAAATACCAATAGGTTTCCTCCAGAGATTTCTAGGCCTATTAATCTTTCATATTGTTTACAGTTTCTGGAATCCATTACTTCAGCTGAAAAACTGGCAACTTTTCAGAACAGTTATGCAGTGAGAAACTGAGATGTGGACAAAACAGGCACCCCCACTTTTCCTTATGTGGAGCAAACTGTTCAACAAAAACTGAAAAACCAGAAGCATTGAAGAAACTGAATGTCTGTCACATGGAGTCTGTGGTAAAATTAATGAGAAGAAATCCCAGCCCAATCACATTAGAGCACCCCTCAAAGTTACAACAACAAACTGACTAATTTCATTGACCTCAGCCTTCTCAAAAATACATTTGCTAGTTCTCCAAAGTACCCGGGACAGACTAGTGTGGCTAGTTTGGAGTCTGGGCCACTGATACTGAAAAATGCTCTTCAGACAGAAATACCTTCACATTTCAAAAAAGGCTGTCTTGTGGCCCAAAACAACCACCAAACCAAGAAAACACACAAAAAATTCCATCAGTAGTAACTTCTGAGGCATGGTAAGCAAACTATACAAAAAAAGATGAAGAGAAAAAAGGAGAACTATGGAGAAAGAATAAAGAGCCAAGAAAAGAATGAAGAAAAACCATTAAGAAAGACAAGATGTGAATATAAAAGCTCTGTAAGTTCAGAAGATTGGGAGGACTGGAGACAAACTGGATGCTGTTGAATTAAATGAAAAATCAGAGGAAGAAATGTGTGAAATCACAAATTGTGAAACATTTATTGTTAAGGACTTTGTGCTGGTGATGCTTTTTGGCTGAAAGTGGAATTATGCTTTGTTTGCAAACGGATGTGTATCATAGCAACCATTTTCTGAGGTGGAAGTAATATCAATGAAATTTGTTATTGATGATGAGAACATCTTTAAAATGGATGAGGAAGACATTAGTGGAGCGAAAAGAGACTCAACTATTGTGGAGTTATTAGCACCTGTTCACTATTTTTTGTTCAAGATTATTTCTTAAACCATCCAAACTACTTTATATTACACTAGTGAACCCAGCAATGCTTTCCAATTGCTAAATATGTAAGGGAATTGAATATATGCCCTAATCTTGGGTATCTGTGGTAAATGTGCCAGGATGCAAATTTGGGGTACTTGTTTTGACTTCGTCCAATTTGAAGGTATGGAACTCAAAATTGTAATAGATCATGCAGAATATGAATGAAAAATATCTCAAAAAGATGTTCACTGTTTTACTTCAAATTTTTACGCGATACTCTAATAAACATTCAGACAGACATAAGCTACATATTTTTTCATAAACAATAATATATAGTTTTTGTTTTGAAATCAACAGAGAGAAAGAAAATGCTGTGCTGTGAAAATGTGCAGTTTACTTTCTTCTCATAGTTGATTTTAACTATGATAGCATTTGAACTGTTAGCCAAATTATTTCTCCCATATACAGGGTGGGGCAAATAAAAGTGGCCTGGAGAACAGAGTTCCAGGGTACAAAGAAACATAGCAGAGGAAAGGAAGTACAGTAGTAACCTGACTATAGCGCATGTTAAAAGTGGCCACCATTCATTTCTCGGCACTTTTGGGCCCTGGTCAGCAAGTTTCTGAAGGCAGATCGAAGCAGGACTGCTGGAATTGCTGCAATCTTGTCCAAAATTTTTTGCTGCAGTTCTTGAAGACTATGAGGATTGTTGTGATACACCTTAGACTTGAGGGCTCCCCACCGACAGATCAGGTGACCTGGGTGGCCAGCTAGGGCTGCAAGCAGATTGACCTCTGCTAACAACACTGTTAGGCATGAAGATTGTGTATATGTGCTCCAAGGTTTGGCTGGCTGTATGGGCAGTTGCTACATGCTGTTGGAGCTAACTGTAGGTCTTTTCCTTCTCCATTAATGCTGCCATAAATCATTTCAAAATGTTGGCAATGTAATGTGCCGAAGCCAGCATCTGATGAGAAAAGATAGGACCAATAACACAGCATGTAGGCACTGCACACCAAACCCCAATTTTCTGATGGTGCAATGGTGTTTTGTGGAAGTTAAGCAGATTCTCCACTGTCCAGAACATGTGATACTGTGAGTTGACATAAAGACTCAGGTGAAACAAGGCTTCATTAGACATAAAGAACATATCCATGTCCAAGCTGTTTGTTGTTATCTCAGTGAACAGCCACTCACAAAACTGGAGGCATTGAGGAGCATCTGATTTTAATGCATGAACAACAGACATTTGGTAGGGATCCAAGTGCAGGTCCAAGTGGACTATTTGTCTGCACGATACATGTGATGTGATGGTCTCTTGTGACAGGTGTCAGGTTGATTTGGTAGGACTCTGAAGCATTTTCTGGTGAACTACAGCAACATTGTCTTGTGGTGGCGTGTTTCAGAATATTTTTTGACTTGTTAAAAATGGGTCCTGTCTGATGCTGTTTTCGGACGAAGTATTGCATGTACTCTTTGCTGGCACTTTGACTCCATTAGACTTCTCAGCAAACAACTGACTACACCATTTCCACGACTTTTGTCACATAGCTTTCCATAACGAACACCTGCTGCTCCACTGTGAGTACCATCATCCCCTTTGTATTGCTCCACTCACAGGGACACAGCCCCAAATATGCTCTGAACTGATGTGGATCATGTGGCGGGCATACACGGGATGTGGTTACAGGGCATACATTCACATTCAATCATATCCACTTGTCTTGACAAATTGTATTTGCCCCACCCTTTATATTGTTTACATATAATTTTAGACAAAAACTGTATAAATAACAATGTGCTGTTTTGTCCTATTCCTCGCACTGGTTAACAGAAAACTTGTATATATGGGAAGGTTGTATTTATAGCTTATCTTTATATGATTATAACAATACTACACAATTTGAATAGTCTGAAACTTTGTAATGATTCCCATGTGCAGACTGAAACTATGTGAAATAATGATGTTGAAGCAACTACTGCAAGAAAGAAAAGGAAAGCACACATTTTCACAGTAAATCAGAGATAGTATTTTCTTTCTCGCTTCCAGTTATAAGAGAAAAACCTGTACATTCTTGTTTAAAACAATATATAACCTATCCCTGTCGGGATGTTTATTAGAGTATTATGTAAAAATGTGAAGTAAATTGGTCAAGAAATATTCGAGATTTTTGGAAACAACATTAAATAACTTCTTGTCTTTATATAGTGATCTAGATTAATAAAATAGTAGTTTTTCTGTAAATTTCTGTGTTATACACTTTAATGCACGCTAATTAGGATTTAAAGGTTTCTGTATCATTCTATGTTCAACTAACTGTCAATCTACATCTACATCTACATGGATACTCTGCAAGCCACCGTAAGGTGCATGGTGGATGGTACCCTGTACCACTACTTGTCATTTCCACTCCTATTCCACTCCCAAACAGAGGGCGGGAAAAATGACTGACTGTACACATCCGCATGAGCCCTAATTTCTCATACCTTATCTTCTTGGTCCTTACCTGTGATGTATGTTGGTGGGAGCAGAATCATTCGGTAATCAGCTTCAAATGCCGGTCCTCTAAATTTTCTCAATGGTGCTTCCCAAAGAGAATGCCGTCTTCCCTCCATGGATTCCAATTTGAGTTCCCGAAGCATCTCTGTAACACTTAAGTTTTGTTCAAACCTACTGGTAACAAGTCTAGGAGCCCTCCTCTGAATTGCTTCAATGTCTTCCTTCAATCCGACCTTCTACGGATCCCAAACAATCAAGCAGTACTCAAGAATAGATTGCACCAGTGTCCATATGCGGCCGCCATTACAGGTGAACCACTCTTTCCTAAAACTCTCCCAATAAACCGAAGTCAACTATTTGCCTTCCCTACCACACTTTTCACATGCTCATTCTACCTCGTATCACTTTGCAGTATTACAACCAGTTATTTAAATGACTTGACTGTGTCAAGTTGGACACTAGCAATACTGTATCTGAACATTACAGGCTTATTCTTCCAATTCATCCACATTAACTTACATTTTTCCTCATTTAGGGCTAGCTGCCATTCATCACACCAACTGGAAATTTTGTCTAATTTGTCTTGCATCTTCTGACAGTCACTCAACTTCGACACATTACCGTACACCAGGCCATCATCAGTAAACAACTGCAGACTGCTGTCCACCCTGTCTGCCAAATAATTTATGTATATAAAGAACAACAGTGGTCCTATCACACTTTTCTGGGGCACTCCTGGCGATAACCTTGTCTCTGATGAACACTCGCCATCAAGGACAACATACTGGGTTTTATTATTTAAGAAGTCTTTGAGCCACTCACGTATCTGTGAACTTATTCCATACGCTCGTACCTTCGTTAACAGCCTGCAATTGGGCACCGTGTCAAATGCTTTCTGGATATCTAGAAATATGGAATCTGTGTGCTGCCCTTCTTCCACAGTTCTCAGTATATCATTTGGGAAAAGGGAAAGCTAAGTTTCGTAAGAGCAATGCTTTCTAATATCGTGATGATTTGTTGACATAAGCTTGTTATCCTTAAGAAAGTTTGTTATATTTGAACTGAGAATGTGTTCAATGATTCTGCAGCAAACAGAAGTTAGGGATATTTGTCTGTAATTTTGCAGGTCTGTTCTTTTACCATTCTTATATATTGGAGTCACCTGCACTTACTTCCAGCCACTTAGAACTTTGTGCCGGGTGAGGGATTCGTGATAAATGCAAGTCAGGTAAGGAGCCAATGTCATAGAGTATTCTTTGCCAAATCGAACTGGGATTCCATCCGCACCTCATGATTTATTTGTTTCCAAATCTTTACGCTGCTTCTCTACACCAAGAATGCTTATTTCTATGTTGTTCATAAGGGCGTCCCTCCAACGGTATGTTTGTACAGTTCTTCTTGTGAACGATTTTTTAAACATGAAATTTAAAACTTCAGCTTTTGTTTTGCTATCTTCAACTGCCACACCAGACTGGCCAACAAGGGACCGAATGGTAGCCTTAGACCCATTAAACGATTTTACGTACGACCAGAATTTTCTCGCGTTCTCTGCCGTATCTTTTGCTAAGGTGTGTCAGTGGTAGTTGTATACTTCACATATAGATCTTTTCACACATGCACGAATCACCACTAAGCTTCGCTCATTGTTGTTTGTGTGTCCCCATTTGAGCCTGGAGTGCAATAGCCCCTGCTTCCACAGCACCTTACAAAATTCCTTATTAAACCATGGTGGGTTTTTTCCATCCTTTATCCACTTACTAGGCATGTAACTCTCCAGATGATGATTTACAATCTGCTTAAACTTTGCCCATAATTCCTCTACATCTTACTGATACCAAGTGATGCCATTTCACTGTCTAAGAAAGATGTTAATAACTGGTTATCTGCTCTGTCTAGCAGAAACACTCTCTTAGCCTTCTTGACTGATTTATTAATTTTCACAATCATAGTTGCTATAATGACATCATGATTGCTAATCCCCATTTGTATACTGACATTGTTGATAAGGTCCAGCCTAGTTGTAGCTACAAAGTCTAAGATATTTCCATTGAATGTGGGCTGCCGAGCTAGCTGCTCAAGGTAATTTTCAGGAAACGTGCTCAAAAGTATTTCGATGACTGTCTGTCTGTACCCCCCACAATGAATCCATAGACATCCCAGTCTATAGTTGGCAGGTTAAAGTCACCTCCAACTAGGGTGACTGGTACACATCAAAATCCTGAATGACAGAGACTGGTGCTACTGACTTGTCTTACATGTAACATTTAATAGTCACAAACAATTTCATGTGAAAAGTTACTTGGGGTATTCAGTAAAGGGAGTCCTAGATTGTAAAACATATTTTTGAACAGTGGGTTGAGAACCATACCAAAATACATAATTCTATTTTCTATACCGACAAAGACTGTGTTTTTATGTTCTGATATCATCTACTATGTACTCTGTGCATACTTACACAATAGCAGATGCACCACCAATGTAATATAATGCAGGGTGCATGGTATGTAGATCAAACACCAATACGCACAAAATAAAATCAATGCAGAGAAAGCCTTCCATTAAGTCTGAAACCTGACAACTTACACTAACAGAAGTTGCTCCATACAATGCGCTTCTCAAACAGTTTCAAGAAACTGAGGTTCAAAGTTATACGAGCCTGTCGAATACAGTATGAGAGCACAGGCTAAAGTAGTCTTGCTTTAAAAAATAAACACTGTAGTTATGATACATACACAAATGTATCAGTAAGTAAAGGTCCATTTCATCAAGATTATACTGAAAACTGTATATGCATATCTCACGGTAAAGTCATACTGCTTTGAATAAAATACACTGTATTTATGTACACTAATGAGTGTAACAATGAGCAAATTACTATTTCATCACAATTCTTTGTTATACATAGCTACAAATAATCCATAATGATTTATCATTGCTACACTGTCTGAGAAGGAAAGCAAAGCACCCGGAAGACACGGTTGAGTGTCAGTGTAACTTTGTACATGTACACACCATCAGCAAGTACGTAAATGACAGAGTTACAATTACAATGGAAACTCTAGGTTCAAAATCATCAATAGAAGGTTTTCACATAAATGTCCTGGTGTTCTGAGAAAATCTTTTGGGATACATAAATGTCCCAGTTTTTAGTCAAGAAACAAAATGCGAGCAATAATATCTCTCATTTAATTAAACATTTGTGAAAAACAAGTTTCCTAGAAATAGAATGGTATAGAAATATATGTATAAGACTATCACATTTAGTTTAACTCACCTTATGCCTAAAGAAAGTGTAAGAGATATGTTGAAAAGAAAAGTGTAGGCATTACCTACCCCCATCTCTAACTTGCTTACCTTCTACTATATGGCCCTTGAGACAAGTAAAACTAAAACCTAAGGAGATATAAAGGTGCATCACTTTAACCATTTCTTCTAACGGGCCTGCCACCATACATAAGTTAATTTTGTGACGAATGTGAGTGATGTGCCGAGTGTTAGCAGTGCTTATCGAATAGTGTTTGTCACCTATGCACGCTTTCCCTAACAGTAAGGGACTGATGACACTGTAGTTTGATCCATTTATAACCCAAACCAACCAACCATAACAGTCTGCAGTCAAATGAAATCTTTAATATTAGTAATATTAGCAATATTACGTAGTTTTCGAACTAACAAATTGTTCCTAAGTACCTAGTGAGTAACTAAACATTGCAGAAACTATATCTACATGTTGCATTACAATTCACAAGATGAAGAAATACATTCTTGCTGTGGGTATTTCAGATGCTGCATTTTCATAGGCCTATTACCGATTTCAAAATATCACAGTAAGTGACAAGAAATGTAGGCATAAATGTAGTAATGAAATTAAGTATAAAGAATAAACATAAGTGTCCCAGTTTTTTCTCTTTGAAATCTGGTCAGCCTTCTCCTATGGGATAGTATTGTGATGCCATTTTTCTAAAGGGCAATGCTCACCTATAAGTCACATGTCTTTACGAACTGCCTGCCTACTTCCGTGGTCAGTTAGCTCCCCCGATCTGTGTCCGACAGAACACGTGCGGTACCAGCTCGGACGTCAACTCCACCACATTGCCGGTATCCAGGATATCGGGGACCAGTTATAGTATTTGTGGGCCAGATCGCTTCAGGAGAGGGTGCAGTGGCCAGAGTGTATGCAAATTCACGCTGATAAATGAGCTCATACCACCACATTCTTTGTAAATTTGATTTGATATTTTCATCAGTGTAATAACACCACATACCCTCTAAACCTGTGAAGCTTCGTTCTGTTTCTTCTTCCACTTCTGGGTGTTTCACTTTTTTTGGTCGTGCAATGTGTTATTTTTCCTTTCTGAAGAAAAGAGATACACAAGTGTTTGATGAAAGATTAGGGGGAGAAAATTACGTGAATGGGTCCATCCAGGTAGATTTCCAGCCTACAGCCTTAGCCAGCTGCACTACGTTGCTGCTCGACAGCTCATACTCTGCTACTGTATTCCACAGCCTCATAAAACCTTTAAACTAGACTTCATGAAAAAACCTGAGAAATGCATTGTACTAGATTGGCGTTTATTACATCTAAGTAGGTACTATGAGAGGTGTTCAGAAGCAATGCAACACACTTTTTTTATCAGCCAATTTACATTGAAAAAATATGGGATTTGTTGTGAGACACTGTGAAATTGCAGCCCCTATATTTTCGTGAAGTTCCAGTAAATGGTGGCACTACTCGGAGCTTTCCAAATGGCGTCTATAACAGAGGTGCATTTCACGCAGAGAGCTGTCACTGAGCTTCTTTTGGTGGAAGACCAGAGCATTGCAGATATTCAAAAGTGCTTGCAGCATGTCAACACAGACCTGGCAGCGAACAAAAGCACAGTGAGTCATCGGGTGAGGCACGTGCCACCATCGCAACAAGGTCGTGGAAACTTGTCAGATCTCCCGTGTGCCTGTCGGCCTCACACAGCCGTGACTCCTGCAATGTTGAAACGAGCAGACACTCATTCGAAGGGCAACTGGATGTCTCCGTCGGTAGTGCGGACACACTCATCCACCATTTGGGTCCTCAAAGGTGTGAGCCCACTGGGTTCCTTGTCACCTAAAGAAGACTATAAACAGCAGCAAGGACTCATCTGTGCAGAATTGCTTGTAAATTACAAGGCTGATCGTCATAATTTTGTTTTCAAACACTGGTACAGGCAACAGAATGTGGGTTCATCACTTTGAACTGAAAACAGAATGGCAATTTGTGCAGAATGGCAATTTGTGTCACCCCCCCCCCCCCCCCCCCTCAAATAGTTCAAATTGACAATCGACACCCTTAGCACCAAAAAAGCCATGACAACAGTTTTCTGGGACTCTGAAGGGGTCATTCTATTTCATGTCCTCCTTCCATGGCACAACAATCAACTCTTATTGTGCTACACTCAGGAAATTGAAGAAACAACTTCAGCGTGTTTGTCACCACAGCAGTGCAATCGAATTTCTCTTTGTCTTGTACAACGCAAGATCTCACACAAGTCTGCGCACCTGGGAGGAGCTCACAAAACGTCATCGGACTGTTCTTCCACATCCACCCTACAGCCCAGATCTCGCACCTTCCAACTTCCATTCATTTGGTCCGAGGAAAGACACACTCCGTGGCAAGCAGTGGGAGGATGACAGGGAGGTTACTGATGCACCAAGACATTGGCTCTGATGTTACCCAGTAGAGTGGTACCATGTGGGCAAACGGGTCCTCCCACTGAGGTGGTGTAAGATTTTTGCACTGAATGGAGATTATATTGTAAAATAGGTTATTGTAGCCAAAAGAGTGAGGAACAGTATGGTATTTGGAATTCTGAATTAAACCAATCTCTATATTAAAAAAAAAGTTGCGTTACTTATTTAATGCCCCTCATACAATTAAAGGCTGAGTAAAATAGGTGACCATGTGCTTCCATTATTAGTAAAAATGGGAAAAGCTAATGGGCATAATACGCTGCTACTTTATAGAAAATGACTTACTTTATCAATGGCAAACTGCAGTACTGCCATCCTGTTGTGTATTTTGTGCCTCAATGAACTGATTGCAAGTTATTAACTTTTCAATAATGCAGAGGCGTTCAGTTATCAAGTTCAAAGTATAAATAGAGTCCAATAATTATGGAATGTAGTCGAATTAAGTCAGGTGATGCTGAGGGAATTAGATTAGGAAATGAGACACTTAAAGTAGTAAAGGAGTTTTGCTATTTGGGGAACAAAATAACTGATGATGGTCGAAGTAGAGAGGATATAAAATGTAGACTGGCAATGGCAAGGAAAGTATTTCTGAAGAAGAGAAATTTGTTAACATCGAGTATAGATTTAAGTGTCAGGAAGTCGTTTATGAAAGTATTTGTATGGAGTGTAGCCATGTATGGAAGTGAAATGTGGACGATAAATAATTTGGACAAGAAGAGAATAGAAGCTTTCGAAATGTGGTGCTACGGAAGAATGCTCAAGATTAGATGGGTAGATCACATAACCAATGAGGAGGTACTGAATAGAATTGGAGAGAAGAGGAGTTTGTGGCACAACTTGACTAGAAGAAGGGATCGGTTGGTAGGACATGTTTTGAGGCATCATGGAATCACCAATTTAGTATTGGAGGGCAGCGCGGAGGGTAAAAATCGTAGAGGGAGACCAAGAGATGAATACACTAAGCAGATTCAGAAGGATGTAGGTTTCAGTAGGTACAGGGAGATGAAGAAGCTTGCACAGGATAGAGTAGCATGGAGAGCTGCATCAAACCAGTTTCAGGACTGAAGAACACAACAACAACAACAATTAAGTATGCTTATTCATTAAAAAAAACTTTACACACAGTTTATCATGTTGAAATGTAAAATGATTCTGTTACTTTTCTACATAGTTGCCATGTTTTGCAAGGTTTTTTGATAATGTGACACAAATTTTTCCAAACCAGTGTTATACTAGGTCAGGTCCTGTGCTCGTAACCAGCTGTTCACTGTCAATGCCTGATGTCTGAGTTGGGGAAATGTGTCAGAATCACTTGGGGGTTAATATGGAGGCCACGGGAACACTTCCTCGTCTTCCTATTCGAATCTTCCGAGTTCTGCCTGGGTCATCCGAGCTGTGCGAGGCCGAGCATCGTCACGAAGGAAGAGAACTTTGTGAGACAAAAGTCCAGGGCATTTTCTTTTGATAACAGCTCACAAATTCCTCAACACATTACAGTACCTATCTGCATTCATTATGGTGCTGCAAGGCAGGTAGTGAAGAAGCAAAATCCCTGACAGACGCAAAAGATGGTTGCCATAACTTTCCCTGACAAGGGTGTGATCTTTACACTTTCACCAGCTTTCTTCCACAATATGCCCCAAACATTTTTTCTCCGAAATTGAATGATAGATTCAGGTCTCGTCCCTAGAGACAAGCTGCTTGAAGAGCAGATCTTCCTCTCTCTGACATATTTCCAGAAACATTCTGACTGAATCCATTGCTTGCTTGTGCACATCACTCAGCAACAATGACATCCATCTTGCAGAGACTGTGCTGTGATAAATATGGTTCGTCAGAACCTTTGTAATGGATACACATCCAATTGTAGCCTCAGGAGGTAGCTACATTAGGATGCTGTCAACGGTAATGTGACAATCTTCCTCCACAGTATTGTGAATTACAATAATGGCAACATCTCATGTCCCTATAGTGCCCCCCCCCTCCCCTACCCTGTGTGACATTCGTCATCCACATCTTCGCACCCATTCACAAAACCGTTCAAATGGTCATGCAGCCTTCCCCATAAATCGAGGTTAACTCCTGACAGATATCGACAGCAGATAGTTGTTTTGCAGCGGGAGGAGAAAAAAGGAAAACAGAGTGCAGATCACAAACGTACATGCTTTCCAGTGGTAACTTCATGCTAGCTGGCAGCATACGGATAAGATGCTGCAGTATGCATCATAAGCAGGTATTTGTGTTCTCAAGTTCTCAAGACATACCAGTCAAAGTCACCAGCCGTTACATGTCAGGGGCAAGTTCATTTTACAGAGAAATAATACAGGGGAACTTACTTATTGGACAACCCTTGTAGCTTTTGTGGCCAGTGCTGTAATTATCCTTAACACTCTTCTTATTCAGGTGTTAAATAATTACACTATTTGAAAATTATGCTTCCATAAAAATATATAATTGCAAATATTATTTTAGACAAAATATCAATACAAGTTTGTACTACAAAAGACACGACAAAACTGTTTGACAAAGCACTCTTTCTATACAAGACAATTTCTGATACGGTAAATAACTGATGGTAAAAATTTGTACTCTAGCAAATTAAACAGTTTCAGTGTTTCCGCTTGCCTCGGACAAACCTCTTAGCCTCCTTTTCCATTCTCTTCAAATCCTGCTCTTCTTCACCCTCGGATGCGGAGACATCGGAACCGGAATCGGTAGGTTCGTAATCGTCTGAGCTGGCATCGTTCAAGAATGGGTCGTCATAGTCGTATTCATCTTCTTCTGAATTCTCATCGGCATCTTTTGGAGCTAAAAGTGGTATAATCTATGTAGCTACTTTAGAGACAATATAATTAAATGATACTACAACCAAATTACATCTATAAAACAAGAGAACAGTTGCTGAAATATGGGAGGAGAAATAATCATGGAATTCATTGGCTTGATAACCTACTGAAAGCCAATAATGCCTTTTCTATCTTACAAATATGTACTTAATTTCCTCATAAGCATTTAACACATAATACCTCATTTTGTAATCAGCAATCTGGAAATGGTAGAGAGGAGGCATGGAGTTACAGGCAGGCACAATAAAAAATACTGCTAGAAATATTCAGCTTTCAGTTTAAGTACTTCATCACACAAAGAGAACACACACAGATTCACACAAGCACAACTCACACACACATGCTAAGTAACAATCTATCCTTTCCACATTGTTATCCCACCCTAGATTTCCATTGCTTCATTTTGTTATCAAACATGTACATTTTCTTCTATTTATTACTTGTGTTCAGCTCACTGCTAAAGTGCTAAGGTCATTTTATTTCATTACAACTGAGGATAATTTGTTTATTTCTGACAACAGTGCAATTTTCACTGGAAACTTGACTATGTAGGGATTTGAAGCCTTCAGGGGAGAGAAGCTAAAGGCAGGTATTTTCTTCAAAAATTCCTATCTGTTAACAGATATATGAAATACAAAAGCCAAAACTTCAAGAGTCAAGATTGATAATTATTGTTTCAGTTACGATGACCAGTGTTGGCAAATCTAAGTTGCCATCATTGGATCTGTATAGCATGTAAACTGAAAATACAAGCATAATGAGGTCAGATATAAGGTACACATTTGCACAACATGGACATATACAACATATCTTGTGCAAATATATTTCAACAAAACTCCATCATGTGTGCAGTACTGAAGGAAGTGATACATTAGCATCTCAAAAACACATCAAGATTTACATAAAATATTATGCCATGTTGCAATGACTGCACATGCTCATAGTCACACAACAGATGAAAGGCTAGTGAGAATCAAAAGTCAAAGGTGAAGGCAAAAATGTTATGAACTATCAGCAGGTGGCATTGCAGTAGTAAACATACAGAAATACAATCGTAACATATAAAGCGTAAGGAAGGAGTTACATCCAAGGAGTACACAAAAAATGCAATATACACAATTTTGTATGTAATTACATTAACCACATAATCCAAACAAGAGTGTAACGGAACAGCAAAACTCATTTTACAGTTTTTTAATTTTTTTTAATAAAAATACTTCATTCTTAAAATACCATATACAAATCATAATACTGTAGATCAACAACTGTACAACACATGGTCTAGATGCTACAATAATGTGGTGGTTGAGGTCTACTCTTGGTGTAATAAACTACTAGTAAGACTAGAAATTAAGTAATGAGTAAGTGTATACAAATAATTTGCAATACAGTGATCTGTATATGGTATTTTAAGAACGCAATATTTGTTCCCTTTTATTACCTACATACATGTCATGTACTTTGTCCATTCTTTCTGTACTCTCATCATTTGAATGTCGATTGACCTTACCTTATGGATGTTTTGACTATATACGCTGTAGGGTAATATAGTTGATAAACAATACTTCCTCTTAAATTGTTATAAAAATTGTAAATCTAAAATGAAAGCAATTTTTAAAACATTGACTTTTTTTGTAAAACAAATTTTGTCATTCCAGTATACAACAGTCTGTTTTATGCAGCTCATGTGACTCCATACAAAACTGTGTACACTATCAGTCAAAAGTTTTCAATCACCCATGGCAGAAACTTTGTATGATATGTTTGTTCATTGAAATAAAGTAAATCAAATAGACCAACAAAATAAATATTTTCTCTCTCTTATCATTAAACACAATAAATATGTTTTAGATTTTAGCCTCTTCAAAGGATCCAGCCTTTGCATTCAGAACAGCCGCACAAATTCTTGGCATTCTGTAAGAGTTTATAGTCTTTTTGCACATATTGCAGACCAAAACCATTGTAAATTATTCCATAGATCTTCAACATTAGATTATATTAGTTTTGTGACCTTCCTGTTGAGTTCATACCATAAAAGTTTAAAGCGATTTAAATCAGATGACTGACTTGGCCAAATCACATTCCTTGGTTTGCCATATTTCCCTTTTCTACTGACACACCTTTTGCACAATTTAGAAGCATGTTTGAGATGATTGCTCTTCTGCAGAGCAAACCTACAATGAATATAAGCCTGCTGCCAGATGGAAGTGCACTGTTGATCAGTATCCTGTGATATCCCTCCTTCTTCTGGCACTGATGACCTTGCTGTTTGGTCCCCATCCCCCAAGCAGACATCCTTTCTTCTTTAATGTTCCATTAATTCTCAATTGATCACCAACTTTATCACCCATGAAACACCACCACACCGCGACCGGCAATCCATCGTGCTTCACCGTTGGCATTACACACTGACCCTTCATATGTTCTCCACAAAGTTGACAATCAAACATTTACGTGGCTTCCAAACACTTCAAACACAAGATTCATCTGTGAATAACATTTTGGACCATTACTGCACACTTCAGTTTTTATATTGCTGTGTCCATAGTCATTTTTTCACTTTGTTTGTGTAATAAAGGTTTTTTGGCCGCTATGCACCTCTTTAAACCTTGTTCATGAACACGGCATTGCATGTTGAGACAGAGATTGCACCAGCTCGCATACTATTTACTTCCTCATGAGTTTCAGGTGCAGTACACGTCCTCTGACATTTACTCAATACACGTATGAACCTATCTTCCTCGTATGGTGTTACTCAGGTTCTCCCAGATCACAAAACACTTGCATTGGCACCAGTTTCCTCGAACTACTGCAATAGATACACCACTTTAGACGTGACTATGCAAACTTTTGTTGCTATTATCCCACTAGAATAACATTTGCGAAGCAGGACTACAATTACTGCAAGTTTTCCAATTCCAATCTCCTGCTTCTGTCCTGTTAGGAGGTAATATGGTATGAACCTGATCAGGTATACAAACACACTGCTAGACAATCACAATATGCTGCAAACTGATGCGAACCGATTGCTACACAGACAGTCAAAAGTAATAGACCTATTCAAATGCAACCATCTTATGTAAAGGCATGTCAGTGTTGTCATGGATACTCATCAACATTCTTCTATGTGAAAAACCAGTCAAATACACAACAGGGGTGGTTAGTCTTTACATCTTTATACTTACTTTATTATCAGACAGGGGATATGATAGAATATTCAGACCTAAATCTCCTTTAATCGCAGATCCATAGTTGTGATGGGTGATCAAATGGCTTGGCTCTAAGCACTATGGGACTTAACATCTGAGGTCATCAGTCCCTGATAAGTGATCAAAAACTTTTGACCAGTAGTGTATATTGCATTGTTTTGTGTACTCCGTGGATGTAACTTCTTCCTTATGCTTTATATGTTATGATTGTATTTCTGTATGTTTACTACTGCCATGCCACCTGCTGGTAATTCATAGAATCTTTCTCTTTGACTTGTGATTCTGTCATCTTTCAACTGTTATGTGAATGTCAGCTTGTGCAATTGGTATAACGTGCATGATATTTTATGTAAATGTTATTGTATTACTGACCTGCTGATGTATCACTTTCTTCATGTTCCTGGAACGATGTGTTACATCTTGACACTACATATTACACAGATGATGGACATTTATTCAGCTGTATTTGCATAAAGTAAGTTCTATATATCCATCTTGGGTAAATTTATGCCCCAGCCTATCAATCCAACCTGATTATGCTTGTATTTTTGACCTGTATGTTTTACAGAGCCAATGATGGCAACTTAGATTTGCCAAACCAGGTCATCAAAAATTAAATTGCAGGGTGTTGCAACATGAACATACGGGTTTTAAGGCTTTGTAGCACATATTACATTCACCTCACAATTATAAATAACACACCAAATGAAAGAGAAACACAAACAGTTTTTCTTACAATTATTCAGCGTGAACACTAATGACACATAGTGTCGATAAGTGAGTTGTTCCAAAATCTTGATCTATGTGTCAGGAGTAACTGTTGCAATAACATTGTTTCTAAAGCAGGATAGATCAGCTGGTATCGGAGGCACATACACACGATCACATCAGATCACGTGTGAATGTGGAGGTAACACATAAAATGCTGTGTCAACAGGGCCCCTTGCACCCAGTCCACTGGTCGCATACAATGTCGTTTAACCAGTCGCATACTGAGTTATGCCAGTGAGGCGGTGCACTATCTTGCTCCCAAATAAAGATGTGTTGTTAAGCTTTTTCCTATTGAGGCATGGGCCATAGCTGTAGCACATCAAAATATGAAACACCAGTTACAGTTGATTAACCAAAAAAGAAAGGCCCATAAACTTTCTGCAGGGATATTTCTTGGGGCTAAGTGTGAAAGACTCGCACTCGTTCAACATGTTTTTCAGTCACTCTTTGTCATTCCATACTCTTCCCATTGCACACAGGTATACAAAGAAAACTGTTCGAGTTGCTCTTTCACTTGGTGTATTATTTACAATTGTAAGTTGAACGTAATAAATGCTACAATGCCTTAAAACCAGTATGTTCATTTTGAAACACCCTGTATAATTAGTGATCTTGGCTGTTGAAGTATGTACTTCTGCATTTCATATTACTCTAGATTGTCCCCATACTTGAGTGATTTCAAGCATATATAAGATAGCATAAGGATAGGATATTATATAACAGAAATTTTACTAGAACTCTTGTGCAAAGATGCTTAAGCAAGTGATTGTTACTCTGCTTTACAGTGTGTTTTTTTCCATCTGTACATGAGGTTGAGGATACCAGAAAAGGGGGGACGAGGTGCAGAAAAGTGTGACACAGGTCACATCTACCTTTTCACAGCTTTCATGAGCTTAAAAAAACATCCAACAACACAAATATTCTTTAAAAAAGATCCAAGCAAATGACAATCTGATGGCACCAGTTCTGAGCTCTGCAACTGGTATTTTAACACCTTAAGTTTCAAATAAAGAGGTGCATTCTTCTTATACAGTGCTGTGTGGCAGTCTGTGTTGTCACAAAGCAGTAAAATTCTATTTGAGATAAGTGCCAAGTGCTTCGTTCATACAACAAGTTTGAGCTGCCTTCTGAATGTGTCACTGTAACAAGCATTATCCCATTTCAACTGCCTTATTTTCTGGTTCAAAATGGTGCACTCTCTCATTTCTACTGAAGAAAAGCACCAACATGTAACAGCTGAACTGCTCCCAAGACCATAAGGCAGCACACACTCGGTGGCCCATCCACTGTTTCACTGTCTCAGTTTGCAGACATACTGCTTCTCCAATGTTCATTGCTGACCTTGTGCATGCCATGAATGACAGTAGTAGGCAGTCATATGCAGTTTAGCACAACTCTACTTACGCTGTGTATATGTGTGGTGTCCATTCTGTCTGTCAGACATTACTTTCTGTTTCACAAAATACTACCGAGAAAATGTAAAGAATCAGCATTTGAAGCTGACTGCAGAATGATTCTTCTGCTGTCGATGTACATTTCATGTAAGGACCATGAAATTAAGATAAGAGAAATTAGGGCTCATACAGAGGTATGTCAACAGCTGTTTTTCCCTCGCTCTATTTGCGAGTGGAACAGGAAAGGAAGTTACTAGTAGTGGTACAAGGTACCCTTCTCCATGTACCTCAAGGTGGCTTGTGGAGCGAGTGAGTATGTATGTATGTATGTACGTAGATGTAGGTGCAGATTATTGTAAAATTTGTAAACTACAAAGAGCCAAAACAAAGATAAAAGTAAATCCTCCAGTTTTTATCCCCCCCTCCCCAGGTGCAAAATTTTTGTAAGTGGCTGAACCTCAAAGTCTTAAAAGAAGTTTCTAGTGTGATCAGAATGAAAGCAATTTCAAGCAACTGTGTGCTATTGTATTTTTATAACAACCTAGACTACAGCACAAGTGAAACATTTGCGAAACTCCAGCAATCACATGAAGATTAAGGTTCATACAGTTCCAGTTTTCAGATGCTTTGATGTATTTTCATATGTTTATGAACCAGTAAGAAACAAAACTCACAGAAGATGATAATCAAAATCAAAAGAAAGGAATATTAGAGTTTAACACCTACTGATGATGAGGTCATTATGACAGAGCATGATCTCTGACTGGGGAAGGAAATTGGCCATGCCCTCACTGAGGAACTGTGCTGACATTCCTTCAGTATTAAAGGGAAGTTGCAGAGGACCTAAAACTGGATGGTCAGATGAGTCCAGTGTCTTACTGCTATTCAACATCATTTGGTATCAACACCCAGGACTTATCAATACACTGACAGAGGCAACAATCTTATACTGCCTAACAGCAAAAATGATGGGAAGAAGGAGGTGAAAGAAGATTAGGGTCTAAGGCCAACAGTGAGTGTGCAAGGGCCCAAGGACAGATTCAGTCAAGTAAGTTATGGAGAAAGAAATCAGCTGTGGCCTATTATAACGGTCCGTCCTAATGTTTGCCACATTGGTTTATAGATAGCACAAGAAACCTCAGCCTATACAGTTGGACTCCACTGACATCCTACACCACCATCTCAACCATTGCCTTTCATCTTACCATATAGTGGAGATGCTGAGTCGCAGATAGGCACAACAAGAAGACTCTCACAATTATAGCTTTTGGCCATTAAGGTCTTCTTCAACAACACACAAACACACACACACAACTGCCAGTCATTTGTGTGAGTTTTGTGTGTGTGTGTGTGTGTGTGTGTGTGTGTGTGTGTGTGTGTGTGTGTGTGTGTGTGAGAGAGAGATCGTTAAAGAAGGCCTTACTGGTCGAAAGCTATAATTGTGAGAATCTTTTTGTTGTGCCTACCTGCGACTCAGCAACTTTTCTTCTCATAATATTGTTACATTCCATCCTGGCTTTTCCATTGTTTGATCATTGTCTAATGTCTCTTGGTCAAAATCATTGCAGAACAGATCAATTTAACTAACACTGCCACATGTAAATGAATTACTAATGAGAAAAGATCGTGCAAAATTGGTTGCTAAACACCTATCTCAGAGACTGAATGACTGTAATGTGGAAGTGGTTCTCTTTTTTTTGGAGACAATTCAAACATGAATCTCACTGCTCTCTCAGGTTATCTCAGTGCAATCAATTAATAGTGCACTTTCGCGTGTTCTGTCAAGCTTTTGATATCATTTTGATTACTGACCCAGCCATCAGAACAGAATCACACAGTTAATTAATCACGCCCAGAAAACATGAGAAATCACATGAGATGTTCCACAATGCACCCAAATTGGACAATCTCCACCCAAAAGGTCAACTTCTCAGTGTGCTGAACTCATCTTTTTAATATCTGAAGAAGACGAATGGGTCAGCCAACAAAATGGAATCAATGATTCAGCTGAACACCCAAAAGCAGACATTTAGTGAACCTTGTTTCCGTAACACGTAATTACTGGTAGGAAAAGTGACATTTTCAAAAAGGAGATCCTTTAATAAATTTCTGAGGATGAGAAACATCTCCATGCTGCATCAGTGCCCTTTATTCTCCAGAACTTGTCCTCAAATCTTCCTTCTATTCCACAGACTGAAAGAGCAGCATTTTGAGAAAATAGAGAACAGTATAGGAGTGTAACCAACCATCAGAAAGGTAGCCCACGGTCCGAGTACCACCACTGCAATGAAGTGTGGTTTTCCAATGGCACTGTTTTAAAGGCTCTAGTATGAATTTATGGCACAGCTGGTCAACATCTTGCTTACATTCTGGGTTCCATAGTGGAGTAAAAGACTCCTGTACAAAGTCAGTCACATTAATTGCGATTCCACGGATTTACTGAGCAACTGGATGCAGCTAAGGGAGTGCTCACTGTGATAGACATTGCTGACAAGAAGGAAAGATTTGTCACCAGAATGTATCACAAGTTGATGAGCCAAGCTCTGTAAACAAACACAACAAATTTAAAAGTAAATTAAAAGACACACTGACACAGTCTAATTACACACTGCCTGGAACTACTCAGCTCTTCTGTCTTCAAGCACACACTATACCATAAGACCTAAATAGGGTTCTCCTCACACTTCACAGCAGTTCAGAGTTGCAGTGGCTGTACTTCTACATGGGTACATGGCAATGCCATTGTTTTCACAGTGGCGGTGGACTTAAATTCATAATAGTTCAGCTAATTTCCATGAAATAATTTATACATTATATACATGAATCTTCTTCTTGAATCATTCTGTCTACTAGTCAAAATCAGATCAAAATTCTTACAGTAGTTCCTGAGATTAGGCTGTAAATACAAAATGTGTCTGGAGAGTAAGTACTGTTTTGTTCTACCAGCACCACAGCACTAGTGTTGCAGTTCCCACACATTTGCACTCCTCTCTCTGGCTCACTGTCTTTCTACTGATGCCATTACAGCCAGATTGCACTGTGTTAGAATTAATTCACGACTGTTCAAAATGTTTAAGACAATCTCTGCGTCTACCGAGTGTGAAATGTTTTCTTAATATGGTTTTTGAACACACGGAAATTCATTGTCAGCTTGTAGAAATTTGTGGTGAAAATATAATGACTAACGGAACTGTGAGAAAGTGGGTGAGACAATTCAATTCAATGATGGATGAATGAATGTTCTTAACGAAACACGTAGCGAGTGGTCTTCTGTTGTCAGTGATGGTTTGGTTGAGAAAGTGAATCAGAAAATTTGTGAAAACAGAAGGTTCTCAGCAACAATGCTTTGCAATGAGTTTCCACAAATTTCAAAAACTGTTTTGCATAAAATTGTCACATATCACAAATTTTCACAAAATGTTTACCTGTTGGATTCCGAAAATGCTTACAGATGTCCACAAAACAAAGCAACTTAACAGTGCTTTGGCATTTCTTACCCGATATAGTCCTGAGGGAGATGAATTGTTAAACAGAATTGTGACCGGTGATGAAACTGTGTTTGTCATGTCGCTCCACAATCAAAGTAACAGTCAATGGAGTGGAGGCACTGACAATCCCTCCCTCCAAATTCCGGTATGTTCTGCCAGTCGTAAAAGGCGATGAAAAGAACAAATCACTAATAGGGCTAACCCCCCTTTTAGTGTGATTAGTTGGTTCAGGACAGAACTAATGAAGCCTCGGACAAGCGATGTCATGGTCGGGGACGACACTTTGAACCCTATGCCCGTACACAATGGTAATGACACTGCTAGCCACATGGAAAATGATTTAAATTCAAATAGAGGTGTCTTGCAGGATATGCTTCCTGCAACCACTCTAGAAGGAAAACAAAGACAGAGGATGAGATGGTCAGATGAAGTTAACCGACACCTCATGTTCTGTTATCCGCACATCATGTGCAGATGGATATGTGTGTGTGTGCGAGTGTATACCTGTCCTTTTTTCCCCCTAAGGTAAGTCTTTCCGCTCCCGGGATTGGAATGACTCCTTACCCTCTCCCTTAAAACCCACATCCTTTCGTCTTTCCCTCTCCTTCCCTCTTTCCTGATGAAGCAACCGTTTGTTGCAAAAGCTTGAATTTTGTGTGTATGTTTGTGTTTGTTTGTGTGTCTATCGACCTGCCAGTGCTTTTGTTTGGTAAGTCTCATCATCTTTGTTTTTAGATATATTTTTCCCACGTAGAATGTTTCCCTCTATTAAATTATTTAACAGTTACATTGCAGACCCATACACTTTCCCTGATATACTCACACATGGAATAACTTATCTGAAACCTAAAGATCAAGCAGACACAGCAAACCCAGCAAAATATCACCCCATAACATGCCTACCAACAATATACAAAATATTAACTTCAGACATTACACAGAAATTAATGACACATACAACACAGAACAAAATTATAAATGAAGAACAAAAAGGCTGTTGCAAAGGAGCACGAGGATGTAAAGAGCAACTGATAATAGATGTAGAGGTGACATATCAAGCTAAAACTAAACAAAGGTCCCTACACTACGCATACATTGATTACTGAAAAGCTTTCAATAGTGTACCCCACTCATGGTTACTACAAATATTGGAAGTATACAAAGTAGATCCTAAATTGATACAGTTCCTAAACATAGTAATGAAAAATTGGAAAGCCACACTTAAGATCCAAACAAATTCAAATAATATCACATCACAGCCAATACAGATTAAGCATGGTATATACCAAGGAGACTCATTAAGTCCTTTCTGGTTCTGCCTTGCTCTGAACCCACTATCCAACATGCTAAATAATACAAATTATGGATACAATATTACTGGAACATACCAACACAAAATCACACATTTGCTATACATGGATGATCTAAAACTACTGGTGGCAACAAATCAACAACTCAATCAATTACTAAAGATAACAGAAGTATTCAGCAATGATATAAATATGGCTTTTGGAACAGACAAATGTAAGAAAAATACCATAGTCAAGGGAAAACACACTAAACAAGAAGACTACATATTGGATAACCACAGCAACTGCATAGAAGTGATGGAAAAAACAGATGCCAATAAATATCTAGGATACAGCCAAAAAATAGGAATAGATAATACAAATATTAAAGAAGAACTAAAAGAAAAATATAGACAAAGACTAACAAAAATACTGAAAACAGAATTGACAGCAAGAAACAAGACAAAAGCTATAAATACCTATGCTATACCAATACTAACGTACTCATTTGGAGTAGAGAAATGGAGTAACACAGACCTAGAAGCACTCAATACACTTACACGATCACAATGCCACAAATATAGAATACATCACATACCTTCAGCAACAGAAAGATTCACATTAAGCAGAAAGGAAGGAGGAAGGGGATTTATCGACATAAAAAACCTACATTATGGACAGGTAGACAATTTAAGAAAATTCTTTATAGAACGAGCAGAAACTAGCAAAATACACAAAGCAATCACTCATATAAATACATCGGCTACACCATTGGAATTTCATAACCACTTCTACAACCCTTTAGATCACATAACATCAACAGACACGAAGAAAGTAAATTGGAAAAAGAAAACACTACATGGCAAGCACCCGTATCATCTAACACAGCCACACATCGATCAAGACGCATCCAACACATGGCTAAGAAAAGGCAATACATACAGTGTGACAGAAGGATTCATGATTGCAATACAGGATCAAACAATAAACACCAGATATTACAGCAAGCATATTATTAAAGATCCCAATACCACAATAGATAAATGCAGACTTTGCAAACAACAAATAGAAACAGTAGATCACATCACAAGCGGATGTACAATACTAGCAAATACAGAATACCTCAGAAGACATGACAATGTAGCAAAAATAATACATCAACAACTTGCCATACAACATAAACTAATAAAACAACACGTTCCCACATACAGGTATGCACCACAAAATGTACTGGAGAATGATGAATACAAATTATACTGGAACAGAACCATTATAACAGGTAAAACACCACATAACAAACCTGACATCATACTTACCAATAAAAAGAAGAAATTAACACAACTAATCGAAATATCCATACCCAATACAACAAATATACATAAGAAAACAGGAGAAAAAATTGAAAAATACATCCAACTGGCTGAGGAAGTCAAAGACATGTGGCATCAGGATAAAGTTGACATCATACCAATAATTATACTATCAACTACAGGAGTCATACCACACAATATCCACCAGTACATCAACGCAATACAGCTACATCCAAACATATATATACAACTACAGAAATCTGTAATTATTGATACATGTTCAATTACCCGAAAGTTCCTAAATGCAGTGTAACATATATCGTATAGTTAAAAGGAAGTCACGCTTGATGAAGGTCCGGCTTGATGAAGGTCCGCGTCACTTTCCATTTTTAACCAGACATAACGTCTGAGACAGGAAAGAATAATAATAATTTCAAAATAACATTGTCAGCACAAAAACTCATGTACATTGTGGTCTGGGACACGCTGGGGGTTCTGTTTAGAGTTCCTTCCCAGAGGTGAAGCGTCAATATGGTACAATACTGTGAAACACTGATGAAACTTTAGCACATAATTCAAAACAAAAGGCGCGGAATGCTCAGTCAAAGCACTTTGTTGCTTCATGACAACTGAAGGCCCCATTTTGCAGAGGATCACTCAAAATCATATTCAACAATTCGGTTGGGAGCAGTTTGAGCACTTCCTGTACAGCCCCAATCTTGCACTTTCTGACTCCCACTTTTTCTTGAACTTGAAGTGTGATTTTGGAAAAAGGTTCTCTGACAGTGATGATGGAATTCATCAGTGGCTACCTTAACTAATGACTTCTTTCTACAAAGAGGGCATAGCAAAGTTGGTTTCCCAATATGACAAATGTCTGAACAATGGTGGTAGCTACATAGAAAAATAGTTTAATAAATGCTCTTTCTTGTAAAAATAACTTTTGGTTTGGACAAAAATGCTTTTTATGGCCTTTTCCAAAACAGTTCTTACTTTTCATACAAGCCTTGCTCAAACAGAAGCAGGCAGGGAACGAGAGAGAGAGTGAGAGTGACTGAGAGAGAGAGAGAGAGAGAGAGAGAGAGAAATTAGAGTGTAGAGTGGCAAATTTGAAAGTAAGCTATAGGACTCACCACCTTTCTTCACCCTCTGCCTCTTCTTTGGTGGCTTCTTTGTATGCTTGTAGGTCTGTCTGTGGAGTGGATTTTTTGTGTAGCATTCTGTTCCGTAACGACATTCTGGCCGGTCATCTTTATAATCAGGATCGCCAGGGTGGCTGAACTCGGCGAAATGCTGAGGGTTTTTCCTAAAGAATGATACAGATCTCTCAGTCTCCTAAGATGAAGGAAAAGTTATAAACAGCCTGCAAGAAGATACAGTTCTAGGTTTCAAACTGCATGCTAAAACAACAAAATTGACACACACACACACACACACACACACACACACACACACACACACACACACATAGATATGTTACAAGCTCACTGGACAAACTATTAGTCTCCCTTAATAGTGCATGTCCAGGTCTTCTGGCCCGACCATTCTCTTCAGGTGGTGTGAGTTTTGCTGTTACGTGCACTTGCTACGTGGATTTCAATCAGAGTGTGAACTGTTGTTGGTATCACACAATTACTTGTAGCTGAGTTCATATTGTGCACAAAATGGAAATAATGACTCAGCAGAAGCCACGGAAGCACACTATTAACCAATTGTGCCAAGAATACGTGAGAGATCATATTAGTTACTCTGAGAAAGAGCACAGTGGTCACTTTGAAGTGCTGTAGAACTGGTACCAGGGGGGTTGTGTGACCCTCCACCAGATACAGGGTCTGCAATAAAAGTATCGGGAACAAAATTTTCCTGATGTGACTGTAGGTCACACTGTGCATGCACCACGGATGCTCAATGGTGGGAGGGGGCTGAGGTGGACCTCCAATTTGCCCGAAGTGCCAGTCACCTGTCAGTGTCCGTTTGGCGAGATTGTGTTTTTTAGTGGAACTCTGTCGAGTGACTCGTCGCACGTGCAAAATGCAGAGAATGGTCAAACAGCGGTACGCCATCAAATTTTGTGTCGTACTGGGAAAACCGGGTACGGGGACGTTAGTCGCGATTCACTAAGTGTTCGATGACGAATGTGTGTCACAAACTGCAGTTTTTAAGTGACACAAGCTTTTCAAAGGGGGCTGAAAAGTGTGGAGAGTGAGCCCTACACTGGACTGCTGCTGATGTTAAGAACCAATGACAACGTACAACGCACATACGAAGTGTCGAATTCAGACTGTCCGTTACATTTACGCGTGGCTGCAGATGCAACTGGCATTGATAACATGACACTGCACATCATTACGAGTGACGATTTGGCAATGCACAATATATGCACTAAACCTATACTGAGGATATTGACGAGCAACTGAAAGCAGAGGCGAGTGTCTGCTGGTGAAGATCTTCTGCAACATGTTGAAGAAGACTACAGCTTTTTTGGCACCGTCATCATCGGAGACAAAACTTGGATATTCGAATACAATCCAGAAACAATGTGCCTAAGTTCTGAGTGGTACACTGCAGTCACCTTGTCCAAAAATGCCTAAACGAGCAAACCCACAGTGAAAGCCATCCTCCTCGTTTTCTTCAACATTGAGATGTGGTCGACTACGAATTTATACCTGAATGTTGCTTTTTATCTGGAAGTGCTAAGAAGACTGAAGAGAAGGGTCAATCGAGTGAGGCCAGCTATTGCTGGAAATCGGACATTACAACACGAGAATGCACCCAGCCTCACCTGCTCCGAGATCACCGATTACCTGATGATAAACGGCAGTCTCAATTTGACACCAGCAGGCTGTTTCCTATTGCAAAAAGTGAAATCCTCCCTCAAAGGATTCTACATGGGACTGTGAGTGCTGTCATAAAAGCTTGCACGTATACCCTTAAGGTCCTTCCTGAATCCATATACCACAGAGTCTTCTCACTGCTTTTAGACCCGACAGCAATTATTGATATTGGTGAATGTGGTATTCAGTGGGCCAAACAATGACACAGAAACTAGGACAACAGATAACTGGAGGCACACAGCACAGTCTGACAAATCACAATATTGCACCTTCTAAAATGATGTACGCCGCCGAGTAGAAATGTAGCTGAACGTGGTCACACAAAACTAATCTATCGATGCCCCTTGCAATTGCAGATTACGATACCTGAATCGTGTATTTTGATTACTCGTAGGAGATAACTTTTATTTTCATGCGTGAGGTGTGCTTTTTAAGTAAGTACCATTTTGACATAAAAATGAAACAAGTAGACTTTTGCTAGCAATTTTATTTTTACATGAGAGCCTGTACTTTCATCTACTTTTCTACATAATTCTGATCAATATTTAGTGTGTTTACATTTGTTAGTAGTGTATGAAGTGCATCCTCTGGTTGAGAATCCTGCCAACTATGAAATACGTGCTGTGATTTGTTTTCTTAGTGCTAAAGGCTTAAAGTGGCTGAAATTCACCAGATCAGTGGTGAATGTGGAGAAAACACTAAGAGTGATGAGATGGTATGGATATGAGTGAGGGCTTTTAAAAATGTCTGTATAAGTCAGCACAATGAGGAACAAACTGGGTGACCTTCAATCATTACTGACAATTTGGTGCACAAAGTTGATGAAAAAGTGAGAGATATCAAATGCTTTATGGTTTCAATGATACGTGATGAGCTTTTTCAAGTGTCTAGAAGCACACTTAATCCAATTGTTGCCACATCAGGCAACAGATTTCTACAAGAATGGTATTCAAAAGTTGGTTGTATGCTACAATAGGTGCCTTAATATTGGTGGGAATTGTGTTGACAAGTAGATTACAGTACAGGCTTTCAAGCAAAAATAAAATTACTGAGAAAACTCTACTTGTTTTATTTTTATTTCAAAGTGGTTCTTACTTAAAAGGCATGCCTCAGACATATGTATACTTCACAGTAGAATGCCTATACTCATAAAAATTGTAATTAAACTATTTAGTGATGCAAATGATGAAATATTCATGAAAGCATCCAACTGCAAAATGTCTCTGTCAGAACATGAATAAACTGGAGACTCAATATATAATGACCTTTGTGAATAAAAATGTTTGGTCCAGTAAAAAGTACTCATTGTAAAATAGCAGAGAATATGTTGGCAATGTTTCGTTTGTAGTGAAATCACTGTAATTTATATTTTTATACCTGTCATTATTGTACTTAATTTTATGTAATCAAGCATCACAACATCAATGCATACACGAAATCATCATCCTGCAAAGAACTTTGGAAATTGTCAATGATTTCATCATCTCAAAATTCATTAATTATTGATACTGTAATTTTTTTGATGTCTAATTCCATTGGGAATCGTGTGCACAAGGTCCAAATAGTTTGCACTGAAGATGGTCATCCAGTGACCGAATTTGATCTGTAAAATAAAGGCTTTCAATATTTATGACCAATGCTGCCACTTATCCAAAATACTTACTGTAATTGTATCTTCACGAAAAATACGAAATATAAAATGTAAACATTTGTAAAGCATTACTTTAATATTATTTAAGAGATGCAGTCGATGCCACATCAGTGGCAGTATCAGTTCAGTTTCCAGAGGTGAAGTCTGTAACGTTTGGCTGAGCAAATTGTCTCAGAAAATATAACTACTCTCAGAATTCCAAGTCTTGTGTCCAGCCTGATTCTTTCAGTAGATACGATTGTACAGCAGCACAAAGAATCTGTGCACATTGAGAATTCTACAGCATAGTAAATGAGTAACAGCCACATGTGTACAAGATGAAATCCAGTCACAAAGTTAAGTGTGCCAATTGCGGTTGTTTTTTAAGAGTGCACAGACAGCCCAATGAGGAGATTAACCTGGAGTGTGCAAAGGGTGTAGTTCGGGCTGGAGGTGATTCTGTGATGTTTTGGATGTTTTGCCTGGAGGTGGTTCTGAGATGTTTTGGGAATATTTTTCCTGTAAGTGGTTCCATTATGTTTTGGAGATGCTTTTCATGCCATGACTCAGACCTACTCATTCAGATCACCATTAACAGAGATGTTTATTCAGCATTCTCAACGGCCACATCTTGACTTTTATTCTACATCTTCATTACAAGTATGTTGTAGACACTCCTGTTTTCCTAGATCACAACAGCAATGTTCACAGGCTTGCACACACTCACACTCACTCACTCACTCACTCACTCACTCACTCTCTCTCTCTCTCTCTCTCTCTCTCTCTCTCTCTCTCAGTTAAATCTACATCTGTATCTACATCTACACTCTGAAAAACCACTGTGAAGTCCACAATAGAGAGTAAGTCCCATTGTACCAGTTATTCGGGCTTCTTCCCATTCCATTCCAGTATTAAGCATAGGAAAAATGATTGTCTAAATGCCTCTTTGTGTGCTGTAATTAATCTAATCTTTTTCTCATGATCCTGGTGTGAATGAGTGTAGGGGTTACAGTATATTCCTACAGTCATCATAGAAAGCTGGTTAGAAGGGCTAACTTGGCTCCAAATTCAGTATAAAATCTGAAATGGATTCCATTTGGATCTGGAGCTTTGTTCAGTTTTAACGATTTCAGCTATTTCTCCACACCACCGACACTAAAACTTACTTCATTCATCTTTTCACTGGTTTGAGGATTAAGCTGGGGCAATTCTACTATGTTTTCCCTTGTAAAAGAACATTTGAAAAAAGGAGTTAAGCATTTCAGCTTTCACTGTGTTACCTTCAGTTCCAGTTCCTGCCTCATTCACTAAGGACTGGACCCTATCTTTGGTGCCATTAACAGCCTTTGGGTATTGTGACAGATCACTTGACAATATTATGCTACAGTAGTCATTGAAGGCATCACACAGCCAAAAGTGTTTCATTCAACATCTCTCTATCTATAGCCCTATGCTTTGTTATACACCTATTATGCAGTGATATCTCTTTAGAACTTTCTTCCCAGTGACTGTATACCATGGAGTGTCCCTCACTGAGACTCGGTCACACTATTGCACCTTGACTGGGTCTGTGAATCAATTGACCTGAAACCTATAGAAAATATCTGGGACAGTGGGTGAAACATAGCAAATCAATATACTCACGATCTGGTAGTTCTACTGGATCTAATCATTAATGAGGGGCTTTAGCTGATGATGGCATACCCAAAGATAATTGTGGATTCTCTTCCTCACCAAACTGAGGCCACTACTCTGTCTAGATCGAATGTTACATGGTATTAGTGTCATGTCTCTCAGTATTTACGAATATTTTGCCTGGTGAGCTTAAAGAGAGTGTAAATGATAACAGTTTCAATGTATCACAGTGGTGTATGAGACAAACAATTTGATATGGGACATTTGTGGTCTATCGAGCTGGGAAACAGTCTCAAATTGATTTTATGTATATAGACTGAAGTTGCGAGTGAAAATTTATACTGAGACCAGGAATCAAACCCTGGTCTCCTGCTTACTAGGCAGGTACGCTAGCCACTAAGTCACCTCGGCGCAGTGGTCACACAATTGCATGGATTACACTGGCGTGCTCCCTCCTTGATCTAAATTCTCACTGCCGTCCCAGTCTACTTTAAATTCCCCCTTCAGTCTATATAAATAAAATCATATCTATATGAGACCAGTAAAGTTTCTGTCGTTGTGTCATTTCATTTGTATAAGTCTTAAATTGGCCTACACAATTTGTCTAAGCTATAGCACATGGGCGCTATACTAGATTTTCAATATTCTCTTGCTCTCTTACACTATCAGCTTTGTTAGCTGTTTTATTAACATTATTAACTTAAACTTTCTTGTGAAGGTAATAAAAGAAAAAAAAGCTTTTGTAAATGTTGTGCACAATCTAATTATTTTTACTACTCAGTTTAATCTTAACCCTTACAGGCAAAGTAGTCTCACAGTAAGAAGGCCAGACAAATAGACTGATTTTACTGTTAGTTCTATGCTGTTAAAATTCACAGTGTTTTGAGATAAATTTTGAACAAATGCCAATTTCATATTTTGTAAGTGCATGAACAAGGGGATATCTAATACATAAAAAATTAGCAAACAATCTCATGTGGCACACGTGCGCTCTAGTTTCATCAGTTTTTGTAAACACATTTGAAGCTTTTTCTCGGCTCAATACTCCTACATCAATTTGTTCATCTCAACTTCACAGACACTGCTGTGGTATGTTGCAAACAGTTATTGTTTATTTCTGGTATTCACACTTACTATAGGGATATACTTGCTGATCACCTGGACCAATTTCACATCAAATAGAAAAGAAACAAAATCTTCCCAAGGTATACCTATCTCTGCCTTCCCAACTCAATGCCTAGTGATGCTAGCCATGTTTTAATCTTAGGGTTTCTCCAGATAGCAAACAGTATATCCTAGAAGCCGAAATAGTTCTCTTTGCTAATGATACAAGTACTAAAGTCAAGCCTAATGGAGAAACTTCAGCACATCAAAAGATTATAAGATGGATATCAACAAAAGCAAACAAGATTAATGGAATGTAGTCAGAATAAATCAGGTAATGAGATATTAAAGATATTAGATGAGTTTTGCTATCTGGGACAGTCAAAGGAAAACGAGACAGAGGATAAAATTGGCAAGGTGCAAGTAGGACTTGCACTCTGAATGTTCTGTAGAAACTTAATCATGTATATAGACACCCGACCCATTTTGGGAATTTAGAATCTCAATGATTATTGCCTGTTATCCAATACCGAAAAGATGTCAGTCCCAGGAATTACAAGACTTTTGAGAATGTTTGAAGTTTGAAGTTGGATAACAAATGACAAAAAACAAATTTTTTGATGTGATGTAATTACAAATTAACAACATTCAGATTTTTTTCCTTTACTTGTACAGCGGAACTTCACTTCTCCCAAATTTTATGATTCTAGATCAAAGGGAGTATCCTATAGGTTTTAATGAGTAAGTGTGGGAGTATCAAAATATATGACAGAAATGGCCATATATTTTGATTGCATTGACTTAGATGCTCAAATCATTTAGACCAGCAAGAGACTATAGACTTTAGTATGTGACACAAATTTTAACTTGATTCGGCTACCTGTTCCTAAGGAAATAAGTTTTTAACAGTCAGTCAGTCAGACAGACAGACAACAAAGTGACCCTATAAGGGTTCTGTTTTTACCGATTAATGTTTCAAACCCTAAAAAGAAAGTAAACTTTCAATATTTCAAAAGTAATTGCCATAACTGTTAACACATTTATCCCACTGTGACACAAAATAATCAATACCTTCATGGAAAAATGTTTGCTGTTGCATATGGAATCACGATTGTCCTTAGGTGTGCATCTTTTCATCCAAAACAAATTGACAACCACAAATCTTGTTCTTCAGGGCTCCAAAAATAAGGAAATTACTTGGGAACAGGTCGAGACTGTAAGGAGGCTGTGTAAGAGCTTCCCAGCACAACTCCTGAAGCGTAGTCTAAATGACCTTGGCAACACGTGGGCCTACCAGGTGGGAAGCACTTACACATCATACAGTCCCAATCTCTCCCCATTTTATTTCCACATTTTGGAGCCATGAAGAAAGACATTTGTTGTTGCCAGTTTGCTTCAGACAAAGAGTGTATGCCTGGGTACAATTGTGGTTCTATGGACAACCACAAGCATCTTTCCATGAAGGCACTGATCATCTTGTCTCACAGCAGGATAAGTAAATTAACATTTATGGTGATTATTTTTGAAATACCAAACAGTTTACTTACTTTTTTTCCCATGTGTCTCATTTTCATATGACTGCCCCTTACAAGTCATGACAGCAGTGGAAGAGGAGATATAAAATGCAGACTGGCAATAGCAAAAACCAAATTTGGAAAAAGACAAATTTGCTGTTGTCAAATGTAAAATTAAGTATTGCAAATTCAATTCAGAAGGTATCTGTCAGAAGTGCAGTCCTGTATGGAAATGAAAGGTAGATGATAAATTGATAGCAGTTCGATTTTCGGGGAAAATTTAAGTGTACATTGAAAGGATAGGCAAATGTGAAATGTATTTGTTGCAGTAGACAAGAAACTCAAATGCACAGAGGTGGGCATAAAATTATATTGGATCCTTCTATCGCCCACCAGACTCATCTCTTGACATAGCCAAAAACTTTAGAAGAAACCTCAGTTCTCTTGCATGTAAGTTCCCGAATCATACTGTGATCATTGGTGGAGATGTTAATTATCCGACAATTACTTGGGAAAATTGCAGTTTTGTTAGTGGTGGGTGCGATAGGATATGCTGTGAAACTTTACTAAATGCATTCTCTGAAAACTACCTAGAGCAGATAGTTACCAACCTCACTCATAATGGAAATATATTGGATCTAATGGCTACAAATAGACCTGACCTCTTTGAGGATGTCCACAGTGGAACTGGTATCAGTGACCATGACTCGATTGTGGCAACAATGATTGCCAAAGTACAAAGGACAACTATAACAAGCAGAAAGATATATATGTTCAGTAAACTAGATAAAAACTTATTAGTGTCATATCTCAATGAGGAACTTGAAACTTTCAGCACATGGCAGGAGCATGTAGAGGAACTCTGGCTGAAGTTTAAAAGAATAGTTGACCATGCACTGGAGAGAAATGTACCCAGTAGAGCAGTTCATAATGGGTGGGACCTCCATAGTTTACAGTAACTGTAAAGAAACTTCTAAAGAAACAGAGATCACTGCATAATAGGTGTAATACAAAGCGTGGGGCTGTAGATAGAGAGAAGCTGAATGAAATGCATTTGGCTGTCAGAGAGCAATGTGTGATGCCTTCAATGACTGCCATAGCAGAATATTGTCAAGTGATCTTTCACAGTAGCCAATGAAATTCTGGTCATATGTTAAGGCTCTTAGTGGCGCTAAAGTTAGGGTCCAGTCCATAGTGAATGAGACAGGAACTGAAACTGAGGGTAGCGCAGCAAAAGATGAAATGCTTAACTACATTTTCAAATGTTTCTTTACAAAGAAAAACTCAGGACAATTGCCTCAGTTTATTCCTCATACCACTAAAAAGATGAATGAAACGAGTTTTAGTGTCAGTGGTGTTCAGAAACAGCTGAAATCATTAAAACTGAACAAAGCTCCAGGGCCTGAAGGAATCCATGTCAGATTTTATACCGAATTTGCAGCTGCATTAGCCCCTCTTCTAACTATAGTTTACTGTAGATCCCTCGAACAAAAAATGTGCCCAGTTCCTGGAAAAAGGCACAGGTCACACCTATCTGCAAGATGGGTAGTAGAGGTGATCCACAAAACTACCATCCAATATCCTTGAGATTGATTTGTTGTAGAATCTCAGAACATATTCTAAGCTCAAACAAACCGAGGTATCTTGAACCGAATTGCTTCCTCAACGCTAACCAGCACAGATTTCAAAAATATCGATCTTGTGAAACCCAACTTGCACTTTTCTCACATGGCATACTGAAAGCTTTGGATCAAGGCAATCAGGCAGATGCTGCATTTCTTGATTTCTGAAATGTTTGACTCAGAATCACACTTACACTTACTGTCAAAAGTATGATCACATGGGGTATCAACTGAAATTTGTGACTGGATTGAGGATCTCTTAGTAGGGAGGATGCAACATGTTATCTTGGATGGAGAGTCATCGTTAGATGTAGAAGTATCTTCGGGTGTGCCACAGGAAAGTGTGCTGGAACCCTTGCTGTTCATTTTGTACATTAATGACCTAGCAGACAACATTAATAGTAAAAGCAGGCTTTTTGCAGATGATGCAGTTATCTATAATGAAGTACTATTTGAAAGAAGATCCATAGGTATTCACTCAGATCTTGATGCGATTTCAACATGGTACAGAGATTGACAACTTGCTTTAAATGTTCAGAAATGAAAATTTTGCACTCCACAAAATGAAAAAAAAATGTAGTATCCTATGACTGGAATATCAATGAGTCACCGTTGGAATCAGCCAAACAAATATCTCGATGTAATTCTTTGTAGGGACATGAAATAGAATTATCACACAGGTTCAGTTACGGGTAAAGCAGGTGGTAGACTTAGGTTTATTGGTAGATTACTGGGGAAGTGCAATCAATCTGCACAGGAGATTGCTTACAAATCACTTGTGGGACCAGTTCTAGAGTATTGCTCAATTGTGTGGAACCCGTACCAGACGGGACTAACAGGGAATACAGAATGCATACAGAGAAGGTGAATGGTCACAGTTTTGTTTTATCCATTGGAGAGTGTGGCAGATCCTGAAGGAACAGAAATGGCAGATTCTTGAAAACAGATGTAAACTAATCTGAGAAAGTCTATTAACAAAATTTCAAAGAACCAGATTTAAATGATTACGCTAGGGACATACTATAACTCCCTATGTATCGCTCACTCAGGGATTGTGAGGATAAGATTAGAATAATTAGTGCACGCACAGAGGCATTCAAACAATCATTCTTCCCATGCTCCATACCTGAAAGGAACAGGAAGAAACCATAATAACTGGTACAATGGGACATACCCTCTGCCACGCATCTCACGGTGATTTGCAGACTATAGATGTAGGTGCAGATGTAGATGTAGATAAACACTTCGGATGAGAAGAGAACAGAAGTTTTCAAAATTAGGTGCTACTAGAGGAGAATGCTTAAGCTTAAGTCACGCATATAGCAAGCAAGGACAGAGAAATTTGGGGCACAACTTGACTAAATGAAGGGGGTAATTGATTGGATATAAGGTGACTTACCAAACGAAAGCGCTGGCAGGTCGATAGACACACAAACAAACACAAACATACACACAAAATTCAAGCTTTCGCAACAAACTGTTGCCTCATCAGGAAAGAGGGAAGGAGAGGGGAAGACGAAAGGAAGTGGGTTTTAAGGGAGAGGGTAAGGAGTCATTCCAATCCCGGGAGCGGAAAGACTTACCTTAGGGGGAAAAAAGGACAGGTATACACTCGCACACACGCATATATCCATCCACACATACAGACACAAGCAGACATATTTAAAGATAAATATCACCCACGTGATCTACCAACTGACCTGCCTACACTGTGACGCATTCTATGTGGGAATGACCAGTAACAAACTGTCCATTCGCATGAATGGACACAGGCAGACAGTGTTTGTTGGTAATGAGGATCACCCTGTGGCTAAACATGCCTTGGTGCACGGCCAGCACATCTTGGCACAATGTTACACCGTCCGGGTTATCTGGATACTTCCCACTAACACCAACCTATCCGAACTCCGGAGATGGGAACTTGCTCTTCAATACATCCTCTCTTCCCGTTATCCACCAGGCCTCAATCTCCGCTAATTTCAAGTTACCGCCACTCATACCTCACCTGTCATTCAACAACATCTTTGCCTCTGCACTTCTGCCTCGACTGACATCTCTGCCCAAACTCTTTGTCTTCAAATATGTCTGCTTGTGTCTGTGTAACATTACGAGTCAAGACAGCTGTAACGGAACTTGAATAGCGTAAAGTTATCGTTAAAAACGCACGCCGCGCAATTTGTTATGATTTGGTCGGTCATAATAATAGTAACATGCTTTTGAATACAATTAAAATATAACAGCGATACCTGTTTAGCGTTATTGGAAATAATATGTAATAAATTAATGAGTAAGGTTATAATAGAGGGAAACATTCCATGTAGGAAATATATATCTAAAAACAAAGATGATGTGACTTACCAAATGAAAGTGCTGGCAGGTCGACAGACACACAAACAAACACAAACATACACACAAAATTCAAGCTTTCGCAACAAACTGTTGCCTCATCAGGAAAGAGGGAAGGAGAGGGGAAGACGAAAGGAAGTGGGTTTTAAAGGAGAGGGTAAGGAGTCATTCCAATCCCGGGAGCGGAAAGACTTACCTTAGGGGGAAAAAAGGACAGGTATACACTCGCACACACGCACATATCCATCCACACATACAGACACAAGCAGACATATTTCTGCTTGTGTCTGTATGTGTGGATGGATATGTGCGTGTGTGCGAGTGTATACCTGTCCTTCTTTCCCCCTAAGGTAAGTCTTTCCGCTCCCGGGATTGGAATGACTCCTTACCCTCTCCTTTAAAACCCACTTCCTTTCGTCTTCCCCTCTCCTTCCCTCTTTCCTGATGAGGCAACAGTTTGTTGCGAAAGCTTGAATTTTGTGTGTATGTTTGTGTTTGTTTGTGTGTCTGTCGACCTGCCAGCACTTTCATTTGGTAAGTCACATCATCTTTGTTTTTAGATATAAATTAATGAGTAAGGTAGCCGATCCTTTAAGAAGAGGTAAAATTGGGCATATTAAGGTGTTTTGCTTTATATCGACTAAGCCGATGATACGGCGTCTTTTTTTCCGTTTACTCTTAGAAGAAAAAAAAAGAAAACAAGTAACGAAGTGCTAATTGTGCGTTGTGAAAAATTTAGGGGCGAATTTTAAATAGCTACAGTGTATAATCAGATTAACAAATGGACATTCAGTTACGCGAAATAGCCGACAGTGAAGTGTGGTCATTAAATTGAGTACACCTACAGGGCGGTCAATTCCAGGATAAGTCTATTCACGTCTCACGAGGCACGCGGTATTGAGACCGTTTTTTTTTTTTTATTATATCACGGAGAGCGGGCTTCAATTTATAAAAAGGAGAAAAGCTGTATCATTATCATTGACTGTTGGTGTTAAGTAACCAAAACTGTTCATCAAAGGGTTTCGGTGAATGAGTGGTGAATGCGAAATGAAACTGTGAACGAAGTTATGTTAAATAAAGCAGAAGAGACAAGACAGTTTGGTCGTATCTGTTATTATTCCATAAACCGTAACATTTCTTCTCGTTGTACGAAGCCTTTATAGACGATCGTTATGACAATTTGCTTTGAAGGGATCTCGTTATGAGTTAAGTTTTGGGGACCTGGTCAAGAGGGGATAGTTCGTAGATCTTAACTACTGCAGCTATTCTGGAATCAGGTGCTAGCGTGACCGTTGTGTGTTGTCAATGGCTTAAGGTCATCATATCTCATGCTCTAAGATCGACGCGCCTTTCCTCTTGGTATAACGGTGTCTCACGGTAACCACGACAACGCCGACGGTGAAGGAAGATACGGTAGAAGTGGCGCCCAACGTGGGGCTCGATCGAGGAGGATTGCTGCATCGAGTCGGGTGTCATCCGGATTCACGAACCCTAGAGTTGGAAAATATTGTAGCAGCCAGTGAGTCTGTCCAATGAAAGAGGTATTCTTCAATAATCGCTAAAAGTGAGCGATACTACCAGGTATGATTAAAATAACTGTATAGTTATTAAAAAAAAGGAAGTTGAGACTTGTGATTTCGGAAGATAAATATATATAAATACATAGTGAAAATAAGTGTATGTCTTGGTAGTGAATAATAATGTCAAAACGAACGAAAAGAATACATAATAATGTGCAGTTGAGTAGAGTAATGAGTGGAGAGAGTGAGAAAAGTGAAGAGGATAGGGATGATGCATCCCATGAGCTCAATGTGGGACAGGAGACATGTATAGATAATAATACAGTTATTGATTTAGAGCCGTTAGGAGATTCAAATACAATGATAAGTAAGGTAAGCAGCATGGGAGAACATAAAGATCTTGAGGTTTCGGAAGTAGATCAGCAAGTTGATCCTCAAAATGGAAATATTAATCAAAAAATGTTTGATATGCTGGTATCAATAAATACTCAAATGGGTGTAATGAATGGAAGACTTGGTTCACTAGAAAAAGATAATAAGCAATTAAAAGAGGACAATCAAAAGTTAAATGAAAAATTTGAGGCCAAATTTGGTTCATTAGAAGTTAAAATGGATTCTTTGGAAAGCAAACTGAACACCTTTGATTATAAACTGGAAAATACTAAGAAAGAATTAAAGGCAGACTGGGAGACTCAATTAAATGCGAAATTTGGAGAACTAGATGTAGAGTTTTCTAACACCTTAGAAAGGCAATATAACAATTTAATGGGAAAACTTCATGACGTAGAAAAGAAATATGAGGTAGTTTCGAAGAGTTATGATGGCTTGTCCAATAGGATGGTTAAGTGTGAAAGCAGCTGTTTCAATGCTAGCGCACAGATAGAAGAGCTTTCGAAACAAATAGTCGAGTTTGAGTCCGATGCTCATAAGGGGATTGACAAGTATTTAGTAGATCAAACTAAAAGGCTTGACGAAGATCTATCTGAATGGATAGAAATAAAAGGAAATGAAATTGTAGACAAGGTTAAGACTACTATTGGATCCCAGCCAAATGAAAATATCAATGAGCACCTGAGTAGAAATGATGAATTAATTAAGCTCTTCACTAGCGAATTTCAGAAAATAAAAGACAAAATAGTTGATGAGTTACCTAAATGCCAAAGGAAACCAATCATAAATTGGCGGAGTTAGAACGAAAGTCATCACAAAATTTGTTGACAGAGGACGAACGTTCGGAGAATAGGTCGAAAAACAACCGAACATGTGATAATACAAAGTACAATTGTGGTGAAAATTTGCATTGGGAAGTTGATGATTCGGTTGGTAAAGATGATGATTCTTTTGGTCAGCGAGGATATTTGTCTTCTTTAAAGGTGGAGAACAGCATTTTTAGAAGTAGACAATTCCCAACATTCTCCACTGAAAAGAACAACCTGCATCCGAAAATCTTTATCAATAATTTCAAAAGAATATTTCCGCGTAGCTGGTCAGAACACGAACGACTTCAATTTATAGTATCCAAAATTACCAGAGAAGCCGCATTATGGGCCGCCGAAGTAAGTGAAAGTTGCCATACTTGCGCTGAGTTTGAACAACTTTTTTGGCTAAATACTGGTCGTCGAGTAAACAAGAGAAATTACGAAAAGAGGTTTACCAACCTGAGTATTTTAACAGTAAAAGGAGTACTTTAAGGCAATATTTTGAAAAGTACATAAATAAGACACGTTATTGGAGTGATCCAATTTCTCACAAGGAAGTGATCAGAATTTTGAAGGGAAGGTTGCCCATAAATATACGTGAAAAGTTAATAAATGTTCCTGACCACGACGTAGAACAATTCTTGTCGGTGGTTGACTCTATAGATATGATTATGGAAGATGCAAGACAAATGAGTAGTACTCAAATGTCGACTCACACTCATAGTAATACGAATAATTATAATAATAATTTAACGTATGATAATAATAATACCGAAAACCAGGTCAAACCCGCATCACAGGAGCGTGGACAATCTTCATCCTATGGTTGCAATAAAAACAATGATTATAATAAATATAGAAGAGATACTTACTGTGCTAGAGGTAAACCTCGATATGGTGACGCGAATGTGCATAGTAGTGATATTAATAAGAGTAACAGGTACCCAAGTGATGAACCCAATTGCATTCGACCTTGGGAAGATAATTTGAAGCATAATGTTCATCGGCAGGATGGAACAAATGCCTCGAGTCCTCATCCAGCACAAGGAGTTATACCAATGGGCGAAGGAGCCTCCAATGTGCGACGGGGTGAATACCATAACTCGGATCATACTGTACGGATTGTGGAAGTTCATGAACCCCCACCGATGACTCAACGAGATAGATTAAACTAATACCAGTCACCAAATGCCTTCCTAGGATGACTGGAAAGGAGAAGGAAGGCAGGCACCAATTTGAACTGAGAGTATTAAGGTACAATAATGATCAGGATATAAGGAATGAATTAATTGAAGAAAAACCTGAAGTTTCTAATAAACGTGGACAAATTTTACAGGCAATAATTCC
Source organism: Schistocerca serialis cubense (assembly GCF_023864345.2). Lineage (NCBI taxonomy): Eukaryota > Metazoa > Arthropoda > Insecta > Orthoptera > Acrididae > Schistocerca > Schistocerca serialis. Next base: position 31,310,248 of record NC_064649.1, read on the forward strand.
AACAAGTATAAATAATGTTGATGTTGAAATATTAATTGATACTGGAGCAACTATTAGTGTCATGACGTTGGACTGTTTAAAACAGATAAGCCGAGGGGTAAAAATGCCCACTTTTCCTATCACAGGATGTACCGTGTCTGGCGCGTTCAGCGCAAAAATGCAAAAAGTTGTGAAACAGGTACGTGTTGACGTTACAATACAGGGGGCTCAAATAGAAAGTACATTCCTGGTTGTTCCTAAAATGACAGTACCATGTATCTGGGGTTTGGATTTTTTATGTGAGACCAGTGCAATCATTAATTTAGAGAAAGGTGAATGTATATTTAATTCCAATGGTAATGTTTTGACAGCCACCCTGAGAAAGGGCCGAGTAATTCCAAATCAATTGCGTATGAATCTAATGGTAAAATATGTCAGTATTGATGATGAAAATGTGTATGATATATGCCTTATTGAATGTTCTGAAGAAATGATGGATAAAATGTCATTGCAGGAAAAGGTGTTAGAATCAGAATATTTATCTGTTATCCAAAGGGATGAACTGTACTACTTGTTGGAAGCATATCAGCCAATTTTTAGTAAACGTCCGGGTATAATAAAAGACTTTGAATACCATATAAAGACGTATGCACATAAACCCTTTTGTCGTACTTCCTATTCTATCCCATGGACAAAGAAAGAAGTAGTCAGAAAGGAAATCAATAAAATGTTAGATTGGGGTATTATTGAGCTCTCAGATTCTGAATATTGTAACCCTCTTGTGGCGGTAATTAAACCCAATGGTGACATCAGATTGGTGTTGGATGCCAGAGAGATCAATAAGATCATTATACCTGTACAAACGCGACCGGAGAACCTAGAAGAGTTAGTACAAAAGTTTTATGGTGCCCGCTTCTTAACTTCTTTGGATATGCGTAGTTCATATTGGCAAACTAGAATATCGAAAGAATCTAGAAAATATACTGCATTCGTTTTTCTGTGCCGAAGTTACCAGTTTACTGTCATGCCATTTGGGTTGAAAATAAGCGGTGGTGTTTTCATATTGGCATTAGATACCGTACTGGGCAGAGACCTTTTGAATGAAGTTACTTTATATGTGGATGATTTGCTAATTGCTTCTGAAACTTGGAGGAACATTTGGACTTATTAAGAAGAGTTTTTGCAAAATTTTTGGAATACGGAGTTACTGTAAATTTGAGCAAATCCAGGTTTGCTCATAACCAATTGAAATTTCTTGGACATATAATCACTCCTGAAGGGATAAAACCAAATCCTAAAAAGATGGATGCGATTAACAGATGTGCTTATCCAAAGAATAGAACGGAATTAAAGTCATTTATCGGCTTAGTTTCATTTTTTCGACGATTTTTACCCAATCAGTTAGGAAGCCAAGACTGTGTTACGGCTGTTAAGAAAAAATGTCATGTGGGAGTGGAATTCCGAATGCACGCAAGCTTTTGATAACATCCGCAATGCTTTGACTAATGCTCCACTGTTACATCATCCGAGACTTGATCAATATTTTTATATTGCTGCGGATGCTTCTGAAACAGGATTGGGTGCCACTCTTTTCCAGATGGACAATCCAGAAGATATCAGTACCATCAAGATAATTGGGTTTGCCAGCAGAACACTCTCTAGCTGTGAACGTGCATATTGTACTACTGAATTGGAAGTACTGGCCGTGGTCTGGTCACTTAGAAAGTTTCGCTATTTTGTATATGGAAAGAAGATCATTGTATTCTGTGACCACAAAGCTTTATCTTTTATTTTAACAGGAAGGATGTTCCATTCACGTTTAACCCGGTGGGCCTTGCTACTGCAAGAATATGATATTATGCTCAAATACATCAGAGGGAAAGACAACATCATAGCCGATGCTCTTTCAAGATTACCGAAAAGAAAGATTGCTGACGAGTGTGAAGAACGGACTATTGACTTTAAAGTCATGAATTTATCAAGGCAATATTGTGAGAGGCAGATTTCACAGCTATCTCGAAGTCTTCCACAACTGCAAGAAGATGATAAGTTGTGGAAAGCCATTAGGCATGCTGTTGAAAGCAAAACGCTAAGTCACTCTCAAGAACAGTATCAATTAAAATCCGGAATATTGTATCGGAGGAAGGATGAAGAAGATGTTTGGAAAGTTTGTGTTCCAAATAAATATTTAGAATCACTAGTATGGTACACTCACTTGAATTGGGGTCATTTTGGTTCCGCTAAATGTACAGCCAAAATAGCACAATACTGCTATCATCCAAATTTGGAACGTATAGCTACAAATATTATTAAGAAGTGCAAAATATGTCAGAAGGCGAAACCCATAAACTATTGTCGGAAGATAGAATTACATCCTATCATCCCACAACAACCTTTAATGTTGGTGTCATGTGATGTCTGTGGGCCATGTCCCGTGACACGTGGACGGTTCAAGTATGTATTGGCTTTCTATGATCTCTTTTCAAAATATGTGAAATTATATCCTTTGAAAAATCTCCACGTTCGACCCATGTTACGCAAATTTATCAACAATTATATAACTGAGCTTGGCAAACCTATAATGATCTTGACAGACAACGCTGCTTATTATACAAGCGAAGTATGGAGAGACACTATGAAAGAACAAGGAATCCAGCACATTTACATCTCAAGATTTTACCCTTGTGGAAATCCGGTTGAAAGAATATTCCGAGAGTTGAACCGATTTTTAAGGACGTACATACCCAAACAACATTATAAATGGATTTATGAATTTGAGAAAGTGTATAATGACTTACCACATTTATCGACAGGTTATTCACCTAACCAAATAGTATTTGGTGAAAGTATTGTGCCAGAATGGATGAAGAAATTACCTGCAATAGAACAAAAGATTACCAAGAAAGAAGATATGGTGAAGAAGGTCTACGAAAACCTGAAGCATCAAGCACAATTGAGAAAAACCCGTTTTGATAAAAATGTGAAGAAAGTAGTCACATATGATGTAGGGGAAGAAATTATATTGAGAAATCACCCAAAAGCATCAACCACGAAAAGACTGAATAAGATATGGCAATATTTATATACAGGTCCATATAAAATAATGAAAATACCTCATGAAGGGAGCTACCTCCTGGCAGATTGTGATACTGATGTAATTAAAGGCTTGTTCCCTCACATAGACCTGAAGAAGTATTATCAATAATGAGCAAAATATAGATTCAAGAAACACTGAATGATACCAAGACTACACTCAGTGGACTAAATAAAAGCACCAATGGATAAATACGTACTTATACTGACTTACAAAGAAAATTAAAGAATGTACCGACGATTTCCACGAGATACCTTCTTGGTATCAGCAACAATGACGACGCTGAAATACGATTTATCCTCTCACCGAACAGCGAGGATGGATGATTTAAATGTGGAATTAAGAGGAAAAGAAAAGGACCAAATCCTCTCTGGTTAAACAAGTGGCCTGATAAGGGTTTTGGCCTAGGATGCCAATCGTCGAATCCGGCTGTGATCCCTGCCTTGCACAGTCGGTTGAAGAACTGAGGGCTTCATCCAAGAAAAAAAAAAATGTGGTGTGAATATGAAGTGATTAGTGTGAAGTGTTTCTAAGACAACCTATAAACAAATGTGGAATTTAGTTAAGGGCATTTTGTCTAGGCCCATTAACTCAACTTAAATATTGTAGAATGTATGTACTGACTTGTTGAGTGAATCTGAGAGTGAGTGTATTCGCCGAAACAAATACCCTCTCCTGTCACAGTACACACACACACACACACACACACACACACACACACACACACACACAAAAAAAAAAAAAAAAAAAAAAAAAAAAAAAGCCTGTTCTGTCTGGAACCCTCTTCAAAACATCACAGTCTGGGGGGCCGTGTAACATTACGAGTCAAGACAGCTGTAACGGAACTTGAATAGCGTAAAGTTATCGTTAAAAACGCACGCCGCGCAATTTGTTATGATTTGGTCGGTCATAATAGTAGTAACATGCTTTTGAATACAATTAAAATATAACGGCGATACCTGTTTAGCGTTATTGGAAATAGTATGTAATAAATTAATGAGTAAGGTAACCGATCCTTTAAGAAGAGGTAAAATTGGGCATATTAAGGTGTTTTGCTTTATATCGACTAAGCCGATGATACGGCGTCTTCTTTTCCGTTTACTCTTAGAAGAAAAAAAAGAAAACAAGTAACGAAGTGCTAATTGTGCGTTGTGAAAAATATAGGGGCGAATTTTAAATAGCTACAGTGTATAATCAGATTAACAAATGGACATTCAGTTACGCGAAATAGCCGACAGTGAAGTGTGGTCATTAAATTGAGTACACCTACAGGGCGGTCAATTCCAGGATAAGTCTATTCACGTCTCACGAGGCACGCGGTATTGAGACCGTTTTTTTTTTTTTTTTTATTATATCACGGAGAGCAGGCTTCAATTTATAAAAAGGAGAAAAGCTGTATCATTATCATTGACTGTTGGTGTTAAGTAACCAAAACTGTTCATCAAAGGGTTTCGGTGAATGAGTGGTGAATGGGAGATGAAACTGTGAACGAAGTTATGTTAAATAAAGCAGAAGAGACAAGACAGTTTGGTCGTATCTGTTATTATTCCATAAACCGTAACATTTCTTCTCGTTGTACGAAGCCTCTATAGACGATCGTTATGACAATTTGCTTTGAAGGGATCTCGTTACGAGTTAAGTTTTGGGGACCTGGTCAAGAGGGGATAGTTCGTAGATCTTAACTACTGCAGCTATTCTGGAATCAGGTGCTAGCGTGACCGTTGTGTGTTGTCAATGGCTTAAGGTCATCATATCTCATGCTCTAAGATCGACGCGCCTTTCCTCTTGGTATAACGGTGTCTCACGGTAACCACGACAACGCCGACGGTGAAGGAAGATATGGTAGATCTGTATATGTGTGGATGGATATGTGTGTGTGTGCGCGAGTGTATACCCGTCCTTTTTTCCCCCTAAGGTAAGTCTTTCCGCTCCCGGGATTGGAATGACTCCTTACCCTCTCCCTTAAAACCCACATCCTTTCGTCTTTCCCTCTCCTTCCCTCTTTCCTGATGAGGCAACAGTTTGTTGCGAAAGCTTGAATTTCGTGTGTATGTTTGTGTTTGTTTGTGTGTCTGTCGACCTGCCAGCACTTTCATTTGGTAAGTCACATCATCTTTATTTTTTTATATATATATATATATATATATATATATATATATATATATATATATATATATATATATATATATATATATATATATATATATATATATATATATATAAAAAAAACAAAGATGAGGTGACTTACCGAACGAAAGCGCTGGCAGGTCGACAAACAAACACAAACATACACACAAAATTCAAGCTTTCGCAACAAACTGTTGCCTCATCAGGAAAGAGGGAAGGAGAGGGGAAGACGAAAGGAAGTGGGTTTTAAGGGAGAGGGTAAGGAGTCATTCCAATCCCGGGAGCGGAAAGACTTACCTTAGGGGGAAAAAAGGACAGGTATACATTCGCACACACGCACATATCCATCCACACATACAGACACAAGCAGACATATTTCTGCTTGTGTCTGTATGTGTGGATGGATATGTGCGTGTGTGCGAATGTATACCTGTCCTTTTTTCCCCCTAAGGTAAGTCTTTCCGCTCCCAGGATTGGAATGACTCCTCACCCTCTCCCTTAAAACCCACTTCCTTTCGTCTTCCCCTCTCCTTCCCTCTTTCCTGATGAGGCAACAGTTTGTTGCGAAAGCTTGAATTTTGTGTGTATGTTTGTGTGTCTATCGACCTGCCAGCGCTTTCGTTCGGTAAGTCACCTCATCTTTGTTTTTATATATAATTTTTCCCACGTGGAATGTTTCCATGTGTGTGTGTGTGTGTGTGTGTGTGTGTGTGTGTGTGTGTGTGTGTGTGTGTGGTTGTGTGGTGGGGGGGGGGGGGGGGGGGGGGAGGGAGGCAAATATTGAGGAGGAAGACCAAGGCTTGAATACAATAAGCAGTTTCAAAAGTTTGTAGGTTACAGTAGCTATTCCTTAATGTAGAGGCTTAGCACAGGATAGACTAGAGTGGAGAGTTGCATCAACTCAGTCTTTGGGCTCACAATCAAAAGAAACTGGAAAATAAAAATATTGTGGAATTAGGATATCCCTGGCACTCCCGAGGATAGGGATTATGGTAGGGGTAGGTGAGGGAATTAGGTGACACGCACACAACACTCTGACAACGCCTGGAGATACTTCAACCAAATGTGGTGCACATATCGCTTACCATCTAGGAAAAAATATTGTGGGTGTAAATATGATCCTATTACTGTCAGCAGGCCTCTTGGTGGGAGGAGAACAACACATAGGTTGGGATAAACAAGGTATTTGCTCGTTCTGGGTGATCAGCTGATTTAAGCCAAAAGTGTGATTTATTATTCAATGCAAACCTGTAACAAGCACTCCCGTATTTGCAGGGGACTCGAACTGAGGTTTGGACAGGCGAAGGGTCACGAATGTAGTTGGAAGTGGCACCCTGCCCGTCTCCACTTTGCTGCTTCTCTTCTGTGCCTCCACTCACTCGTTCCAAATCCTTCACTGGCCTTGGTGACGGCTGCCTCTGTATAGGCTCCTCTTCCGACGGCTTCTCCGTGGCCGGCCCGTCGGAATCGCCATCGTCGCTCATCTGGTGGATGGCCGAGGTGGGTGCCACATCCTCACGAGCCCCCGTGTCCGCCACCCCGCTGTCCCTATCGACACTGGCATCGGTGTCCCATGCCGGGCTCTTCTCTTCCGCCACCGCCACTCCACGCACCTTCTCGGTCCCCGATTCTTCACCGGAGAGCTCTTCTATCCTCCGCTTGGCCCGCTCGGTTGCCGCTAACAACCACTTTGGCACATACTTGCTAGCAGACATGGGAGATGCGTCACTAGGGCCATTCTTCGTGTTGTCACTCAGTACATCCGGATCTGTCAATTCACCACTCAGGTCCGCAGTACTACTAACACCAGCAAGCGCCACAGACATTTCTCCACCGGGATCGTCAGCTGCAGGTGTAACTGTAATGGTACACAACGATTCTTCATTTATAGATGGCACACCCGTTTCTTCTACTTTAAATGACTTCTCCTCAGTGTTGGCACCATTATTTATATTGTCACTACTAGAAGTGCCTTCTTCAGATGGGGAACCATTAGGTGAACTAACTTTTACACAGTAGCAGTAGCTGTCTGGTAGAAAGGAAAATCTGTCGCCTATCTTCAGCTCCACAGAAGAAGATTTCATTATCACTTTCTCATCGTTGTAATAACATGGATTGAGGCTTGTCTGAAAAATAAAATCATGAAAAATTGCAACATCACAAGTTATCATATTTGTCAAATAATAAAGACATTAACATAGTGTTTAAATAAGACAAACTGGATTATGTAGTGCTTTACTCACAGAAGTAAGTTCGATTTTTCCATCCTCTGAAACTTTAATCTGGGCATGTGTTCGGGACACTCTTTTATCAGTGCACTGCAAATAAAAGTAACAAATAAAACACTGACCATACAATTAAGACTTCACAGTTGGTGTTTACATCCTCATCAATACTGATTTTTTGATGGATTAGTCTGTGGTCTAAGGCACAGGGACTCTTCAATCATTATCGTATTAGGATGCATAGAGGGGTCACAGAAATTCTTAAACACAAAAGAACCTTAACAGAAAAGAAGAAATGTAATTAGGAAAGTTGTGTACCTAAATGCTAAACAAAGCAACAGCATCTGCCGGGCTCTTTTCTTCTGCCACCTCCACGCACCTTCTCAGTCCCCGATCTTCACTGGAGAACTGTCTATACAAACACTATAATACCATGTCTCAACAACTGTGAGGTTAAAAGTAGACAGTTTGACAGTTTCAGAGAGCTGAGTAAGTTTACATTGGATCAACGACAACCTACATTTCCAAAATCACAGAAGGAGATGAAATCACAAGCAAAACAATATGCCTTAGACCACAGTTCAGTCCTCAGAATCCTAACATCACCAAGGGTGAATGAAACAGAGTCAGACTGACCCAGTAAAACATTTAATCAATACTGCACTGCTTGATAGTTGCTGAGGAACAACTGACACTTGCTAAGAACAAGCGACATTTGCTCAGAAAACCTCACCAATAATAGTAAAAGGAAAAGCTGAGGGCGAATGAATAAATTGCAGCAAAGGCTGTGCACGAATGCTTTATATGCATTCTACAGTTCAAGTATGGTGTTTGACGAAGGCTGTTGTGGAACCAATTAGTGCAACATTTCCTGTTGTAAGGTAACATCGCTGCAAGACATTAGTTAAGCACTTAAGATTGTGGATGAGCAGCTGGACGGCTTGAAGCCGATAAAAATGTCATTAGTCTGGCCACAGTAATGGGTGGTTCCAGAAGCATTATCTCCAATTAAAAAAGGCCACTGAATGTGAAAATGCTATGAGAATGCATGCTGGTGGTCGTAGATGGATCAACTTAGTGCACGAGGATCGATACATAGCGAAAAGGATACATGGCGAAAAGGATCACACATCTCACTCCTAGGCAGATTGCTGCAGACCTGCCAACCGGTACTTCACGGCGATTAAATCAGGCTGGTTTGTACACTTGGAAGCTCTGTTAAATGCAACCCGCTTCAACCACAACACCACCGAGAAAGAGTTTATTGGCATCTAGAGCATGTTGGTTGGGGTTAGCATCAGTGGTCCAGAGTGATGTTCTCTTATGATTCCTGCTTACTGTGGCATGTGATTCTCACCACCAGTTAATGTAGAGAGAGAGAGAGAGAGAGAGAGAGAGAATGCATTACACACTACAGACTGTTGATGAATGTCACTGGTATGGCCTAACCATTGTGGTGTGGGTAGGCATTATGTGCAATGGTTGAATACAGCTGCATATCTTTGCGTGAGATACCGTTACAGCATGGGAGTATTGTAGGGAGATAATTATGGATCATGCTCATTTGTTTAGCGGTATGGTAGGTCGTAACTTTCTGTTTATGGATGAGAATTTCCGTCCACATGGGACTGCTGAGGTCTCGGATGCAGTGGATAGTGAAGATATTGAATTGTATGGGATGGCCTGCATACTCCCCAATCCTAAACCCTATATAGCATGTCTCGGATGCTCTTAGCAGACAAATTTCTCAACGAGAACCGTGCAACAACTGAAAATCACCTCGAGAGAGAAGTGGGAAAATATCCCCCAAGGGCTCCTCAACAGTTTGGTAACCATCATGAATAACAGGTGCAAAATGTGGATTAGTGTCACAGGAGGGCATATTCATTACTGATAGTCTGAGATTGATCTTTATGTCGAGTCTTCTTTATAAATATATCACTCCATTTCTATTACATATGTACTCTGTTCCATGTCATCCATAATTGCCTGTGATTATTCCTATTCAGCAAAGACCCTGTTCCTTGACAACTGTCAAGCAGTGTATGACATTAAATATGCTCTGACAAAATTTAATATTGTGTTAGTAGAACTAGCAGGAGCAGAAGCAGCAGCTGCATCGCAATTAAAAACATAACCAACTGACTGCAGGAAATATGTAATATAGGCAACAAAAACAATCTAATAAAGTGTCATTTTAAGTGTCCTCACTTTAGATAGGAGAATAAATAGGGCATGGAAAAGATAAATGAAACATGCTACTTCTGTTGCTCTGTGTCAATTATCCAACTTCATAGACCTTGTGTTTTCCATTTGTTCAACTGCCCAATCTTTTAATTTAAAAACAAACACCAGTAATGGACTAGGCCCTAAACCTGTTCCGACTAGCCAACTGTTGCCTACGAGGCAGTATGGTGAGTGACCTACTGATTAAGAGACACATGATCACAGTAATGGACTAGGCCCTAAACCTGTTCCGACTAGCCAACTGTTGCCTACGAGGCAGTATGGTGAGTGATCTACTGATTAAGAGACACATGATCAGCATGTCACCAATCTCTCCAGCCATTATTGCCAGTAGACGAATCCTGCTGGTGCTGTTACTTCTTTATTCAAGCATCTCCTCTTCTGGCATCATGAGTGAAACCCGTTATCTCAGAAAAATCCGAGGAGGTGCCTTCTTATTTAAAGAGTTTCAAATTATGCCATTTGCATCCCTTGTGTGTTATTAATCTTCTCATTTAAACAGCTTCCCATTAATTATGCACAAGGGATTATACACTGAGGTGAAAATGTGCGATAGTGGTGTGCACATATACAGACGACAGTAGTACCACATCCACAAGGTATAAAAGGGCAGTGCATGGCAGAACTGTCATTTATACTTAGGTGATTCACATGAGAAGGTTTCCAGTCTGATTATGGCTGCACATTGGGAATTAACAGACTTTGAACGTAGAATGGTAGTTGGAGTTAGACAGAGGGGACGTTCCATTTCATAAATCATAAGGAATTCAATATCCTGAATCTACAGGGTCAAGAGTGTGCCAAGACTACCACATTTCAGGCATTAACTCTCACTACGGACAATGTAGTGGTCGACAGCCTTCATGTAACAACTGAGAGCAGCAGTGTTTGTGTAGAGTTGTCAGTCCTAACATATAAGAAACACTGAGTTAAATAACAACAGAAATTATTGTGGGATGTATCCATTATGGCAGTGCAGCAAAATTTGGTGCTAATGGGCTACGGCATCAGATAACTGACACTAGCGCCTTTGCTAACAGCACCACATCACCTGCAGCACCGCTCCTGGGTTCGTGACCATATTGATTGGACCCTAGATGACTGGAATACCTAGGCTTGGTCAGATGAATCTCAATTTCAATTGTGTTTGCAGACTCCAGGAAGCCATAGACCCAGGTTGTTAACAGGGCACTGTGCAAACTGGTGATGGCTCCTCAATAGCGTGGGTGTTTATGTGCAATGGACTGGGTCCTCTGGTCCAACTGAACCAATCACTAACTGGAAATTGTTATTTTTGACCCCTTGAGGCCATTTGCAGCCATTCGTGGACTTCACGTTTCCAATCAATGAAAGAATTTTTACTGATGACAATGCACCAGCTCGCTGGGCCTCAGTTGTTCTTGACTGGTTTGAAGAACATTCTGGACAATTTGAATGAATGATTCAGTCACCCATATTGTTCGATATGAGCCACATCGAACATTCGTGAGATATAACAGAGGTCAGTTCGTGTATAAAATCTGGCACCTGCAACACTTTTGCAATTATAGGTGGCTGTAAAGGCAAGATGGCTCAATATTTCTGCAGGAAACTTCGAACGACTTGTTAAGCCCATGCCACGTTGAGTTGCTGCATGACAACTGGGAAAAGGAGGTCCGACATGATATTAAGAGATATGCCATGACTTTTGCAACCTCCACCACTTGAATTTATACAAAGAAAGAAAGAACAAAAGAAAGAAAGAACAAAAGAAAGAAAGAACAAAAGAAAGAAAGAACAAAAGAAAGAAAGAACAAGTAAAAAATTAAATCCCTGTATTGGATCTTTTGTTGTGCATTACTGTGAGCATGTTTCATAACTTTTCAGCACATTAAACCACACTGGGACTCAAACCCAAAACCCTGCCTTTTTCTAGCAAATCCTTTTACCATCTGAGATATCCAAGCATGACACACAACCTGCCCTCATAGCTTTAGCTCCTCCAGTGCCTGTCTCTAACTTGCCAAACTTCACAGAAGTTTTCCTGCATACCAAGCCCGACTAGTGCTCCTCGAAGAAAGGATGCTGTGGAGACACCGTTTAGCCATGGCCTGGGGACTGTTTTCTGGATGAAATTATCACTGTGAATTGGAATTTCTGCTGTATGGAAACTGCCTGCTGGACCAGGACTCAAACCTGAAACTTCACCTTATGTGGGCAATACTCTTATCAACAGGCATGCCTAGCAATCAACCTCCGCAGCTTCAGTTCTGCCAATTCTTGTCTTCCATTTTGTGAACTTTCCCAAATGTCCTATCTAAGAATGGGTCATTAAAGAAACAGAGCATTATGTCTGACTGGTCAATGATGAGGATGGAAATGTCTTTTCACAGCCCCCATTCCAGATTCACATAAGGTGCTTTAGGGGACGATATTTATGAAACTGAAAGAAAATGTAAATTTTCACTTTATATTTTATCAGAATAACACACTGACAGTAAGTTTCTAAAGTTTCAATTATGAAATCACATCCAAAGTGCCTGAAAAATAATTAAATATGTGGCATGACCTACCTGCCACGCCCACTTTTTGAAGAAACACTTCAATACCAGCTTGATAAACAACAGTTCTGTTGATAATATTGGCTTCCAAATTGTTTCCTGGATATTGTCAAGCCAACTTACAGGTTTCTGATTGGTCCTGAACTTCTAAAAAAAGTGTGTTAATGGCAAAACCCAGAATCAAAATAAGTCTCCAAATTCACTCATATGAAAACTCTACCCTGAAACCACAGTGTTTAATGATTGAAACATAGGGAGGATGAAAGTATTAGAGAGAATGGGCTTTAACATAAGAAACTTCAGTCAAGACATCTTGAGAAAAATAAATTTACAGCATCTTCCTGATGCTGAAAAGTCAGTTGAAGATGTGGTAAAGAAAAGAATGTAGAAAAACAAGAAACCAGAATAGAAGCCTTGAAGAGAAAGCGGACCCTGAGTACAAATCTGGGACCTTCTGATGAGGTGACATAAGAAAAAAAAAAACATTAAGTCAAACCTCAATTTCATTTCCACAAAATTATGTTTTTTAAAAGTTTATGCACTTTTTTTCTCAGAATCTATCATGGCTAGAATTATGAAGTTTTGTACACTCATTTCTATAAACCCAATAAATGTTGTCTCAAGAGCAAATTTTGAAATCCCAAGTGTAAGCTGAGATATGGGGCAAAGCACTTGGAATTTTGCACGAGTTTTATATTATACTTACAGAATTATAATCAGATAAATTATTAAACTTCTCCATTTGATACATTTAAAAAAACCTCATGAGAGAAGTTAATGTAAATGCATTAAACAGAGAAAATTTTGTAGAAATCTCTTGAATAGTTTCTGAGAAAAAGGTACATATATCATTTTTTTGAAGTAAATTTTTTAGATCCCATAAAAAAGTTAAATACATGTAATTCAAGAAACTTAACAGTAAATGTGTTCATTTCATGTAAAGTATGGTACAAAATTTCATTGCTGTATCTACAAAATTGTGATTTGGCGCATCTTTTAAATAGTGTGTTTTTCATGAATGTCCCCATTAAGGAGATCCCAGAAAACTCTATTTAGGATGCCCATACACGGACTCAAACCTCACTCTGCCCTTATGTGCACACAGTGACTTAGCTGTTAAGCCCCCTTGCTCAGTTAGCTATACAAGGAATATCTGGAAGTAAGAATGACAGGCCACTGCTTACCTTCTGCAGGCAAAATTCCAAGTACTGCCAATGGACACAATCAGATTCAGAGCAAACAAAATTAGGAAAAAAAGACTCAATTAATTTCTTTAATTACATGTTCTTAACCACAGTAAACTTCTTCAAAGCTGAAATACTTTTACCACCACCGAGAGTGTGAATTTTGTAAAATGAATGTTTCTTGTGAGCTATCAGCTGATTTTGGTAGATGACCATTGATCATCAAGTACTTCAACAATGAACATCACTTCACAGCCATTGGAATAGCACAGAAGTATACAAAAAACTTGCCACCAAAGGCAGAGAATCACATGCTTTACACTTCATCAGTAGTTCTGATTAAGTGCCAAGTTGGAGTGACTAGTATGCTTGCTCCAAACTGCTTAGGTAACAAAACCCACTATGTTGTCCTTGACGGAGAATGTTCATCTGAGACAAGTGTATTGACAGGAGGGTGCCAGGGAAGTGTAATAGGACCACTGTTGTTTCTGTTGTTTTATATAGTAAAATGATATGGCAGACAGGAGAGGGTGGGCAGCAATCTGTGGTTGTTTGCTGATGATGCCATGGTGTATGGTAAGGTGTCGAGGCTGAGTGACATAAGGAAGATACAAGACAACTTAGAGAAAATTTCCAGATTGTGTGGTGAATGGCAGCTAAACCTTAATGTGGAAAAATGTAAATTGATGCAGATGAGTAGGAAGAACAGACCTGTAATGTTTGGATACAGTATTACTAGTGTCCTGCTTGAAACAGTCAAGTCATTCAAACATACACGAGTGTAATGCTGAAAGCGACATGAGATGGAATGAGCATGTGAGAACTGTAGTAGGGAAGGCAAATAGTCACCTTCAACTTATTGGGAGAATTTTAGGAAAGAGTAAAGGAGACTGCAAATAGGACACTGGTGCAACCTATTCTTGAGTACTGCTCAAGTGTTTGGGATCCGTACCAAGTCAGATTCAAGGACAACATCAAAGCAATTCAGAGGCTGGCTGCTAAATTTGTTACCAGTAGTTTCGAACAATATTTAAGTGTTATGGAAATGCCTCGAGAACTCAAATGGGAATCCCTGGAGAGAACGCGATGTTCTTTTTGAGAAACACTGTTGACAAAATTTAGAGGAAAGGCATTTGAAGCTGACTGCCATACGATTCTACTGCTGCCAACATAGATAGTGTGTAAGGACCACAAAGATAAGATACAAGAAATTAAAGCTCATACAGAGGCATACAGACAGTCACTTTTCCCTCACTCTATTTGCAAGTGGAACAGGGAAGGAAATGACTAATAGTGGTACAGGGTACCCTCTGCCATGCACTGTACGGTGGCTTGCGGAGTATCGATGTAGTTGTAGATTTCTGGTATTACCAAAGGAGGCAATGTGAAAATGAATTAGGCAGTCATTTACTGAAAGACAATGGTTGGACATTGCACTGTGGATTCAAATATAATAGGTGTTTCACAAGTAACACAACTTTTGAAATCTGTCACTCCTGTTCTAATAAGTTGGTAGCATTGAACATTGCACAATTTTAATTTGTTTTCTTTGTGGTTAGTAATGGAGTGCTCCACCATGGAACAGCATGTTGTCATAGTGAAAATCTAGTACAAATGTGATGAATGTTGTGCAGATCACTCACAAACTCCACGGAAAGTTTGCTCATTTTAATGCACCAAATACATTGACTGTGACAGACTCATTGCTAAATTTGAGGAAATCAGTTTGATTGTAGACATTAAATACTCGATGCATCCTCATGTTAAACATTCTGTGGAAAAATTTGTTCATCATAAATGATTATTTTACTGAGTGTCTGGTGAAACACGTTACCCAAATTCACAACCACTGGGTGTTTCCAGAACCAGGATGAAACAAATTCTGAAAGAAGATGTATGCCTTTGGGCCCATGTAATCAAACTGACACAAAAAAATGAAGCCAAACAATGACAAAAAGCACTGAGCATTTGCCCACTGGATGCTTGTGAAACAAAGAGCAGACAACAATTTCATAGGGAAAATAATGTTCTCATATGTTGCACTTTGTAAACGAGCAAAATTTCAGAATTTGGGGCAAGAACATCATCCAATAATTATGGAGGAGTGATTACATCCACAATGGGAGACTGTGTCATGTGGCATTTGGATGGAGGGTGTAATTGGGCCATACTTCTTCGAAGATGGCACCAGACAGTGGACTGCAAACAATACTGCGATATGTTATGATAATTTTTATTTCTGAGCTGGATCGTGTGAATGCTGTGGAGGTTTAATTTCAACAAGACGGTGTGATCTGTCACATATTGTCTGCAAATATGACTCATTATGGGAGAAGCTCCATGACTGGGTGATGTTTTTGCATTGGTGACATGAACTGGCCACCTAGATCTTGTAATTTGACATTTTATGATTTCTTTCTGTGGGGAGATTTGAAATCTTGTGTGTACACCAACAGACCATCATCACTTCCAGAGCTCAAGGCCATGATTCAGAGTGTAATTTCAGAACCAGATGTGAAAGTATGCTGAAAAGTTACCAAAAATTCATTGAAAGAACAAAAGCAAGCCAGAAAAGTCGTGGAGAGCATTTGAATAATATCATACTTCATATACAGGGTGTCCTATTTATCTTGACCACCCTACATAACTGCTGGTCCAGATGCAAATTACAAAATGTTTCAAGCAGATGTTCTTTAGCCGTCAGGGGGACATCTATCAGCACGATTGCCTTTGTTGTAGCTTTGTTTTTTACAAAGATATGAACAGAGGTATGACTTTTTTAAATGGCACCCCGTATTTTTTATTCAGTAATTCATTTCCTCTCCTAAAGACCTATTCAAAAATGTATCATAGTGTATCATTCACTGAAACACAACGTTATTAATTACATAACACAACATTGACTTTGAGCCTGGGATCACAAACTCGTCCACTTGCTGGAGTTGTCAGAAAACATTTGAAAACCGAGTAAAAACATAACACAAAACTGACTTTGACTCTCCTATACCATTGCCCAGGAGTAGAACATTCAAAGGTGCTCAAAGTGGTGACCCTGGACACTGATACACTGGGGCACTCATTGAATGAAAGAATTATTTACTGTTTCCAGTGTTGCCTACTGAAGATAATTACAAGCAAGCACGATAAGTTCCTGTGTGTCCTCTGGAGTTGTTGGAATATTGTGATAGGCAATGTCTTTAATGCAGCCCCAAAGAAAAAAGTCACGAGGATTTAAATCAGGAGACCTATCAGGCCAAGTAACTGTCCCTCCTCGACAAATCCATGTGGCAGCATACCTTCGGTTCAGAACACGACATGCACACAAGGCATTACGTGCTGGACATCCATCGTGTTGATACCACATAAGCATTCTGGTCCTTAGAAGCACTTCATCCAAAAGAGGAGGAAGAATTCGTCTGAGGAAGTTTGCATATGCTGTGCCATTTAGACTACTATTGATGAAATACGGGCCAATAATTGTAGTACCAAGCATCCCACACCAGACGTTAACACTTCATTGACACTTATGTTCCACCTGTCTAAGCCATCGTGGGTTATCACTGGACCAATAATGCATGTTCCTTGTATTCGCCTGTCCTTTGTTTGAGAAGGAACATTCATCGGTAAATAGAACAGGTTGGCAAGGATTTGCTGCTGTGCCCACTGACAGAACTGTACACGATTCTGGAATCATTCCCATGCAATTCTTGATGTAGGTGGACATGGTAAGCATGGAACTGGTGACATGTAATTATACGATATACACTGGTTTTAGGAATGCCAATCTCGTGTTCAAGCTGTTGTGTGGTCACATGTGGATTCATAGCAATGGAAGTGAGAATAGTAACTTCAGCTGCTTCGTCTGCGCGACTGCTATGACGATTGCGTTGTCATGGGTTGAAACTTTCCATTTCTTGAAATGTAGCTACAAGATGAGAAAACATCAGTTGGGAAGGTAATTTCTTGCCAGGATATCGCTCTCTGTACAGTTCCGCCACCTGCATAGCATTTTGCCTACCTTCAACAACAACAACAACAATAATAAAAGAAATGTTATGTCTATGTAGTTTGTAGAAAGGACAGCCTTTACTGTATGCCTACTCTACACAACAGTATTTAAAAGGACTAAACTACTGTACCAAATGTACCCGTACATAAGAAAACAGTATTGCAATTACTGTTCTGCTAACTTACATTCTCCATAGATAAGTAGCATTTCTACCTTCTCTTCGTTGGTGTACATTCTACTCGCACAACTCTTCAAATGACGACGGTTGACAGAATGATGGGTGTGCATTCTACTTATGTTTACATTTGTCCTCTGTCAACATCAGCAAGTGGATGTGTTCCATTATCCCAAGTATCTTCACTAAGCGCTGGGAGCGTCAATGTCAGTGTTGTGTTATGTAATTAATAACATAGTGTTTCACTGAATGGTACACTGTGATACATTTTTGAATAGGTCTTTAGGAGAGGAAATGAATTACTGAACAAAAATCCAGTGTGCAATTTAAAAAAGTCATACCATTGTTCATATCTTTGGAAAAAAAAAAAAAAAAAAAAAAAAAAAAAAAAAAAAAAAAAAAAAAAAAAAAAAAAAAAAGCTACAACAAAAGCAGTCATGCTGTTTGATGTCCCCCTGATGGCAAAAGAACATTTGCTTGAAACATTTTGTAATTTGCATCTAGACAAACAGTTAATTAGGGTGGTCCAGATAAATAGGACACCCTGTATAATCAGGTGTAGCATACACTGCAATAATACGTAAAATTCTTAATTTCATCAGTAATGACAAACTGCCTATTGGCTTCTATCTCGGGTTCTTCGGCCGACGTTCATCTAATGATTTTTCTGACGTTTTGCCAGCACGAGTGGCTGGCATTGTCAAAGCTTCACCCTCCATTGCCGGTGGTGAACTGGAGCCGAGCTCGCGGCCGCAGACTATATGTACCTGGCGCGCCAACGTCCGAGGGCTTTTCCGCGGTCATTTCTGGTGCGGTTCTCCTCTTGCTACCTGCAACGGTCGTTCGCTGCAGTACGGGAAGCCAGGATCCATTTACCTTAAGGCTTTCCTCTTTCTTGTTGAAACTGCTTGCGTGTTTTTGTATTTCTACAGCTTCTCTAACCAAGTGCATGTAATAGTGCTTCTCTACAGCCAGACACCGGAAATGACCGCAGAGAAGCCCTCGGATGTTGGCGCACCAGGTACATATAGTCTGCGGCCGCGAGCTCGGCTCCAGTTCACCACCGGCAATGGACGGTGAAGCTTTGACAATGCCAGCCACTCGTGCTGGCGAAACGTCAGAAAAATCATTAGATGAACGTCGGCCGAAGAACCCGAGACAGAAGCCAATAGGCAGTTTGCCAACAAGTGTCCACGAAAGCCTTAACAATTTTGTTTCATCAGTAATATTAGGAAAAGGATATACTGCTACTCACAGCACAGGTGACCCATTGAATTGCAGACATGCAACCATGAAGAGACTGTTAACATTATAGTGGTCATGTGTGCAAGAGGTGAGCTCGCTTGTGTGAAGATGTGTGTGTTTGTCTTCTCTGCTGAAGAAGGCTTTGGCCAAAAGCTATAATGTGTAACAGTCTTTTTGTCGTGCCTGTCCGCAGCTCAACAGATCATCTTGTCGAAGATAGCAACCTATTCTTTTACTAATATTGTTGATATTCCAACCTGGAGTTTTCATTCTTTAATTTCATCAATAAATTTGTATGTTATCTACTCAAAACTTGCAATTTCTTCTTCTTCTTCTTCTTCTTCTTTTGTGTGTGTGTAGGAGACTCCATACTTTATGTCTGACACGGTTACACTGCTCTCACAAAAATGTTGTATTTCACAACATTAAACACTGGCTGCATCCTCCTGTTAAGACATTCTGCAGAAAACTTTGTCGTGATAATAATCAAAAACAGTTTTTAGAAAAGGTATTGTTATTCAAGTCTTATTTTATTTCCATCCCACAGTATCCACCTACAACTTCTGCACACAGCCATCAAACAAATGTGGTGATAACCATCTTCACAGCAAATGGAAATCATTACCTCTTCTCGAAATATTGATGACCTGCTAAGTTCTTCGGTAATGGGAGAGATGTACGGCACTCAGTGGCAAACCATGGCTGTAGGAGATGATGAGGATACTCTTTACATTTAAATGACTCTGTATCTCCTTTACCCCCTTCCCCTCTCACTTTCTACAACCAACCATTGTTGTTTAAACCTTTGTCGAGTTTTCGAACCTGTTTCGAATCATTCCATATCACTCGTTATCTTGAAAGATCCCACACAGGTATTAGTTCCTTATATTCAGGAGGTATTCTAATTCATCTTCAGAGGGTCAAGTAATTTCCTTGGAGATTTTAAAATCTACAAAATTTTTGTGATCACAATCGGATTTTCTTCACCTTTCCTAGTAGATTAGTAGCCCAAAGAAATCAATAAGACCAGCAACTATATATGACATCATAATTGCAGCATTACAATAGAACTTCTCTTCCAGATGTACCTCATGCTAAACAGGAACATACATGAAGGCAAGGAAATGATTTACTCAGAGAAATTTCACACTGACTGATAAACTTGTCTGTTGACAAAAAGATTCTACTGCTGCTCTACTGCTGTCAATGACCAGGTCATTAGAAATGGCGTACAAGTGTAGGAAGGAAATCCTCTGTGTCCTTTAGAAAGGAACTGTCATAGCACTGAGCTTGACTAATTAGGAGACACGTAACTCCAGGTCAGCAGATGGGGTTGGAACTGCCATCTTGTTAGTGACTAGAGCCCAGATTTTATGTAATGACACATTCTGTTCCTTTACATGTTGCTACAAGAAAAAGTAAAATGTCGACAAATTACACTGAAAGGACTCTCATTCCAAAGTTTTAAAGTACGTATTTTTACATATTTTGAGGTATAATACGTATTTCACACTATACTACATAATTTTACATGTTTTAATATTATTTCAGAATTATTATACATTTTTGTAAGTCCCATACATTTTTTTACATAGCAAGAAAGGCAAAAATTAAGATTCACTGTTGTGTTCCTCATACTATCGTCAATCCCATTACACTCAAAGCTAAATTCAACAAGTTCGATGCAGACAACAGTGACTTGTTTTAAACACTTTCTTTTGTTGTTCTCAAATGCCTCACAATATGGGACAGTCAGTTGCCTTTATGTTAACCATGGTACCAGTTGCATCTTCATTGTCATCAACGCTAAAAGCACTGATTTATGCTAAAAGTGTTTTAGCCACTGATGGTAACATTGTTCTCTGTCAAGCATGAGAAACATATAGGCTGTACAATGAGGTCCAAACTGAACAACATTTATGAAGCAATACACATATTAGGAATAAATATCTGATTTCTTCAAAGAAATACATTCTAGTTGCATAGATGCACAGACAGCATACATCTTCTAATAATGAATTTGCATTGGTTGCAGTGAACATACCAAGGAACAAGCTTCAGGTACTCGAATTCAAACATTTCTTACAGAAATATTGCAACTGCAACAATCACGACGACACCACTCTCAGGAAGAATTGCCTGATTTATTGTTACATTAACATATCAGAAGAAATTGTGACTGACATTGGCAAATCACCTACATCGATTTCTACTTATGAGAGAACAGATTCTGTAGGCCATTTCACCACCAGTTGAATTCAGAGGCTACATCTAAACCCATTTAAACAATGGAAAATCCAGGCTGGAATAATGACGATATTACAAAAAGGATAGATCGCTACTTGACATATAGAGGAGAAACTGAGTTGCAAACAGGAAGAACAAAAAGACTGCTAGACATGTGAGCTTTTGGCCAAAATGCCTTCTTCTAAAGTAGATAACACAAACACATTCGTGCAAGCACAACTTACACACAAGTGACCACCGTCTCTGGCCACGAGGCTGACTGTGAACAACTGCACCTGATGGGAGAATTAATCTGGATGGGGGTGGAGAATAAGGAGGAGACTAATGTGGGGAGGAGGAGGGTTAGCAGAGTATGGTATAGTATAGGGCTACTTGGGAAAGCATGCAGAGACAGAGTAAAGCTACTAGGCACAGACAGGAGGTTTTGGGCAGGATAGGGGAGGGGAGAGTGAAGGGGGGAAGGGGGGGAGTAGTGCTGAAGTGGGAACAGGGAAAGGGTTAAGCAGGCGAAGGACAGGGACTAGCGAAGGTTGAGACTGGGTGGGGGGGGATGTGGACATATTTCTGGGAGAGTTCCCATCCGTGAAATTCAAAACAGCTGGTGTTGGTAGGATGGACCCAGGTGGCACAGTTTGTGAAACAATCATTGAAATGAAGTACGCCATGTTGGGCAGCATGTTCGACAACTATTTGGTCCAGCTGTCTCTCTCCCGCAGTTTGTCAGTGGTTCATTCTTGTGGACAGACATTTTGGCTGTCATGCCCACACAGGAAGCAGCACGGAAGTTGCAGCTTAGTTTGTAGATCCCATGAGTGCTTTCACAGGTACCCCTGCCTCTGACTGGAGTGGAGTAGCAGGTGGTGGTGGTGGTGGTGGGAGGATGTATGGGACAGGACTTGCATCTAGATCTATTACAGGGATATGAGCCATGAGGCAAGGGGTTGGGAGCAGGGGTGGAGTAGGGACGGCCAAGGATATTGCATAGGTTTGGTGAGTGGTGGCAAATCACTGTGGAAGGGGTGGGAAGGATAGAGGGTAGTATATTTCTTATTTCAGGCTTTGACAAGAGGTAGCAGAAACCCTGGTGGAGAATGTGATTCATTTGTTCCAGCCTTGGGCAGTACTGAGTCACAAGGAGAGTGATCCATTGTGGCCAAACGGTGGGAATATGACTGGAGAGACAAGGTAGAGGAGATCTGTTTCTGTACAAGATTGGGAGGGCAATTTTGATCCATGAAGGCCTCAGTGAGACCCTAGGCATATTTGGAGATGGCTGCACATCACTACAGATGCAATGGGTATGGGTGGGCAAGCTGCTTGGAAGGGGTGTCTTAGTATGAAATGGGTGACAGGTATATTTGGAGAGGGCTGCTCGTCACTACAGATGCAATCGCTATGGGTGGGTAGGCTCCTTAGAAGGGGTTCTTAGTATACAGTGGGTGGCAGCTGTTGAAGTGGAGATATTGGTGGTGGTTGGTACTACTGATACAGCCAGAGGCACTGATACAGCCATCTTTGAGGTGGAGGTGTACATTGCGGAAGGTAGCTGGTTCGGTTGAGGAGGACCACGTTAAGTGAATAAGGAAAAGATCTTGAGGTTCTGGAGAAATGTGGATGGTGTGTCCTCACCCTTGGTCCAGATCACAAAGAGATCACAAGAGTGACTCTGGGGCTGGTGATGGCTTTGGGGTTCTGGGTAGTTAGGAAGGATTAATCCAAATGACCCATGAATAGCTTGGCATAGGATGGTGCCATGCAGGTGCCCATTGCTGTACTACAGATCTGTTTGTATATGATGCCTCCAGAGGTGTAGTAATTGTAGGTGAGAATGCAGGTGGCCTTGGTGACCAAGAAGGGGGTTGTAGATTTGGTATCAGTCAGCCATTGGGAAAGGCAGTGTTCAATCACAGCAAAGCCATTGGCATTAGTGATATTAGTGTAGAGGAGGGTGGCATCAGTAGTGATGAGCAGGGCACTGTGTGGAACAGGAACGGGAACTGTGGAGAGTCGATGAAGGAAATGGTTGGTGTCTTTGATATAGGACAACAGGTTATGGTTGATAGGCTCAAAGTGTTGGCCCGCGAGAGCAGAGATTGTCTCCCTCTTCTTGGGGACATCCTGAGTGGATGGGTTTATGGACTTTAGGATGCATGTAGCAAGTGGGAGTGCCAGGAGTGGTAGGGGTGAGGAGAGAGAAAGACTCAGGAGACAGGTTCTGTGATGCGCCTACGGATTTGAGGAGAGACTGGAGATCTTGTTGGATTTGTGGATCACCCAGAATCTCAAAACCTTCATCTGATTCTGGTTCATTGATGATATCTTCACGATTTAGATTGAGGGTGAGGACACCCTACCAAGATTCCCTCAGAAAGTCAACACCTTCTCCCCCATTTGTTTCACCTGGTCCTCCTCAATCGAATGAGCCATCTTCCTCAATGTTGACCTCCACCTCAAAGATGGCTATGTCAGTACCTCCGTCCATTCAAACCTACCAACCACCAGCAATATCTTCACTTTGACAGATGCCACCCACTCCATGCTAAAAAGTCCCTTCCATATGCCCTATCTAAGCATGGCTGTTGGAACTATAGTGATGAGCAGTCCATCTTCAAATATACAAAGGGCTTCATTGATGCCTTCACAGACCATATTACCTTCCCAACCTTGAACAGAAACAGATCTCCCATGCCTTATCTCTCCAGTCTCCTATCACCTCCCAGAGTACCACTGTTGGGCCATGAAGGAGCGGTCCCCTGTGACTCAGTACCACACAGGACTGGAGCAACTGAACCACATTCTGCATCTGGTTGTTGAATACCTCTCCTTGGGCCCTGAAATGAGGAATATCCCACCCATTATCCTTCCCACCCCTCCCACAGTGGTATTCTACTGCCCAGTGAACCTATGCAATAGCATTGTGCATTGTTACTACACCCCCACTCCCAAGCCCTTGCCTCATGGCTCGTATCCTTGTAATAGGCCAAGATGCAAGACCTGTCCCATACATCCACTCCGACCATCTATTCCACTTTAGTCACAGCATCACCTATCCCATCAAAGGCAAAGCTATCTATAAAAGCAGCCACATGCTCTACTAACTAAGCTGCAATCAATGTGCTGTGTTCTATGTGGGCATGACAACCTTCAAGCTGTTTGTCCTCATGAATGGCCACTGACAAACTATGGCCAAGAGACAGTTGGACCATCCAGTTGCTGAGCATGCTGCCCAACACAATGTGCTTCACTTCGTCCCTATCCATCACCCACCTACCCCCCTCCCTGCTCCCACTCCAGCACTACACAGTCCTCTATTCCACCAATGCAGCCACAGTCTTTCTACTTCTCTCCTTTTCCACTGCACCCCCTCCCCCTCCAGCCCTCTGTGTAACCTTCTGACTGCACCTAGCTGCCCTGCCCTCCCCCCACCTTGTCCCTGCATGCTCCCACAAGCAGTACTTTACCATCACCAACCCCTAGCCTGCTATCCCTTGGCCTACCCGCCTCGCCCTCCTCCTTACTCCCACGACCCAGATTGCTTCTCCAATCACGTGCATGTGCTCGCAGCTTGGCCTCTGTGGCCAGAGACAGTGGTCATGTGCATGTGGCTTGTGCTTGCATGAACTGTGTGTGTTGCCTACTGTAAAAGAAGGCCTTTTGGCCAAAAGCTCATATGTCTAGCAGCCCTTCTGTTGTGCCTATTTGCAACTCGGTATCTCTTGTATTCGTTGAGTAGCAATCTATGTTTCATAATACTGTGACTGTTTCATCCTGGATTTTCTATTGTTTAATGTACACTATCAGATTTTATAAGAGTAACTTTTTCTATGATGTAAAGCTTATTTCCTGTAATGCCAGCTGTAGGCAGGTAGTTGAATTTCTGTGATACTCTTACACAGCACACATTTCAAATTGTGAGACACTACTTGGTCATGAAATGAAATTTTCATAAGTAACCTGCTTCGTGGCTAAATTAAAACTTTTTTTAGCACCTTTTGAGTGAATTGTAGTCTGCACTGGCTTTTCCACCAACAGAATTTATAGAGTTGTTCAATCAAGGAAAAGGAGGATTTCGTTACTCATAAAAACAGCCCAGTGATATGAGATGGCAGACAGGGAGCAGACTCTTCTGGTAATCACTTTGTACAAGAATGAGACAAAAGCCTACGCGCAAAAATGGTATATGGTATGTTTGCTGTCTGTGTGCTGCAGAAATCTGAATCATGAAGGAAATGAAAAATGTATGGTGCCTGCATGTGAAAAGACAATTCTGTGAAGTTAGAGAGGTATAACAAAAATGAAAAAATGAGAAATGGCATTGTTAACAGAAAAAAACTGTGAGGAATTCCTACAAGAGAAGACTGAGGACAAAAGACTAAAATGCTTTGGGCATGTGAAGATAATGGATGAGAAGAGGATTGCATGAGATGGAGGGGAAGAATCTGAGGGGAAGGCCAAGAGCCAAGTGGCTAAAAGGAATGGAAAGAAGCATTTAAAAGCGAGATGCAGATTGGGTCAGAGTAGCACCAGAGAAGCAGTGGGAAGGTCAGAGAAGATGGAGAGGCTTGTGTTCCAAGCATACCCTCACAGTGGTGGGACACTGTATGACGCAATCATGATGATGATGATGATGATGATGATGATGATGACTGCTCGAACTTTGTAAAGGCTCTTGAGATAAAGAAACCGTCTTCACCAGCAATCCTGCCATGACTCCACTCCAGAAGAGTTCCCAACAATGCCCACATAAATCTTTAAATCCATACCAAAAACTCTCACCTTAATGCATACATATCCACCCCCCCCCCCTCCCCCCTCCAATCCGTTGAACTCCACAGTCATGCTGTAATGTTCCATTCTATAAATAATTTAAGCACACTGTTCAGAGTGAAGGTTTTAATAAATAATTAAGTTATCTTTTAAATGCTTATCCTCACCGTCAACTAGTCTTTTGAACAAGGATGTTTCCCAGATCGATTAAAATATGCTGAAAGTTGTATTGTATTCCATTCTCATAACAGATTCTTTTTACAAAAACTTTTTCGGTTGAATGACGCTTA
The DNA here is from genome assembly GCF_023864345.2 of Schistocerca serialis cubense. Taxonomy (NCBI): domain Eukaryota; kingdom Metazoa; phylum Arthropoda; class Insecta; order Orthoptera; family Acrididae; genus Schistocerca; species Schistocerca serialis. The sequence continues at coordinate 31,336,377 of NC_064649.1, forward strand.
TAAAAAGGCAGCAATTGGAGCAAGTTAAATGAAATACAGCTGAAAAATGAGAGTTCAGAAAATGCAAAATGGCTAAGTTGGGTTGGTTAGAGGATAAACATAAGGCCATAGAAATATGTGTGGCTAGGAGAATGATGGATTGATGGATGCTACCTATAGGAAGGTTAAAGACCCCTTCAAAGAAAAGAGAAGTACTGTAAATTTCAAGAGCTCCGGTGGCAAAGTGATACTTAGCAAAGAAGAGAAGGCTGAAAAGTGGAAGAAATATACAGAAGGGCTGTACGCAGGAGATAAACTTGAAGGCAACAATGAGTGATAAACAGTTCAGCCAGTAAAATGTGTGATAAACAGTTCAGAAAGGATAGAAAAGACGCATTAAAATGTGGTGCTGAATATTAGAGAGGTAGATTGAATAACTAACGAGGAGGTACTGAAATGAACTGTGAAAAATACAATTATGGTACAATTTTACCAAAAGAAGCAATCAGTTTAAAGGAGGCATTAAGTATGGAAAGGGGGGGGGGGGGATAAATCTAGACAAGAATAAGGTAAACAGCTTCAAATGGATGTAGGTTGCAGTAGTTCTACAGAGATGGAGAGGCTTGCAAAGGATACACTACCATGGAGAGCTGCTTCAAACCATCCCTAGAACTGAACACTACAACAACAATAATCAAACTCACATGTATAAAACAGCCTCTAATGTCTGTTGTTGTTGTTGTTGTTGTGGTCTTCAGTCCTGAGACTGATTTGATGCAACTCTTCATGCCACTCTATCCTGTGCAAGCTTCTTCATCTCTCAGTAACTACTGCAACCTACATCCTTCTGAATATGCTTAGTGTGTTTATGTGTTATACATTTTCCATTAAGTAAGTAAGTGAGAAAAAGTTTAGAAAGGGTTTGAAATTATGTGCAAACATTGCTGGAAGTCGCTAAGTGTTCTCATTCTTAAATACTGGATGAATGAAGGCTGTATATTTGCACAAATCAGTTACAATGCCTCAAGACAAACACACAGTTTCTAACTGCAACACTTGACTTAGTGTGCTCAACATAAGATTATACCTCTTAACAAGTAGATTATGAAAGCATCTTAAATTTTTAAATTCTGTCACTAATTACACAAAATATTGAAGACTGAATTTTTGTTTCTCCTAAGGTGCAACTGACACCATGTTCAGGGACAGCATTTCAGTAATATACACCGACAAAAAAAAATTGCAACACCAGGGAGGAGTTGTGTGACATAAACAAAAGTTGCTAGGCATGTTTCTACATCTGAAAGATGATGTCTTTTCAAACTTTTCACCAGTTGCATGAGAGTGGCACTATTAGCACCACAATGTGGATGCAAATCAGGTGTGCTTTAAATACATAGTGTAATGGTTGTGAGCATTAGTTACATTTGAGGTTAGATGTGGTGAGTTGATGTTAGTCAATAATGCCTTTAAAGCAGTGAAGATGCTATTATCAATACCTCACTGAGTTTGAACAAGGTCACGTAATGGGGCTATGAAAAGCTGGATGTTCCTTCTGCAGTATTGTAGAAAGGCTCGGTAGGAATGTAGTCACTGTAGGCGATTGCCAGCAGCAGTGGACACGAGAATGTACGGTCGCAAACAGACCGGGCTTCGGACAGCCTTGTGGCACTACTGAGAGGGAAGACCACTGTGTTTGGTGTATGGCTCTGCTGCATAGTACTGCATCTGCAGCATCAATATGAGCAGCAGTTGGCACCACAGTGGCACAACGAACTGTTACAAATTGATTAATTCGAGGACAGTTCTGAGCCAGAAGCCCCACAGTGTGCATTCCATTGTATCTAAAACACCACCATTGAAACTTCAGTGGTGTCAAGCAAGAGACTGGAGGGCAGGATGGAGGCCTGTTATGTTTTCCAATGAAATCTGCTTATGCCTCAGTGCCAGTGATGGCCACGTGCTAGTTTGGAGAGAGGCCAGTTGAGGGCCTGCAACCAACCTGTCTGCAGCTGGACATACTGGACCTGCACCTGGAATTACGGTATGGGGTGGGATGTCGTATGATAGCAGCAGCACTCTCACAGTTATCACACACACCTTGACTGCAGATTTGTATATTAATCTGGTGATTCGACCTGCTGTGCTGCCATTCATGAACAGTATTTCAGGGGGTGTTTTCCAACAGGATAACACTTGCCCACACACACTGTAACCCCACATACTCTATACAGTGTGTCAACTTGTTGCCTTGGCCAGATCACCAGATCTGTCTAGCACATACGGGACATCATCGGACAACAACTCCTGCGTCATCCACAAACAAGTGCTCATCAAGTGCAACAGGCGTGGAACGCCATCCCACAAATTGACATCTGGCACCTGTACAATACAATATATGCATGTTTGCATGCTTGCATTCAACATCCTGGCAGTTACCCCTTTTATTAATGTAGGCTACTAGCATTTCACAATTGCAACAACTTACCTCGCACTTACATTTACCCGTGATCTTGCAATGTCAATCACCGCAATATGTTTCCAAAATTTCATTACTCTACATTAATTATTTTTTGGTGTTATGATTTTTGTCCCGTCAGCATAGATAGATAATTACAGGCCCACCAAGGGATTAGTACTTTATATGCATAATGCTCCTCACAGATACATACATTGATAATGTGGTTTTCCCAAAGTGCATGGGAGTGAAATATTGCTTCCTTCTTACAGTCTGATATCACTGTATTTTTCACATGGCAATTTTGGAGTAATCCATGTAACTTCACTTTTGTCTTTTAAACTTATCAGCATTATGGTCTATCTTTTACGTCTGAAGATGGCAAAAACCGTCAATTTCTTATTGAAATTATGTGTGATTGTTCTGGAAAATACACTATTTTTAGAAACTTAAAGATTTAATTTCTTTTGCCTGAACATTATTGATGTTTAAGTGGAGTCACTGATAATTACATTAAGCCTAACTGCATTTTGTAGTGAACCTTTCCTTCATTTGCACTCAGAATTCTGACATTCAGCACGCTTGGAGCTGCTCACAATTTTCTGTCTCCAGGACACCTCATCTGCTTGTTGGCTAATCTCTTCTGTCAATGTCTTTAAATGGGAGATATCTCTGTTGAAGATTGTCTTCAGGAGTGATTTCTTGTACCTGGAAGTCTTCTTCAGTGCTTATAAAATAAGGCTTTATGGTTGTGAATAAAATTCTTCTCAACCCACTGTGGTGTCAAAATTTTAATATAAGACTATACCTCTTAATGAGTAGATCATAACAGCAGTTAAATTTGGTCAATAATTATGTAAAATATTTACATGTTATTGCTATTATGTAACTTTTATTTATTCAAGGTAATCATAAAATTACCCCACCCTTATATGTGATTTCATGTGTTTTGCTGTAAATATTTTTTCTGGGTCACCGTTCATAAATGTCATTCTTTTAACTGACTTTAATACTCATCTAATAATTTTCTACCCTTTTTTCCTCCAGTTCTTAGTTGGCATTGAGGAATATACTTAAACTGCATACACAGCTACTGACCTAACATAGTTTTAAAGTGATTTATTTTGATGTTTGAAGAAAGCTCCAACTCCCAGTGTCCAGCATACACTTACTGTTATTGTATTCCATCTGAAATTTTTCTTCACACAGTGAGCAGCAATTGTTTTAGTATCAGTAGTAGTAGTAGTAGTAGTAGTCTCATCCATCCGTAGATCTCTTTTACAAGTATTTTGGTATTACAAGTTAAAAACAATAAAAATAAAGTAATTCACATACAGACATTTACATACTTAAAGGTCTAGTATAACAATGTCGGAGCAGGTAGCCAGCCATGGTCATATAGTAGGAACCATCCTGACATTTGGCTGAAGTAATTTAGGGAAATCACAGAAAACCTAAGTCAGGATAGCTGAATGAAGATTACAAGGCCATTCTGTTTAAAATAGTGCTGCCCCTGTTGTGACCCGCCGATCTTTGAAAGTGCCGCCGCGCAGTTACGCGTGTCCTCTACATGCGGCGCTGTCTGCCAGCCACGCAGCAGCAGCGCCACCTAAGCGGCCAGCCAGCCAGCGGCCACTAGACTTGGACTCGGTTATGATTTGACTGTTAAAGTGTACACACGTCTTACTCTGTTTACTTGTTCTGTGACTTTCATGTATTGTGTCTTCCTTGAAATACATTTGTTCATCTTGAAGTTATAACAATTGGCGACGAGGTAGTGATTTTTCTTTTCCATCATTGACCCACATGTTTCCATAGCTACTTTAGAGCAACTATTGCAAGGTCTCATAGAACAGCAAACGTTTCTCACAAATGCGATTCATGATTTCGTTGCGGCATCAAATGCGGGGCGTCTCTCGCCGTTGTCTCTACCTACTTTTCCTCCTCACGACGAGATGGTGGAAGACTGGTCTGATTACAAAAAACATCATCAACAGCACTTCTTGGCATTTCATGTCGCGGACGAACAAACATGTAAGTCTCTGTTCCTTTCATGGATTTCACCTCAAATGTATCGGTTGTTGTCGCAATTGGATCCTTTGAAAGAAGCTGCGTCTTTGTCCTTTGCTGAAATGTGCCCACTTCTGTCCGTATATTTTCAAAAGCATACGCATGTGGTAGCCTCTCGTGTTGCCTTTTATCGTTGTCAAAAACAACCGAATCAATCCTATCGCACTTGGGCTGCTGAACTTCATGGCCTCAGTAGAAAGTGTCAATTTGTTACTGAAGTTCACAAAGAATCCTACGCCGATTCCATGGTACGGGATGCTATTATCCGATCGGCGTCCGACAAAGAAGTTAGGCAACGTGACCTTCAGTTGGCAAATCCAACTCTGGATGAAGTTCTATCCATCGCTCAGTCTTTTGAAATTTCTCGCGCTGCTGGAGCGCAAATAGAGGCATGGGGCGACGTCGGGGAAATACAACCTCTGTGCGATGTTGACGAAGCGTGTGGTGTGTCCCACCGGCCGACGTGGCCGCAGTACGCTCCCAAGCACAGCCTCAGCCTAACCGTAAACAAACCTCTAAGAAACTGCAGCAAAACCCACAGCAACTACCTTCATGTCCGTGGTGTTTTACGAAACATTCACTAGATAATTGTCCGCCGGCCGCGGTGGTCTAGCGGTTCTAGGCGCTCAGTCCGGAGCCGCACGACTGCTACGGTCGCAGGTTCGAATCCTGCCTCGGGCATCGATGTGTGTGATGTCCTTAGGTTAGTTAGGTTTAAGTAGTTTTAAGTTCTAGGGGACTGATGACCATAGATGTTAAGTCCCATAGTGCTCAGAGCCATTTAGATAATTGTCCACAATGTTGGGCCTTGTGTCACAAATGATAGAAAAAAGGGTCATGTGTCATCTGTTTGCAAATCCGACCGCATACGTGATGTTCATGAACATGACGCTGATTCTGATCCTGTGTTGTCTGTCAATTGTACTTCTTCCCTTTCAGGGAAGTTATTCCTCACTGTCAAAATACTTGGTCAAGATGTTCGCATGCAGGTGGATACTGGTTCTGCTGCCACTATCATCAATTCTCAGAAGTATCTTCAGTTGGGTTCTCCAATCCTGTCACCTGTCACTAGGCAATTATGGACTTACAATAAACAGAAGATTTTTCTCTTGGGACAGTTTGATGCTGGGGTATCTTACAAATCTGTCATTTGCACTGTTCCCATATTTGTGGTCGACCGTAGTAATGTGGAAAATCTTTTTGGTTTCGATGCCTTTCGCATTTTTGGGTTCTCCATAGATGACTCTGTCAATATCGTCTCTGATGCTATTCCTTGTCGACAACATTTTCATCCCTTTTTTCTCCTGGGTTAGGCCGTGCAAACGACTTTGAAGCTCATATCGCGCTCAAACTCACTGCTCGGCCTAAGTTTTTTCGGGCTCGGCCCATTCCTGTAGCCCTTCGGGATCAGGTCAAGTGGGAGCTGGATTGTCTCACTGCTTCAGGGTTCTTGCTTCCTGTCACTTCCAGTGAGTGGTCCTCTCCTGTCGTTGTCATTGCTAAGCCAAATGGTGATGTTCGTCTCTGTGGCGATTTCAAAGCGACTGTAAATGCTCAATGCCTCATCGACACTTACCCTATGCCTCGACCTGAAGAATTGTTCACTAAACTTGATGGAGGCAAGTATTTTTCTAAACTTGACCTGTCAGAAGCTTATCATCAACTTCCTCTCGACGCTGCTTCCCGGCAGTTTCTGGTCCTTAACACGCCTTTCGGCCTCTATCAATACCAACGATTGCCATTCGGGGTTGCCAGCGCCCCTGCTCTCTTTCAGCGATTCTTGGAACAATTATTGCTCACTGTACCTGAGTGTATAAATTACCAGGACGACATTGTTGTCACTGGCTCCACCACTGACGGACATCTTCAAAATCTCCGCATACTTTTTCATGTCTTACAGACTGCCAGTCTTAAGTGTAATCTTCAGAAATCAAAATTTTTTCAGCCATCCATCACGTACTTGGGGTTTCAACTCTCTCGGGATGGTATTCATCCGCTTCAGCAAACAGTCGCTGCGACCGACGCCCTTCCTCGCCCTACATATGTTAATGAACTGCAGGCCTTCTTGGGGAAAATAGCATACTGTCACAGGTTTTTACCGTCTGCTGCTTCGGTGGCTCAGCCGTTGCATCGCCTGTTGCACAGAAACGTGCCTTTTCACTGGTCCGCGTCATGCGATGCGGCTTCCCAGCAATTGAAGACTATGCTGAAACAGGCCCCATGCCTGGCTGCTTATCGACTTGGCCAACATCTTGTTCTTGCCACGGACGCCTCTCAATACGGGGTCAGTGCAGTCTTCGCGCACCGTTTTTCTGATGGTTCTGAACAACCCATTGCTTATGCCTCCAAAACACTCACGGATGGCCAACAAAAGTATTCTCAAATTGAAAAAGAAGTTTGGCCATTATTTGTGCTCTTCATAAGTTTGGTGTTTTTCTCTATGGATCCAAATTTCATCTTTTTACGGATCACAAACCACTTGTTTCCTTCATCAACGTCACTTCCCAACAAGGCTGCACACCGCCTCCAGCATTGGGCTCTTTTCTTGTCTCGTTTCAATTATGAGATTCATTTCTGGCCGACGGCTCAACATGTGAATGCTGATGCACTGTCTCGCCTTCCCATGAGTCCTGATCTGGCACTCGATAGGGACGAACTTTTGTGTTTCCACCTGGATGTTGCCGAGCAGTGGGTTGTGGACGGGTTCCCCATCACCGGGGACCGGCTGGCGGCTGCTACGGGTTCTGACCCTACCCTCTCCAGGGTTTTACGCTGTATTCAGAAGAGTTAGCCAGATCGTATGTCCACTAAGACTTCTGATCCGTTATGGAACTACTATGCTTTGTGTTACCACCTCACGGCTAGGGACAGTGTTATCCTCCTTTCCACCAAAAATGCTTCGCCGCGTGTTGTGGTACCTGCGTCTTTGCGTGCTTAGGTCTTGCGCCTCCTTCACCAAGTGCACTGCGGTGCGTCTCGCACAAAATCTCTGGTGCGCTGTTATGTGTACTGGCCCGGCATCGGCTCTGAAATTGCACACATGGTCGCTGCCTGCGGCCCTTGAACGTCACAGGCCGCCGCCCCGAAGTCATCTTTGTCACCGTGGCCTTCGCCTGAGAAGCCCTGGGAGCATATTCATGCTGGCTTCGCAGGACCTTTTTTAGGTACTTATTGGCTTCTCATTATTGATGCCTACTCTAACTTTCCTTTCATTGACCATTGCACGTCACCTACCAACATGGCAACCACCAATGCTCTAGCTCACATTTTCTCTTTGGAAGGCCTTCCCTCTACTCTTGTTACTGATAATGGTCTGCAATTTTGCTGATTTTTGTGACCGTCATGACGTCATGCATGTCACGGCCCCTCCGTACCATCCACAGTCAAATGGTGAGGCTGAATGACTGGTCCGCACATTTAAAGCTCAGATGAGGAAACTCCTGACTTCTTCTGCTGCTGATGATGCACTTCTCCAATTTCTGGCTTCTTACTGTTTCACCCCCATGGGCGACCACAGCCCGGCTGAGCTCTTACACGGCCGACAGCCCCGCACGCTACTTCATCTTCTGCGGCCTTCCACCTCACGGCCGCGGGTGCCTTCGTTTGGCCGATTCACCGCCGACGAACTTGTATGGGTACAGGAATATGCCAGGTCACCAAAATGGAGTCCTGGCCGCATCTTACGACACCGTGGCCGATGCCTGTATGAAATCTAGAGGGACACGAGTGTTGCAGTGCGTCATTCGAACCAGCTTCGGCCTCGTGTGCCAGCAACGCCTGTTCCGGAGCCACTACGTCACCTTCGGCTCTACCAGACACTCGGGATACTAGAATCTCTCATTACTCACAACGCAGTCCTCTCACCATCATATCGGTGCCAGCACAAGAACTGACGCCACCAGGAGACGTGCCCATGAAGGAACCAGATGACCATCATCTGTCGGAGCAACTCTACTCACCTCCTCCTCCTACGGACGTGGACACATCGCCCATGTCTCCTATTATAACAACTGGACTTGCCGCAACGGGCAGATTGGTGCACGGGGCCCCAGCAGATTTGACCACCATGTCTCCTGTCATCTCGACCCGTTATCATCGGGGACACTTTCGTCCATACAGGAAGCCTCCTCCTCGAGACTTTACGGCTAGTCAAACAACACCTATGGACGTTAGCAATCTACAGGCCACCTCCATCAAGACCTGTGCAAAAAATTAAAAGGGGGGAAAAGTGTTGAGACTCGCCGATCTTTCAAAGTGCCGCCGCACAGTTACACGCGTCATCTACATGTGGCGCTGTCTGCCAGCCATGCAGCAGCAGCGCCAACTAAGCAGCCAGCCAGCGGCCGCTAGAGTCTGACTCAGTTATGATTTGACTGTTAAAGTGTACACACGTCTTACTCTGTTTACTTGATCTGTGACTTTCATGTATTGCGTCTTCCTTGAAATATATTTGTTCACCTTGAAGTTATAACAGCCCCATTTGGTTTACTGCAAGCATACAATACTGTTTTGCAAATAAGTTATTTAATAATTTAAAAGGCTAATGCTACACTATTCATCCACTTCTTATACCCAATCACAGCACACATCATATTTGCTACACACACATTGTTTCATAACACAACACACACTATCAGTGTACCACATCTTCCCAGTTCCTTGGCTGAAAAAGCCTGTCAGCTACCCCATCTAACAAGTGAGAGCTTGAACTCAGAAACAGCATAAGGTGTTAGTATTATACGTTGCATAGCTTTGGCAGTAAGTTTTCCCAAAAAAGAAAAAAAGATGGAAAAATACAGTGTAAAAGTGTTATGTGGAATGATAGATGTTTTATTATTATTATTATTATTGTTATTATGAGTAGTAGTAGTAGCAGTAGTAGTAGTAGTAGTAGTTGTAGCAATACTAGTAGTGGTAATTATTATTATTATTATTATTATTATTATTTATTTATTTATTTATTTATTACCAACCTCTGCTCTGTGTTATCTAAGTAATCCTTACTGTATAGAATTTGCTGCGTAACAGATACTTTTTTACTGCCTTTTTTAATTAGGTTTCTTTCAACAATTTTTTAAATCTATTTCGGTAATTTATTCCTTGGCAGAAAATGCTGTTTTGATTTTTATGTTTAGTCTTTCTTAATAAATGTAAGTTCAGTCCAGGTCTTGTACCATGATCATGGACAGAGCTGTTTGTGCAGTAATTAACTATCAGTTTCATTTTTGATGTGTACAACTGATGGGTAAATGCACTCACTCACACATTGCAGTTTAAATCTCCAGTGTTCTGAACAGATCTTTACAATGAGCTCAATTACAATTCTATGTTATTATCCTTATTGCCCTTTTCTGCAGTTTTGAAGATTGTGTTCATATTTTGTGCATTTGTTCACCAGAAAAAAATGCCATAGCTAAGAGTGAGTGTACAGATAAACAGTATGTAACTAAAAGACACTGGCTGTTATACACCGATGACAGGACTCCAAGGGCATAATATGCTGCTGATATTCTGTTTGCAGGTATCTACGTGTGTTCACACCACTTCAGCTGCAAATAAATATTCATTCCTAGAAATTCTGCATTTGTTACACAGTCTATAGAGGTGCCATCTACATTTAACATTTAATTTAACAATTTCATTTTCCCCTCTTCAAACCGATATTCATGGCATTACTTTCCTTTATGTTCAATGTCACTTTATCACTTACTGACCAACTGTAAACTTCTCTTTGAGGGTTTTATTTGCTTTCTCTGCAAGGACCCCCCCCCCCCTCTCTCTCTCTCTCTCTCTCTCTCTCTCTCCCCCCCCCCCTCCTCCCCCCCCCCTCCCCCGGGTGATTAGAATACTGCTGTCATTAGCAAAGAGAATTTATTGCATATGCCTAACACTACTGTGAAGGTGATGCACATCAGGAATAGTACTGAAAATGAAATGATCGTATGGCATTTATTGGGCGGGATATCCCCTCTGGGTCTTTTTAGTCGATGCCACATTGGTGACTTGCGTGTCAATGATGATAAAAATGATGATGAAGGACACACAGCACCCAGTCCCCTGCTGGAAATCAAACCCAGGCCCCCTTGCATGGCAGGTGGTAACCACCGTGCTATGGATGCGGACAGGGACAGTACTAGTCATAATAAACTGCCCCGAGGAACAGCCATTTTAATGTGTTTTGGTTCTGATAAGTGGTTTAGTAAAAGTTTGGACTCATTTGAGGTATGTGTTCCCTCTACTCTTTGTAGCCTACCTGCTAGGTATGATAGAAACCAGTCATTAGCTATTACTTCTATTTCTTCTAGCTTATTTAGTAGAGCATGTTACAGTCAACAGTTGTCAAAAGCCACAGAATGCAAAGCCTGATCACTTTCTGCACTATCAACAGTCATTTATTCATTCATCCATCCATTCATTTAAACATTGTGTTGTGCAAAAATGGAGGTGAAAGATAGCCTTAGGCGATGTGGTGTGATTCAAGTTATACGACAGGCAGAAGCACACACGCTGCTGCATCATGATAAGCATTCCTGAAACTTTAGTAATTTTTCACAACACTATTAGCTATCTGTTAGCAAAAAAAAGTTTAAATCTGTTTAAAATGAGCATTAGTGTCACTGGAAATTTATACCCAGAGCTCCAAATATTCTGATAAAAGTACAGCAGTGGCTTTGCTCTCCTTTTGAATAAACTGTCTTGGCTGATAGTAAAGGAGTTTTGCTATTTGGGGAGCAAAATAACTGATGATGGTCGAAGTAGAGAGGATATAAAATGTAGACTGGCAATGGCAAGGAAAGCGTTTCTGAAGAAGAGAAATTTGTTAACATCGAGTATAGATTTAAGTGTCAGGAAGTCTTTTCTGAAAGTATTTGTATGGAGTGTAGCCATGTATGAAAGTGAAACATGGACGATAAATAGTTTGGACAAGAAGAGAATAGAAGCATTCGAAATGTGGTGCTACAGAAGAATGCTGAAGATTAGATGGGTAGATCACATAACTAATGATGAAGTATTGAATAGGATTGGGGAGAAGAGAAGTTTGTGGCACAACTTGACCAGATGAAGGGATCGGTTGGTAGGACATGTTCTGAGGCATCAAGGGATCACCAATTTAGTATTGGAGGGCAGCGTGGAGGGTAAAAATCGTAGAGGGAAACCAAGAGATGAATACACTAAGCAGATTCAGAAGGATGTAGGTTGCAGTAGGTACTGGGAGATGAAGAAGCTTGCACAGGATAGAGTAGCATAGAGAGCTGCATCAAACCAGTCTCAGGACTGAAGACCACAACAACAACAACAACAACAACATCTTGGCTGATAATAATAAAACTGGATTAACTACAATGTGTAAAGAGGCATCTGAACTGTCATTTTCCCCACACTCCAAATACAAATGAAATGAGAAGAAACCTTAATATGGGGCAAAACGGGAAGTACCTAATGTCACCCACTTCAAGGGGTTTGCAGGTTATGTATGTAGATGAAAATGTATATATCTTGTGTGTGTGTGTGTGTGTGTGTGTGTGTGTGTGTGGCGCGCGCGCGTGCGCGCGCGCAGCTAACACACAGTTTGCCTGTACTGCTCCTCGTGAACATGACTAACTGAAACATACGGGCACCTTTTTGGATGCATTTTTCCTTAAAGAAATTAGCACCAATTAAAATTACACTGAAGCACCAAAGGAACTGGTATAGGCATGAGTATTCAAACACAGAGATATGTAAGCAGGCACAATACGGTACTGCAGTCGGCAATGCCTGTATAAGACAACAAGTGTCTGGCACAGTTGTTAGATCAATTACTGCTGCTGCAATGGCAGGTTATCAAGATTTAAGTGAGTTTCAACAAGGTGTTATAGTCGGCGAACGAGCAATGGGACACAGCATCTCTGAAGTGCTGATGAACTGGGGATTTTCCCGAACGACCATTTTACAAGTATACCGTGAACATCAGGAATCTGATAAAACATCAAATCTTCGACATTGCTGTGACTGGAAAAATTTCCTGCAAGAACAAGGAGAACGGCGACTGAAGAGAATCATTCAAGGTGATACAAGTGCAACCCTTCTGCCAATTGCTGCAGATTTCAATGCTGGACCTTCAACAAGTGTCAGTGTGCGAGCCATTCAACGAATCATCATCAATATGGGCTTCTGGAGGTGAGGCCCACACGTGTACCCTTGATGAGTGCACAACACAAAGCTTCACGCCTTGCCTGGGCCTGTCAACACCAACATTGGACTGTTGATGGTCAGATGAGTCTCGTTTCATAATGTATTGAGCAGATAGACGTGTATGGGTATGGAAACAATAACATGAATCCATGGACCCTGCATGGTAGCAGGGGACTGTTCAAGGTGGTGGAGGCTCTGTAATGGTGTGGAGCGTGTGTAGTTGCAGTGATATGGCACCCCAGATATGTCTAGATACGACTCTGACAGGTGATATGTGTGGTGTCACCGCCAGACACCACACTTGCTAGGTGGTAGCTTTTAAATCGGCCGCGGTCCACTGGTATACGTTGGACCCGCGTGTCGCCACTGTCAGTAATTGCAGACCGAGCGCCACCACACGGCAGGTCTAGATAGACTTACTAGCACTCGCCCCAGTTGTACAGCCAACTTTGCAAGGAAAGGTTCACTGACAACTACGCTCTCATTTGCTGAGACGATAGTTAGCGTAGCCTTCAGCTACATCATTTGCTACGACCTAGCAAGGCACCGTATTCAATTGATATTTATTATGTGAAGCATGTATCATCAAGAGAGATGTTCTACAATTGTGGATTAAAGTTAAGTATTACATCATCTACGTACTTTATTTGCAATTCTCAAGATATTGTCCTGTTCCAGACCTCACGCCAGTCTGCGTGTAATTAAACGCGTGCATTTCGGCCTCCTCTAGCAACACAGTGTTGGCACTTCTGCCAACACTACAATATGTACGTAAGCATCCTGTCCATTGTGCATTCCGGTGGGCTTGTGCAATTCCAGCAGGACAACGTGAAACCCCACATGTCCCGAATTACTACAGAGTGGTTCCAGGAACACTCTTTTGAGTTTAAACACTTTTGCAGGCTACCAAACTCCCCAGACAAGAACATTACTGAGCATATCTGGGATGCATTACAACATGCAGTTCAGAAGGGATCTCCAGCCCCTCATACTCTTATGGATTTATGGACAGCCCTGCAGGATTCATAGTGTCAAATTCTCTCCAGCACTACTTCAGACATTATTCTAGTCCATGCCACGTCATGTTGAGGCAGTTCTTTATGTTCACAGGGGCCCTACTGATATTAGACAGGTGTACCAGTTTCTTTGGCTCTCCAGTGTAGCATATCAACCTACACATAGACATCAGTTTACTGGTTAATTCATTACTGAAATGAAACATAATATCTGTTTGACACTAAACTAAAATCATTTGATAATTAGCCTATACTGAGTGAATGAAAGAATAATGCTAAGTACTTTCTTAAACATCTAACTACTGTGTACAAAACAAATGTGACAATCTTAAAGTTACTTAACACTTTCAAAATTTCTTAGATTTGTATACAAACAGAATTATTGTGTTTCTCAATATAATGCTACAAATCACTATGCCATCTGATAGCACCACAATCAAATATGAAGTCAATCCTAAAAGTCTCTCCTGAGAAGATGAGGTACTGGCAGAAGTAAAACTGTGGGGACAGGTCATGAGTTGCGTGTTCTTGGATAGCTCAGTTGGTAGAGTGCTTGCTTGCAGAAGATAAAAGGTCCCGAGTTAGAGTCCTGGTTGAGCAAATAGTTTTGATCTACCAAGAAGTTTCACCACTAACTTTATACTTAATGTTCCCATGGAACCACATGTGCACAGATTACCACTGTACAGCTGCCATCTGTTGAGTATAGTGCCTTCTGTCAGTTATTTCTCCACGTGTGAAGTTCAGGCCTATGTGTAACAGTGATATTGCACACACGCCCTCTGCCGTATTATGGGCCTGCGAATTTACAATCCTGTGGCCAAGATAATAAAATTAACTATCTCTAGATATCTAATCGGGTGTACAATGTTTGTCTTTCTGAAGATACACCTTACCAAGTTGAAAGCAGTAATCAAAATTAAGAAGATCTTTTGCCTAATGTATTTCATCAGGTTCTTTAATAATTGAGTCTCAGAAGGCTCTCATCATGGCCAGTATTTCTGTAGCTGAATAATCCAAAGAATGCCCTGTGGAGATACAGTGCTCATCTATGTCTTACCTACTGGCCTGCAAAAGGCAAATGTGGTGAGCACGTTCCATGTACCTTTTGTGCACTGTGTGCACAGTTTAATCAATGTAAGCTTTACCATACTGATGTGGTGTCCTGTAGACACCAACTGTCTGCAAATCCAAATCATTCTTTAGTGTCGAGAACGCAGTTCTTTGTAGGTGGCTGGAAGATTATTTTAACATAATTTTTCTTTACGATTTTACCTAATTCAGACAAAATATTGCCCACATACGAGAGGAACGCTCTGGGCTTCAAGAGGCCTGTGTCTTCTTTATCTTGTGACTTGTATGTTTACTCCTGATTGAAGCTGTGCTAATATGATGTGAAGAATATCTCTTTTCTTTCAATACAAATTGTAGGTTTTCCAGCTCCTTTGCAAGGCTGTCTCTATCATATAAAATATGTACTGGGTGTCTACTGTCCAAAGGACAGCCATAAATTGGAAAACTGTGGTGGCAACTAGATGCCTGCACATACAGATCTGTATATATGGGACCTTGGTAAACTAAACACCCTAATGACCGATCAGTTTTGTGACTGAGTAAGACATATAGAAATCGTAGATGGCCACCTTTTTCCATTCCCACTGTACATTGCATATTCCTGTGGATTGAATTTAGATGATATAAAAATAGTAAAATAATCCCTGGAAAGCCATGTACATGGAACTGTTAAATGATACCGAATGTCTAAGTAGTACTGCTGGGTATCTAGAGTTTCCAGACAATCTCTATTATGTGATGTCCACAAAGCAAAACCTGTTTAATTGCTGCCTTCAACAAGTTGTATCCTGAATCCTCACTGAAAGTGGCTAAGGAACTGAACTGCATTCTAGATCCACACAGAGTGGCAAAGTCTTTCCCACACAACTGGTGACAGCAATAATACGACAGCTGCTTGCGTATGCACAGTTCTTATGAGGTTTAAGGAGGGCATTAAGGCAGCTGTCTTACTGTGCACCAGGAAATTATCCAGTTACCCATATAAACTTAATATTAGCAATCCCACAAGGTTCCCCAACACGTTGCAATGAATTTTCTTGCAACCTCGTGCCATGTGATGTGCCACAGGCAAAGCTGACTGCACCTTCCACATGGAGAAGGGACAATTACATACTTCATTTGATGTTAATGTATTATGACATTTTTTGGAAACCGAGTGCCACCACTTTAGGTACCAATATCAGTTCTGCAAACAGAAATCTTGTGAAATTCAGCTCGCTATACATCTACATCCACATTTTGCAAGCCACCTTACAGGGTGTAATAGGGAGTACATTGTCACCACTGGCACTTCCCCCTTTTCTTGTTCGTCATGTACAGTTTGCAGGAAGAATGATTCCCAGTAAGTATCCAAGTGAATTCAAATCTGTCTAATTTTATTTTCGTGCTCTTTTCACAAGCTATATATACAAGGAAGCAATATACTGATTGAATCTTCTAGCAATGTACACTCTTGAAACTTTAATTGTAGACAATACTGGAGTTTACTGAGCATCTTACGGCTTTCACACTTACTAAATGAACCTATAATAAAACACATTGCTCTTCTTGGGATCTTTTCTATTTCCTCTATCTGGTACTGATCACACAACTGATGAGCAATATTCAAGTATTGGTCAAATGAGTGCTTTGTAAGCTACTTTCTTTGTTGATGGGCTACATTTCCTGAGAGTTCTTCCAATGAATCTCAGTCAGGCATCTGCATTACTCATGATTCATTTTATGTGGTTGTTCCACTTCAAACTGCTCCATATGCATAATCTCAGATATTTTCTGGAAGTAACTGCTTCCAGTAATTGTTCTGCAATTGTGCAATCATACAATAAAGTGTCTTTCTGTATATATATATTCATAATTGTTACATTTTATAAAATGGAGAATCAATTGCCACTCCCTGCACCATGTGTCAATGCTCTGCAGGTCTTCCTGCATTTCACTACAAATTTTCTAGCATTGCCACTTCTCTGTATACAACAACATCGTGCACAAAAAGCCTCATGGAACTTCTGACAGTATCTACTAGTTCATTCATATGTATCGCATAATGTAACAGTTCTATAACACACTCTTGGAGCCATGCCACTTTTAGGTCAGAAGATTTTCCTCTGTGTGGAATGACTACTATGTTTTATTTGCTACAAAATCTTCTATGCACTCACACAGCTGGCCTAATAGTGACTATACACTTGTATTTTGTTCATTAGGTGGCACTGCGGAACTGTACTGAATGCCTTCCTGCAGTCAAGGACCACACGTACACCTGGCCACCTGTATCCACTGCTTTCTGCGTCTCATGGACAGACAGAGCAAGAGAGCTGGGTTTCACATGATCACTGTTTATGATCATTGTTTTTGGAACACACATTGATTCCTAAAGGAGAGATTTTCAGTCTCTAGAAATGTCATAATATGTGGGCATAAAACATGTTCTGAAATTCTACAACAGAACGACGTAACAGATACAGACCTATAGTTTTGCAAGTGTGTCTGATGGCCATTCTTGAAAATGGGTATGAGCCCCCCCCCCCCCCCCCGCCCCCCTTCCCGAATCATTAGGAATGCTTCATTCCTGTAAGTGTAAGACACTTACAGTAAGCGGCTGCTAAAGTGGGGTGCACGTAAGAAGATAGCAACACAATGGGTTCTCTCTCTCTCTCTCTCTCTCTCTCTCTCTCTCTCTCTCTCTCTCTCTCTCCCCCCCCCCTCCCCACCCCCCCTGTCCCATGCCTCACACTCCACACTCCAGCTGCTGCCAACCCTGGCAACTGGCAACACAAGGGTGAGCACTACAATGACCAAGTCAATGTTTCTGCTTCTGACTCTGCCTAGCAGAATTTATATGCTTGTGAAAACTATTGCTATCATTTCTTAATGTAAAACTCGTAGTGTTTGTTTTACATGAGCCATAATTAACACTATAGTGGTTAAGTAACGTTGCTATACCTAAACTATACATTAAGAGGACAAAAGTTATGGGACACTAATATGCACAGATACAGATGGCAGTAATATCACATACAGAACACATAAAAGGATGGTACATTGGTGGAGCTGTTATTTGTACTCAGGTGATTCATGTGAAAATGTTTCCAATGTGATTATGGCCGCATGACAGAAATTAACAGCTTTGAACACAGAATAGTAGTTTCAGCTCAACACATGGGACATCCTATTTTGGAAATCAGTTGGGAATCCAATTTCGAGATCAGTGTACAAAGAGTGTGCCGAGAATATCAAATTTCTTGCATTACCTTTCATTATGGACAAAGCAGTGGCCAATTGCCCTCAATAAATGAGCAAGAGCAGCAGTGTCTGCAAATATCTGTCAGTGGTAATAGATGAGTAACACTGCATGAAATAACCACTGAAATCAATGTGCGATGTATCCGTTATGACGATGCAGTGAAATCTGGCGTTAATGCACTATGGCAGCAGACAACCGACGCGCGTGCCTCTGCTAACAGCACGCCATCGCCTGCAGCATCTCTGCTGGTCTCGTGACCATATCGGTTGAACTCTAGACAATTGCAAAACCGTGGCATGATCATAAGAGTCCCAGTTTCTATCGGTTACAGCTGATGGCAGTGTTCGAGTGTTGTGGCGCAACACCATACGAAGCAATGGTTCCAAGTTGTCAACAAGGCACTGTGCAAGTTGGGGTTGGCTCCATAACGTTGTGGGTTGTGTTTACAGGGAATGGACTGGATACTCTGGTCCAAGTGAACTGATCATTGAATGGAAATAGTCACTTGCGGCTAATTGGAGACCATTTTCAGCCATTCATGGATTTTAAATTCCCAAACAACAATAGACTTTTTATGGATGGCAATGCTCTATGTAACCAGCCACACCTGTTCGTGATCAGTTTGAAGAACATTCTGAACCATATGAGGGAATGGTCTGGCCACCCATATCAAGTGACATGAATCCCATTGAACATTTATGGGACATAATTGAGAGGTTAGTTCATGCACAAAATCCTGCACCAGCAACACTTTTGCAACTGTGGATGGCTGTAGAGGCAGCAAGACTCAATATTTCTGCAGTGGACTCCCAACAATTTGTTGAGTCCACACCATGTCAAGTTGCTACAGTGCACTGGGCAAAAGGAGGTCCAACACGATATTAGGAGGCATCTCATGACTTTTGTCCTCTCATTGTAAAAGAGTGAGGAATTACTGCACTCCCTTTCTTTTGCCATTTTTCTCTGAAGTGTTTGAAAGCATTGCAGCAAAACAGATTGAAAAATTTCTTATTATAATGATATAATTTTAAAAACCAGTTTGTATTAAAACAAGGAAAAAGCCTGTAAAGCTACCAATGCTCCTCATTAAATAAGAGCAGAAAGATCACAAGAATATTCTGTGGTCTGATCAAAGCATTTGAGCCAGAGAACCAATCCTTAATTCTACAAAAATTACAGATGCATGGAATCTGAGGCACTGCTATACAATGGTTCAACTATTACTAAACAGATAGGAAACAAAGAGTAATTCTAACTTCAAATTCGAGCAGTTACTCCTCTAATTGGAAATTGATAGTGGATACCTACCTGTTTGCAAATCACTTGCATGATTCTTACTGAAATACTGTTCAGGTGTGTTGGACGATACCAAACAGAGCTAACGTGGGATACTGAATGTATACAGAGAATGTTAGTATGAATGGTCACAGGTTTGTTTTCCCACTGAAAACTGTCACAGAGATTCTAAAGGAACTAAACTGGCAGAAGCTTGACAACAGATGCAAATTATCCCAAGAAAGTTTCAAAAACCAGCTTTAAACAAAGAATCTAGGAACACACTTCAATCCCCTATGTATTGCTCCCATAAGGATCATGAGGGCAAGATTATACTCAGTACAGTGTGCACAGAGGCACTTAAATAATCATTCTTCCTGTGATTTATGCGTAAATGGAATGGGAAGAAGCCCTAGTAACTGGCACAGTGAGAAGTAGCCTCTGGCTTTCAGAGTACGACTGTAGATGTAGATGGCTCAGACAATGATAATTAAGTTTAAATATGTAAATGGGACATATTCGGTAATCCTCTAATCATTTATAAAGATGGTTATACCCACATTTAGTCTTCTGCCCCTTGAAGAAATTATAGTTTGCCAACAATGGGTGTCCGAGTCTAAAATGGATCTCTTTCTTGCAGACAGAGGCATTGTGCTAACTATAAGAGTGTAAGGAGACCGACATGCATCACGAATGACTGAATGTAAAATCATCATCTTCTTCTTATTTCTCTTGTGTCTTTGCTCTGCATTGGCACAGGGTTGGCAATGTTGTTATTAAAATATTTGGTATGGTTAATTTAAGGGGTGGCCAAATGCCCTTGCTGTCACCACTCCATTACTCCCCACCACCTCCCCCACCTCCGGTACAATATGTGTGTACCCCAACTATCTGCATGTAGTGTTATTCATGTGAAAATAAGAGAAAATTTTCTAAATGTCGCAAATTGTGTAACTGAGATGGGATCTGGTAACAGCCTGTTATTCAGTTCATCAGACGTGGGAAACCACCTAAAAACCACATCCAAGCTCGCTGGCACACCGATCCCCCTCGTTAATCTGCTGGCAGATTTGATCCGAGGCTGGTGCACTTTCCCATCCCAGAAGCGGTATTTTTACACACACGGCTATTTGGTTGGGGTACACTCAGAGTCAACAACAAAAATTACCCTGTTGGCATTTTTTGTGATCTTGCCAAGGCCTCTGGCTGTGTTGACCAGAAAATTCTGCTACAAAAACTGAGGTAGTTCAAAACGGTTCAAATGGCTCTGAGCACTATGGGACTTAACTTCTAAGGCCATCAGTCCCCTAGAACTTAGAACTAGTTAAACCTAACTAACCTAAGGACATCACACACATCCATGCCCGAGGCAGGATTTGAACCTTCAACTGTAGTGGTCGCGCAGTTTCCCACTGTAGCGCCTAGAACTGCTCGGCCACCCCGTCCGGCAACTGAGGTGGTATGGCATTAAAGATCTTCCCATTGCATGGATGGAGTCATATCTTAAATATTAAATATAGTGCACAGAATGTTTCGGTGCTTGGCCCGGTCCTGTTCTTGATCTACATAAATCATTTACTGGGAGCATGGGAGGAGTCTGCAAAAACCGAAATGTTTGCCGATGACACAAGTGTTATCAACAAGGGGTCCAACCCACCATCTTCTGTGGCACTGCAGCTAAAGAGGGTGTCACATACTCAATATTTATTGCACGATAATATTGTGTCAATATATGAGATGCATTCAATAAGTACAGCAACACATTTACATTGGAAAAAAAGGCAGAATTGGTTGCGAGACATTGTGGAATATTCTCACTTTAGCTCCTATACTTTCTTGAAGTGCTAACAGGTGATGGCACTATACACAGTCTTCAAATGGTTCAAATGGCTCTAAGCACTATGGGACTTAACATCTGACGTCTTCAGTCCTCTAGACTTAGAACTACTTAAACCTAAGGATATCACACACATCCATGCCCAAGGCAGGATTCAAATCTGCGACTGTAGCAGCAGCACGGTTCTGGACTTAAGTGCCTAGAACCGCTCGGCCACAGCGGCCGGCCCGCAGTCTTCAAAATGGTGTCTGTGATGGAGGCATGTTCCCAGCAGGTAGCTGTCATTGAGTCCCTTTCAGCAGAAAACCAGAGTTTCAAAGATATTCGCAAGTGCCTGCAGAATACCTACAGAGACCTGGCAGTGAACAAAGCATGGTGAACCATTGGGAAAGGCCTCTGCCATCATTGCAACAAGGTTGCACAATCCTATCCAATTTCCTCTGTGCTGGCCAGCCACACACATCTGTGACTCCTGCACTGTCAGAGTCTGCAGACACCCTCATTTGAGGCTGCCTTTGCAGCGAATGTGTCATCGCTTGACAATGTGGAACTTGCATGTATTGTAACTGCTGTTGCTATGTGCTTGCTTTAAACACCTCACTGCACAACTGTACGATTCTGTTGGCAGTACTGACACACATCCACCAGTCGACGTACTCAAAAGTGTCCCTTGTCACCTAACAGAAGACCATAAAGAGCAAAGAAGGACAATCTGTCCAGGATTCCTTGCATGTTACGAGACTGATGATGACAACTGTTTGCTGAACATCATCACAGGCAATGAAACATGGGTTCATCACTTCCACTTCGAACCTGAAACAAAACAGCGATCCACGGAGTGGCACCACACCACCTCCCCTCCAAAGTTCCAAGTCACACCTTCAGCTGGAAATAGTCTTCTGGGACTCTGAAGGTGTTATTCTGCTTGATGTCCTCCCTCATGGTGTAAGTGTACAGTGCTACCCTCGGGACATTGAAGAAATGACTTCAGCATGTTTGTCACCACAAAAATGGAAACGAATTTTTCCTTCTCCACGGCAACACAAGGCCTCGCGCCATTCTACACACCTGAGAGGAGTTCGCAAAAATCCTCATGCACCATACACCCCGTATCTTGCACCTTCCAACTTCAATCTGTTTGGCCCAATGAAGGAGGCACTTCCACAGGACGCAGTTCATGGATGATGCGGAGGTTATTTATCCAGCAAGATATTGGCTCCAGCCAACCAGTAAAGTGATAGCAGGCATACAAGCCCTCTGAGTAATGTGGTGTAAGGCCATTGCATTGAACAGAGATTACACTGAAAAATAGGATTTGTAGCCAAAAGAGTGAGGAATAATATGGCAATGGGAATCCTGAATAAAACAAAGCTGCCTTCAGACACAAGTGTGTTGCATTATTTATTGACCATACATCATATTTTGCCAAAAGTCCTGAGGCCAAGAATGGCAGGATATTATTGCACAATATTTATGCATGGGATGGGTCAGAACTCTGCCTTCGCAGCAAATGTGTCATCGCTTGACGGTGCGGAACTTGCGTGTATTGCAATTGCTGTTGCTATGTGCTTGCAAAAAGAAAAACAAGAGGAAGTGGTGGTGGTTAAAAAAAGTGGCCTGGAAAGCACTCTACACACAGCCATAATAAAATGCAAAGAGAAAATGCAGCAGATAAGGGTGACTATGGGAATTTTTTTAAAGATGAATGAGGAATCTTTCAACAAACTGAAGAATGGTACTGTTCACATGCTAGTTGGATTTAACTTTCTGCAATGCTGGAAGTGATCTATGAACATGAAAAGATTAAGATACTTCATTGTAGAGGATACACAGGTAGTGCTGTTATGTATTTCTGCAACAAATAATTCAAGCTTTGAAAATGAACAAATAAGTATTTGCATTGTTATCTCCCAGCACTTAAAAACACTTTTGTCGAATATTTCTACAGCTAGTTACTGAATATGTACTAAATATGTAATCAAACAACTCCCCTGAATGCACATCAACAGATGATTCCTTTGTCTTTCCCTACTCACATTCATACAACATTGCAAAATCAGTTGTTTACATGTTTGCAAATCACGAAGTCTCAGCAGGGACAGGCGTGTACGGTGGAATACAACCCTTACATGGTACAATATACTGAGCGAGCACCAATATTTTTAAAGCTCTGCTGTCTCCTTGAACGTACTGCGAAAACAGTCAAAACTGCTCTCACACAGTCAATATTAATGCATAATACTCATAATTGTGCAATGAATATTGAGTGTGTGAAGCTACCTTAACCAGACCTCAACTAATGCTCCTTACACAAGAACATCCTCGTACTTCATCTTGTTACAGACACTGGCATTCTTGCAATACCATACTGTGCTTCCACAAGTACAAAAGTCATGCTTTTTCAGAAGTACATTTGACTCATTTCATGATTAAAAGTGCATTCTGAGAAGCTACATGTATTCTGCTACTGCTATTTCCATTTCTTAGATAACTTATCTTCAAGGAGATTTCCAAACCATACATCTTTTTTGGGTCAAGTGTTAATATGCCCAACAGGCCAACCTGAACCTCTCTGACTATTTTACTGGAAATAAATTGACACTGGCCATTTTGCCTCCTAGCAGTAGCTGGGATAAACAAGTTGACTTAGGCAAAGCCTCATTACACTTGAATGTGTTTAATGCAACAGAGATGCATCAAGCACACAGGATGTCACCCACTAAATGACTCCAGAGCACACTTCCAGACTGAAGTTCACCTTACATAGATTTGTACCATCCATGCATTTGGATCATCACTGTCTGACAAACAATTATCTACTGGTAAATTCATCACACTCATCCACGACAATGTCAATGTTTGCATCAACTACAGTAGTACCATCTAAAGTGTCCCCTCCTTCCCAACCCAAGTTTGACCCTAAATTACTAATATCTCTACAGGCCCCCCTTCATTGAACACTTTTTGCTACATACATATTTGTTTGCTCTGACTCCAATGTTGGACAATGCCTGGTACAATGTTCTCATTACTTTCTTTTTTCTAGTCTGCTGTCACAGGTGTACAATACTGATACATGCATTCTGAGTACATTAATGCCTGTATTGTTAGCCACAGGGTTTACATCACAAGTATACTTCTGGCACTGGCCTCTTTTGTTTGGCTGGAGCTCAAGTGGGAGCCACTGGCAAGTTGCAAAGACTTGTCTGCAGAGGGAGTTCATGAGTGACACAGAGAGACAGTAGGCAGAGGACCAATGGGCATCGGTAGAGCGTCATAGGTGGGGGTGCACCCGGGTGGAAGTGGTGACTTCGGAGTGTGTAGTGGCTGTTGCAAAGCTTCACGGGAGCTGTGCGTTGTGTGGCAGAACTGGGCTTTGTTGGGGCAATATGTGTCATCTCAGGGAATAGCTTGCAGCATTCAGTCCATGTGAGCTGCTCTGCTAATTGTTATCCTTCTCGGTGAGTCTCGTTATTTTAAAGGTTCTGTTTGGAAGTTGTTCAGTTTTCACTATTAATGGTTACTGTCAAAGCTCTCCTATCCGCAACATACTGAGCTCCTACACCATGTCAGCAAAGTTGTTATTTAACTTGGCTCAGTTGTGCCTGTCTTCTTAGGCCTCTCCAGCACCTCACATTCTATGAAACTTCCAGCTTGCTAATTGGTCACTAGTACCATAATTCTGGAAGTTCATCACCTGACCTGAAAGGAAGATCTAGAAGATAAAGTCTCAACATATCAGGGTAGGTCAGTGTTCTATCTTTCCCTTACATTGCTGTTTTCAGTGAATGTGTTTCATAGCAGTTTTTGGTTCTACAGGGGTAGATGCAGCAAACTATGTTAAAGAGACCTCTCTCCAGCAGTTTGTGTTTACATAGGAAGCCAACAATATTTCCATCATTTTAACATGGAGAAATCATTGTGAATAGTAATAAGAACAATAAATATACATTTCACATGGTGGATAGGAAAGAAATTTCAGATTTTAGCGGATGGTGGTTGGATTTCTACCTACAGCCTTGCCACAGTGGTAACACCAGTTCCCATCAGATCACTGAAGTTAAGTGTTGTTGGGCTTGGCTAGCATTTGGATGGGTCAACTGCCCAGGTCTGCCAAATTATGTTGGCAAGTGGGGTGCACTCAGCCCTTGTGAGGCCAATTGAGTAGCTACTTCATTGATAAGTAGCAATCTGTAGAACGCCAGTGTTATTTCTCCTGATAACGATGTTCTCCTGAGTAGTCCCTGCCCTGATATCCAAATGGGGGACTATTTTACCTCTGAAATATCTTACACAAGAGGATGTCATCATCACATAACCACACAGTAGAGCTGCATGCCCTCAGGAAAAATTATGGCTGTAGTTTCCCCCTGATTTCAGCCTTTCACAGTACCAGCAAAGCACAGCTGGTTTGGTTGATGTTACAAGGCCAGGTAAGTCAATCATTCAGACTATTGGTCCTGCAACTACTGAAAAGGCTGCTGTCCCTCCTCAGGAACAACATGTTTGTCTGACCTCTCAACATATACCTCCTCCGTTGTGGTTGCACCTATGGTACAGTTATCTGCACTGCCTCCCCACCAACGGCAAGGTCCACGGTTTGTGGGGGGTGGGAGTATCATCATAGTGCCCAGAAATGAGGAATGTCCTACCAACAATCAACCCATCCCTCTTAATGCGGTATTCCATCACCCATTCAACCAATCTGACATCCTGGTCCATCCATATACCACACCCACTCACAACATCGTGCCACATGTGTCACATCCCTGTGGAAGACTCCGGTGCAAAACCCATCAATTTACACAGCTGTCGCATCCTGCTAAACACCTATAACAGGTGTATTCTATACCATCAGAGGCAGGATCAGCTGCGAAAGCAGCCACGGCACATACCAGCTCTACTCCAATTTCTAAGCAGCATTTGATGTGTGTATGACCACCAACCAGCTGTCTACCAGAATGAATGGCCACCACTAAATTGTGGCCCAGAGCAGTGTTGACCACCTAATGGCAGAACAGTCTACTGACCACAGCATGCTCAATTTCAATGGCTGTGTCACACCTCATTCCTTCTAGACCCTTACCACAGCACTAGCTTTTCTGAACTACGGGAGGAATTATCCTTGCAACACATCCTTTGTTCCAGTGGCCTCAATAACTGCTATCCCCTGCTCTGCACCCAATTCCACCCTGTCCCAGTACTCTTACCTTCTCTCATCCTGCACCCACACCCTCTTCTCCCTCCTCTTTCTACATTCTGTCACCCACTCACCGACATCATCGCCATCATGTGCTGCGCTACCTCACCGACTCTGGAGCCCATGTGTTGCATATCTATCCTGCGCAGCTCCTGCTCCCCTCCCCCCCTCCCCCACGTTCCAGCCATCCCTCCCCAACCCTCCCTCCTGCTCCTCACCTTCTTTCTCACCTCCCTACGACCCCTCGCCACAAGTCAAGTTGCAGAACTACAATCCCAAAATTGTGTATTCAGCAGGCACAAGGTAGCTGTACAGGTATGCAGTGTGTGTGATGGGAGGGGGGGGAGGAGGAGGAGGGGGGGGCATGCTATTTTTCAGCATTTAAAGATGCAATTTACAGTAGGTGTTCACAGTGGCGGGTGCTGTGTAAGACCACAAGAGGACGTGAACACCCTAACTTTTGACACCTTGTGAATTCATTGCTTATTTTTGTTTGAATACTGTGAACATAGCATAGATGCTGGAATCTGAAAGAAGGAGCACTTACATCTACTGTGCTACTGCCTCT
Organism: Schistocerca serialis cubense; assembly: GCF_023864345.2. Classification (NCBI taxonomy): domain Eukaryota; kingdom Metazoa; phylum Arthropoda; class Insecta; order Orthoptera; family Acrididae; genus Schistocerca; species Schistocerca serialis. Next base: position 31,363,273 of record NC_064649.1, read on the forward strand.
CTAGACTCCGTGAAACTTGGCATCAGGGTCTCATGCACATCTTCAGTTGTGCACATTTTAAGGAGCTTTTGCGCATGTGCAACTAGTGAGACGTAATTGCCTTATGCACCAAATACATGTAGATATCACAAACAATGTGCATAATTCACGATGAGCACAGCTACCCCTTGCCACTAAGCTAGAAGTTTCCATCAGTGCCACTAGATGGTAGCACACTGCAGCAGAATTTTATTCCCGTTCACTTGACATAAACTCTGCTAGATGATAGCACACTCCTCAGATACGCTGATTCTCTCACTATATACTACGGTAAAATCACATCGGACTTCAGTATATGTTAAAATTGTACTGACAGTAAACCTATTTTGTAGATTTCTAAATGAGTTACAGTATACTAAGTTATGAATTTTATGATACAGTAATCCATTTGAGGCACTGAGAATCATAACGGCCTAAAGCACATCACCGTCGATTGAAGCACTGCATTTATTCATTCTTCTGGACTCTGTTGATCTTATGGTGCATCAGCTTTATCTGTGCTGTAGTCCCACACTGAACATATGAAACTTCACAAAAAGCTGTATCACTGGTTTCTGGTACGCTCTTAAAAGTGGAATTGACAGCATTGTTCTTTAGGTCCTTATGGATCTCAGCACCTCATCTGCATTCTAGTCAAGTACCATGTTGATAGACATTGCTACTTGAGTTTAATCATTTCCACAAACGGCACTTTGTGTTTAGAGTTGGTTGTTTACTGTGTGGGAATTGGCTTTCATGTGCAGTGTAAACATGAAATATGTTGCATCTATTTTAAATGCTTACAGAAAAGTAAAGCTGTGAGGAGGGGTCGTGAGTCATGCTTGGGTAGCTCAGTCAGTAGAGCACTCGCCCGTGAAATGCAAAGGACCTGAGTTCGAGTCTTGGACCAACACACAACTTTAATGTGCCAGGGAGTTTCGTATCAGCATGTACATCACTGCAGAATCAAAATCTCATTCTGCAAACAGAAAAGGTAAATCACCAGGAAATGTTAGCCGCAAAGGAACTACGGCCTCCGAGAACAGATTCCTTGATTGAGAGAGTGATGAAATCAAATAAGTGTGCCTACAAGCGAACATTTAACAAGGAAATGTACAGTCAGCACAAGTTGTTGTGTGAGTGCAGCGTAAGAATATCAGATTTTCAGGCCAAAAGTAAATTCATGAACTAATACATCTGTTAGGGATCTTGTACATTTGTCCCAAAGACTGGAAAAGCACAAAAATTCCCACAAACACAAAAATGCAAAGTGGAGAGCTGTGAAAGCTTACATGTTATTTCATAACTGCCCTACACTGTACTCAATTATGTACAAAACAACAAAATTCCACAACAATAATTCTTTCTTTTGTCAGACAAGTTATGAATCTTTATTATTATCACCACCACCACCGTTATTATTACTGGCAGTGGTTGTAGTTGTATAAACTTGTTGATAAGCATAACTGTTGTACAGCAGATGCTATTAATTTCAGACATTCAAATTTAACTGAATCTAAAAATTTGTATGAATGTGTACCCACAAGCCACCACTGGGCATTCGATAAGTAATGTGACACATTTCTTTTTTGAAAGCAGGTTTGTTTTATTCAGGCTTCCAATACACCATATCCCCCCCCCCCCCCCTCCTTCTTGCTAAGAAACCCTATTTTTCAACATAATCTCCATATGCAATGTGGTGGCTTTACTGGGAGGGCTGCATGCCCACATGGTATTGCTCTACTGGTCAACGCTCAAGCCAACATCTTGTTGCATCAGTAACCTCCCCACCATCCACATACTGCTTCCCACAGAGTGCATTCTTCACTGGACCAAACAGATGAAAGTCAGAAGGTGCGAGATCCGGGCTGTAGGGTGGATGAGGAAGAATGATCCAATGAAGTTCCATTAGCTCCTCTCCGATGTGCAGAATTGTGTGAGGTCTTGCATTGTCATGGAGAAGGAAAAGTTAGTCTGAATTTTTGTGGCAATGAAATGCTTACGTCATTTATTCAATCTCCTGAGCGTAGCGCTGTACACTTCAGGGTTGATCTTTGTGCCGTGACAGAAGACATCAAACGGAATAACCCCTTCAGATTCCCAGAAGACCATTGCCATTACTTTACCAGGTGAGGGTTCATCCTTTAACATTTTCTTCAGAGGAGAGATGATGTAGCTGCCACTGAAGGGATTGCCGTTTTGTTTCCGGTTCAAGATGTTTGACAAAAAACTGTCACAATTAGCCTCGTAATGCACAAGCAATTCCACATCTATGGCTCCTAATCACTCTTTGTGGTCTTCTGTTAGGCAGCCAAGAATCTAGCAGATGCATATCTTTGACTACCCCAACTGGTGAAGAAGTGTGTTAGCAGTACCAACAGAGAAATCCACATGCGTAGCATGGTGTTTGATTATGACCCATCAATCTTGCATGAAATTATAGGGGCTAAAGCGACAATATTCCTTGACATCTCACAACAAATTCTTCATTTTTTCAACCAAAATCAGCTGAGAAAAAAAGGGTTGCATCTCTGATTGAACGTTTCTCGTGTGTGTTTCTCAAAACCTAGCCTACGTTAATATGGGGTCTGTCAAGACAGTACCCACCCACTCCCCACCTCTCTCTCTCTCTCTCTCTCTCTCTCTCTCTCTCTCTCACACACACACACACACACACACACACACACACACACACACACACACACACACAAAACTTCAATTCCTCTCAACTGCCTTCTTATGGAAATACAGCAATGAAGGGTATATGGAATGGGGCACAATTGCATATGAGGGGCTTAGAGATGTTCTACATGCCTGTTCTGAAGAAGAATGTAACTCCAGAAGCTGATCTACAGTACTGAACACCTCACCTGTTGGGCTATTTGCTGCCCAATGCCTCACTGAATGGTGAGCAGTTCTCTTCTTTCACTCGACACTGATTTTTCCATATTACCATTCACAGTAGCACCTAAAGGTGGCAGGGGTAAAACACAGGGAGCGAAAGGCTATTTACAATTTGTACAGAAACCAGATGGCAGTTATAAGAGTCGAGGGACATGAAAGGGAAGCAGTGGTTGGGAAGGGAGTAAGACAGGGTTGTAGCCTCTCCCCGATGTTGTTCAATCTGTATATTGAACAAGCAGTAAAGGAAACAAAAGAAAAATTCGGAGTAGGTATTAAAATTCATGGAGTAGAAATAAAAACTTTGAGGTTCGCCGATGACATTGTAATTCTGTCAGAGACAGCAAAGGACTTGGAAGAGCAGTTGAATGGAATGGACAGTGTCTTGAAAGGAGGATATAAGATGAACATCAACAAAAGCAAAACAAGGATAATGGAATGTAGTCTAATTAAGTCAGGTGATGCTGAGGGAATTAGATTAGGAAATGAGGCACTTAAAGTAGTAAAGGAGTCTTGCTATTTGGGGAGCAAAATAACTGATGATGGTCGAAGTAGAGAGGATATAAAATGTAGGCTGGCAATGGCAAGGAAAGCGTTTCTGAAGAAGAGAAATTTGTTAACATCCAGTATTGATTTAAGTGTCAGGAAGTCATTTCTGAAAGTATTCGTATGGAGTGTAGCCATGTATGGAAGTGAAACATGGACGATAAATAGTTTGGACAAGAAGAGAATAGAAGCTTTCGAAATGTGGTGCTACAGAAGAATGCTGAAGATTAGATGGGTAGATCACATAACTAATGAGGAAGTATTGAATAGGATTGGGGAGAAGAGAAGTTTGTGGCACAACTTGACCAGAAGAAGGGATCGGTTGGTAGGACATGTTCTGAGGCATCAAGGGATCACCAATTTAGTATTGGAGGGCAGCGTGGAGGGTAAAAATCGTAGAGGGAGACCAAGAGATGAATACACTAAGCAGATTCAGAAGGATGTAGGTTGCAGTAGGTACTGGGAGATGAAAAAGCTTGCACAGGATAGAGTAGCATGGAGAGCTGCATCAAACCAGTCTCAGGACTGAAGACCACATCAACAACAACAGTAGCACCTACTTTTAAAATCGGTAAATTTTCAGCACTTTTTTTTAACTGATTCATTTTCATTTTATTGTCCGTGTCCATAAAACAATCACTTTGACATTTTGTCTAAAACTTCAGTATGTGCACTTGTCAGGCGAAGGAACAATACAATTAGCGCTAAGCAAAGGGTGGTAAAAAGACTACTCAGTCACAAAGGATTTGAACTGTAATCACAGGCATCATGAATCAGATGTATAAAGGGAATATATACAATAATTACCTTATTCCATTTAACAGATGGAAAGAGAGTAGCTCGAACAACAAATTTTGCTGAATACAAAAGTTCCTGATACAACAGAGAGCTAAAAATACAAAGAGAAAAGAAACTAAGAAATTCCCCAGCATGCTGATGCACAAAAATGAAAGATGAACATGTGAGCTACCTATGACACAACAGCATTCCACTGATAGTTAAGAATGAAGATTATTAACTGAATCAAATGCAAAGCAAACATACTATTACAAGGAATGAATATAAGCACATATTCAGTCCTTAACATGGCAGCTCAGTCTGTACTGCATTATTCCATAAACTCACCAAAAAGATAATGGAAGTATTACACAAATGAGAAAACAGTGTGTAATGTAATTATAAGACATGACGGGACATGCAGGATAAGAAAATAATTCAATTAGTAAACCAGACATCACCTTTCCCTCTGTTGTGTAACGATGTTGTTGTGTGTAACATTTCATTTGTGCATGTACAGAACAGAATATTGACAATATTTATTCTGCATGTCTTAGTATTTTGGAATGTAGGTAATGATGACTGACTTATCTAAAGCATATCCCAAGGTATGGGTAGGTTTGGAGATGACTGTTATATTTTGAATTGGCAAAGCCAAAAAATACAAAAACTTAGTTGTGGTGACATTCTAACCTGGATCATAACCTTGCATGTAGGTTGCGCAAAGAATGCAATGACACATGCATATCCATAATTGTTATAGAACGTATTTTATACATATATATTGCATTTCAATGAGTGATTTATGTTTGCAATTTTACGATGATTGCAAGTCAAACCAAATGAGTAGTATTGGTAAATCCAATGTACCCTACACCACAGGCACCTTCTGTAATGCTCAACCTGCACATGAATATCAAACACGCTTGTGTGTTCTGGGCATTGAAAAGAAAGAAAGGTACCTGGATACAAACAGAAAAGCAGTAAAACTTTACAAAGGGCCATCAGAGAAATCTACGACTGTGGAACAGCTAAACTGTGAATCAATGTTCATATGACTTTTTTAAAATTAAATCGTGGGGACAGCGAGCTGGATCGGTCAAGGTAAGTGATCAGTTTTTACTATTACCAAAAGTAATAACACATTTGCTCTTAATCATACAAGCATAGGTATTGCCAACATCTGTGCATGGGTGGCCCATTGTATACTTTAGCCATAATATTAATTCAAGTGTTCACTTGCAATAGAGCTAGAAATGTGAGTAGTAACATATACTTCATCAATAATTAAAAAGAGATCAACTTTCTAAAACGGGGGGGGGGGGAAATCAGCTTGTGTTTGTAAAACATGGGTGGGAATAAACTAAATGGGAACACAACTAACAATTTAGTACAATGGCTAAGAAAATCAAATCTCTGAGTTACACTTTCCCCATCACAGAATATGTTTAAAATGGTCAGGGATAGCACCATGAAACATTTTGAGAGTATGTAAATTAAAGGTCTAATTTTTTTGTGCCATATTTAAATTATGAACAAGGCATATTTCATTTCAGTGCGGACTGTCAACAAGCTACCGAGTCGCAGTGTTTACAAATATCCACTAAAATAGGATTAGGGTAAATTTTAAGTAGTGAGTTCCACAAAGGACTCAATCCTTCAGTTTAAATCTTTATTTATCCACAAACGTACATACTGTATAAACTTACTCATTTTTTCCTTAAAACTCAAACACTTAACCAAAACAAACAAAAAAATTGGAGCTGCGAGCACCATATCCAATAAACGCACATTACATATTACAAAGCGTAGGCTCAGAAGTGTAAACGTACTGGCGAACTACATATATCAGCCAGCTCTGAGAGTTAGTGTTGTCGTAACATGTGTATTTACAAGTATATTTTGGGAGCTAAATGTCAATATATCTGCTCTTATTTATCGGCACTCACTTGCATCACTGGTCCGCGACCGATTATAGTCTCACCAACCGGAATATCAACTTCATGTTTCGCGTCTCCATCTAACCGCACGAGTGTAATCTTGCTCATTATACGAAATTATTATTAAAATGTAATTGGATTTAATCAAACAGAAGACGAAAGGAAGTAAAAGCATAACAAATTTTCTTTTGCGCCTGAATAAAACCAGTTACCATGACAACCAAAGATCACATACATGATACGTTTTACACTGTTACTGAAAGTCTGGTTTCCTTTCTGTGAAATTATTCGTAATTTCAATAGTTTCAATTTAATTACTTAAAATTTGAGGCTTCACCATTGATTTTGATACATTTTTCATTTTGATTTATAGGGTTAATCATCTTACCTACTCGTTCTACAATCACTCAGAAAAAATTTCCATATCCTTTCACTATCAATTAAGAATTTACCAATTAACATAAAAACAGCAAAACTGAATGAGTATTATTGTGACTGACATCGCAATAACAATTTTGCTAGTTCGACACGTTGTGGAACAGTAGTAAGCAAAACATGTACATAGAATTAGTAGGAGCATAAAATTTCAGAGTTACTTTTTTACTAGATGTTCACTTAATGATTAATTTTCCTTTTTACTTAGCTGCGAAAGACAATTTTTGTCCTCCCTCGCGCAGGAGTGTCTCCCGACAGTACGCACAAATGGAATATCTCTGAATTTAAGCTCTGAGATGCCTTCAACAACTTTGGCATACACATCTCTTTCCTGTTGATCGTAGAGGATTCGGAAGGTAGGAACGTTTGTAATGATTATTGTATCGGGTTGTATATTCACAATCTGTTGACCAGTGTCGATTTTCTTAACTATTATTAATTTAATGTGTGTTTGTTAACAGTTCCGTATGCTAATGTAATAGTTTAAAGAAATTAGTACCCTAAATATGTATCTTTAGATTACGGAGATCATGGCTGCAACGTGTTCACATAAATTTTATAACCCTCTTATATTTTAGTCAAGCGTTGCTTATATTAATGATCGTTTTATTATACCATTTTTTTGGTTTTAATATTAATCGCTTTATTACAGATTGGTACCCCATTCCATAGTCGGCCATGGGGGCCTATAAGTATATTCAGGAATTGTATAGAAAGAAGCAAAGTGATGTTATGAAATTCTTGCTTCGTATAAGATGTTGGCAATACAGACAGCTGACGAAAATGCATAGGGCTCCTAGACCCTCACGACCAGATAAAGCTCGAAGATTAGGGTACAGAGCCAAACAAGGTTTGTTGACTACTTTGTGTGTTAACCTACAATTACCAGTGATGATGATTTGTACATGCACCACGCTTACCTTGTGTGTGGGGATACACTGTACCACTGATAGTTTCCGATAGGTTTTGTAAACTGATCCATATGAACATCGAGATACTAACGTCTTCATATTTCAGGATTTGTCATCTACCGCATTCGTGTTCGACGAGGTGGTCGTAAGCGCCCTGTACCAAAGGGTGCTACTTACGGAAAGCCTAAAAGCCATGGAGTTAATCAGCTGAAGCCCACACGTAACTTGCAGTCCATTGCTGAGGTCAGTTTCCGAAAATCTGCTAAATACAACTGCTTTGAAATGCAACTTGTGATATTTGTAATTTGACTACGCCGTGAAAAATTGTCTTTGGAGTTATTTTCTTCTACTTTTCTGCAAAAGACCTCGGAAGGAGCGATGTATATGATGAAACATCTAGTGGACTGAGAGCTATGATTGAGTGATCTTCCTTGGATGTCTGATACTCCATAAACCATTCATATATTCGGTTTTTATCTTTCGAATTTGACTAATTGTATGAAATATTTCCTGCAGGAACGAGTTGGAAGGCGTTGTGGTGGTCTGCGAGTGCTTAACTCTTACTGGGTTGCACAGGATTCCACATACAAGTATTATGAAGTAATATTGGTGGATCCGGCTCACAAGGTTAGTTTTCTTACATTTCAAGCAGTGTTTTCTTGAACATAGTTTGTCTACAAAATGTATATGATTTGTGTAATATGATTTCTATAATTGCTTCTGTGACCTATGTTTTGTTATTGAGGAGAGTATTGAAATGCAAATTGCTGTGGTAGAATCTTCTGTTGATGTATGTCACATTGTCTAGGATACACCCAGGCCATTTCCTTGTAGCTTTAGTTATTAACTTGTCCTCTGACCTTGGTTGTAGAACAGAACTTGTATCACTCATCTATAATGAGTTGACTGTTACATCAATGTTACTGAATAGACATGATATTTGAACACATTCCTTGGATTTTGTGACTATTAACAAACTGTTGCGAAAATTGTGTGTGTTGCATGAAGCCAATTTTAAACTGCAACATAACAAAAGGGTTGATGCCCTGACTTTTCCTTGGGTGTTGACTTGACACACAGATTTACATTGTGTATCATGCTTGTTCCATGTAAACTGTCAGTTATTACATGCTTATTGGCTAGGTGAAGTTGTTTGTTTTACTCTGAAATTTTTGTGCAAGTTCTTTTTAAGAGATCTGGCCTGCTGACATTTTCTCCTTTTCAATATTTGGGTATCTTTGAGAAAGAACATGAATGCTATCTAGGTGAACGGCTGATCGTTGCAATTGAGTTCAACATTGAATTAATTGGACAAATTTGCTACCCAGAAATAGGCCTAAGCAGTTTAGTGTACTGTAAATATATTTTACTCTACATAAGCCAGGAAGTCTCTCCAGATTGATAGCTCATTGAATTTTGGGATTCCCGGCTCCACATCTCGTGCAGATTCCTGCTGGAAACCAATCTCGTAGGGTCATTGCAATTGTTTTTACTTCCTTTTGTGGGGTATGTTGTTCTGTCCAATAACATTCCTTACATTCACTTTGATCTGTACATGAACTGATAGTGGCTCTGTAAACCAGTATTTTTTTTACTACTGGCAGTGGCATTGGACAAAAGTATTTTTTCATGTGCACAACTTTAACTATGTGTTTCAGAATGCATATAAGTGGTTGAAGTGACTGGACTGCTCACCTTGAAATGTTGGTTGAGATAATACTGATCCATAGAGTAGCCCCAAGTCTAGATGAAGTTGTAAGGTGAGAATTTGGTTGAAGAGTGGAAGCCAACAAATGTAAATGCAAGTAATGGTTGTGGTGACAGATTGTCCTGTAGTACAGCCTATTGACATCCACACCATAATGAAAGGCACTTTCCCATACTTAAAGTATCTTCCATCATAAAAGTAAAACTGCAGGGTACACACAATATACACATATTGTAAATACTGTATGAAAAATGCAAGGGGATCTATTATGTAACTTTCACCCATACAAGTGGTAATAGTTTTCAGCTGCTGCAATTGTCTTTGTTGGACTTGCCTTTCAACAGCTAACACTTGTGCGAAAACCATACACAGAACAGTGAAAGTGTTTTTGTACAGAAAATAGTAAATATGAATACTTGTAGCTGTAGGTGCCTAAGTGTGTGTGTCAATTGTAAAGCTGTTTCAAAAGTTCTAGTCATTTGAGTTACAGAGTATGTGAATATGTTCATGGCAAATGAGTGGAATAATTGTCATGAAAAGCACGCAAATTGTAAATAGTACTATCAAAGTCTCCCACTTGTTGTCTTTTATGTATTGAAGCAGCATTTTATTGATTAGTTGCAACATTTAAAGAATGTGTTGGCAGAACACATCAGTGCAGTGTAAGAGTTTTCTCAAGTACATTGAAATTCTGTAGGATGTTGCTATAGGACACAGCCTCAATTGATAGAATTACATATTTCCTGTTTCATGAAACTATTAATTTTTAAGCAAATATAGCTTGTTGCGGCTAGTTCGTAGCATGCTCACATTGATTGATGCAGAAGGGCCACATGTGACATTGTTCCACCAGTGTTGATACTGTGTTGAGAACTGATGTATTATGAAATTTGAACTTCGTAAACTCTGTAAGATTTTACTGTTCACACACAGAATGTGGAGAGAATTAAGGAGGTTATTTCGTGGGTTACCTAGCTGAGTGTACACTGAGGTTGAAAAGTCATACCACCTCCTAATAAGTCAGACCACCTTTTGCCCAATATAGATAGTTCAGAAATTCGATGTGACGTAGGCTCAACATGTCATTGGAATTCCCTTGCAGAAATACTGAGCGATGCTACCTTTGTGGCCATCTATACTGAGCGATGCTACCTTTGTGGCCATCTATACTGAGCGATGCTACCTTTGTGGCCATCTATACTGAGCCATGCTACCTTTGTGGCCATCTATAATTGCGAAAGAGTTGCTGGTACAGGATTTTGTGCATAAACTGATCTCCCAATTATGTCCTGTAAATGTTTTATGGATAGCCATCATTGGCCTGAATTGTCCAAAATGTTCTTCAAACCAGTCACAAATAGTTGTGGCCCAATGACATGTTTGGAAACATGAAGTCGATGAATGGCTGCAAATGCTCTTAGTAACTATACATAACCATTTCCAGTCAGTGATGGGATCACTTGGACCAGAGGACCCAGTCTGTTCCATGTAAACACAGTCCACACCATTATGGAGCCACCACCAGTGTGCAGAGTGCGTTATCTGCAAATAGGGTCCATGGTGTCTGTGCTGCACTTAAATTGTATCCTCAGGTCTTACCAATTGAAATTGGGATTCAATTGACCAGGCCAATTCTGCAGTCTAAGGCCCAACAATATAGTGATGATCCCAGCAGAGGCACTACAGGCGATATTGTGCATTTAGCAAAGGCATGTGTTAGTTGTCTGCTGTCATAGCCCATTAACACAAAGTTCTGCAACACAGTCCTAACATATATGCTCGTCACACATCCCACTTCATTTGTGTGGTTATTTCAGTAAGTGTTGCTTGTCTAAGTGCAAAGAGCTCTAAGCAAATGTGACTGCTCTCGGTCATTGCGTTCAGGCCATCGGCCACTGCATTGTCTGTGGTGAGAGGTAATGTCTGAAATTTTGTATTCTCAACATGCTCTTGATGTAGTAGATCATGGAATATTGAATCCTGAAACAATTTCTGGAATGAAATACCCCATGTGTCTGGCTCCAACTACCATTCCATGTTCGAAGTCTGTTAATTTCCATTGTGCAGCCATAATCATGTCGGAAACCTTTTCATGTGAATCACCTGGGTACAAATGACAGTTCTGCCAATGCATTGCACTTATACCTCGTGTACACTATTGTTACACCATGAATTTTGTCACCTCAGTGTATGTTCTGTTGAGAATATTGCTTGACACAGACATTATACCTTTTTTCTTTTTTTCCCCCATTGAAGTGAGTAAACTTTGTCTGGCAGAACTGTAGTGCAGTAATTCTTTCAAAAATGCTGCAAGCATCCGTTTTGAGGAAACCAGCACGTCCACTTTCCTCAACACTAAAGTTGTGGTATGGCATCAGTTTACTTGGTTCTGTACACTTTGTAAATTACTTTAGGACATACATTTTGTTCCTGTTTCATGCTAAATATTTTTTTATCATTTGTGTATAAGCGCATTGAAAATATGGATAATGTGAATGGCTGATAAGTCACATACAGTGTGCTCGGATTCTGTGGTGTGATTGGTTGACGATCATGTCTTGCTCTGTGATCCTCACAAAAGCACAGCACAATCTTGGGTTCAGTTCCTGAAGCTATTGTGCCTTATTTGCTGCATTCGTATTTATGCTCGCCTATTTCAAAAGTAGGCAGTTTCAGTGGTCCATCGCATTAGTGATATATCCAAGCCACTTTTTTGTTCTTCAGTTCGTTATGCTCAAGTGCCAGGTGCTAGTGGTATGTAAAGATAGTACATTTAGTGTTCATACTGCCATTAGGATACCTTTAGTTGTTTGATACGGCATTGTATGCCAAAGGCAAGGTTGCAGATTTAAAGTCTCTGTTGTTAGCAATAGTTTAATCTGTAAGGCAGTGTCAAAGTAGCACACTCATAGTGGCAAAGTGACAGATTTATTTTGGAATTGGTTGTTTTATTCCTGTGGGTTTCTTAAATTAGGCAGTATAACATTTGATGTTCCTTTTAATTTGGAGGAGGTGGTTGTATTTTTACCTGTGACACTGAATCACTTCTCCCTTATGGTTTAGCAATACGCTTAACAAGTTAACCAAAACTTCTACACACTTGGAAATGTATACAATGCATTCTTTTGCTGATTCATTGATTCACAGAACTTAAGTATTCATTTCTGCATGCCTTTATATTTTTGCAGGATGTTTTGCCTGACGTGCACCAGAGTTTTAAGTTTCATTTGCATTCCCTGATGCAATGAACTGATTTTTTTTTCAAGATCAGTACTAGTCACTACATGTTTGAGGTGTAGTTTGTGATCCAGAACAATACTGGAACTGTTAGTTATCTTATAAGATTACTTCTATGGCAAATTTTTTGTTGCAGTGGCAGTTGACATCAGTTTGTGTGTCAGCATTAATATATATGAACTTAATAGTATAATATTGCAGCTGTTTAAGATTGTGTAAGGGAATTAAACACTTGGAAAAAATTTTGGTCTGTTTCTTGCAGGCAATTCGCCGAGATGCTAAGATAAACTGGATATGCAAACCAGTGATGAAGCATCGGGAGCTGCGCGGACTTACCTCTGCTGGTCGCAAGTCTCGTGGCCTCGGCAAGGGTCATCGCTACAGCCAGACCAAGGGAGGATCCAGGCGAGCCAACTGGCTCAGGAGAAACTCTCTGCAACTCAGAAGGAAACGTTGATTGTGTTTTGTTGGTGGAAAGCAATAAAGTTCTTTTTGTGGTCTTCTACTTTTCAGACTTCTCCCTCTTATTCATAATCCATTTCCCATGCTATGAGTTACTTTAGCCCTTTTGTACATTCAAAATTCTAAAACTTTTTGATGCTGATTGAATATTAATACTTGCTGCCAAGAAATACAGTGACCACAGGTGCACAATAAACAGCAATCAGTAATATCAAAAGACCACCATGGAATTACCTTTGTTGTGAATAGGTTTTTAAGCAATCTATCCAGAAGTTGACTCACATTACAGTTGATAAATTGTAATAATCATTTTAGCTATTAGTTATTTTGGGTTCACTTTTGATTGAAAGTGGTGGGCGGACAGATGTAAGAGGAAATAAGGTAGTTTACAGGGTGCAGTAGTAATGGGATTTCTTCATCAATCCTCAAGGGGAATTGTCAAAATCTCTTGAAACATCGTGAGAAAGGTGGAACTGTATTGCTCTCTTCTGGCTCAACTTTAAATGGACACTTTCGGGTTCCTGGAATATTTAAGTTATTTAGACTCGAAGAAATCACAGAACTCAACTCATCTTGAATGGTATTAAGAAACATGCCTGTATTTTCCATTAATAGGCTAATTCAGTTGCAGAGGAAATATTGCTGTGTTTTTTCTTCTAAACTTCGTATTCAAATTTTCTAATGCCAAGTGAAACATTGCAGTGATTAAAAACATTGTCTCTAGGAAATAGCTTATTTGGCTATTGATGAAAGCAATATATATTTGTTGAAGATAGTTTGCAGATTTCACTTGTATTGACACAGCTGGAGTATGAGACTCATTTTATCGGGGAAATAATGGGCAATGTGACATTCATATACAGGTAGCAAATAATGTGTGAATGTGAAAAATTACAAAGTGATGCTAAGAATATTGCCACAAATTGTGTGGTCACTGTACATTCCAAAGTGGTTAGGGACAAACGTGTTTTTAGGTCATAATTACAGGTTTTCACTGTACATTTACTCAATTCTAGCACAAGAATTTGACCACTGAAAACATAAAAAGAAAATCCCAGATGTTTACCTGTGCTCCTAAAATGGATGGCTGCTTAAAATTTAGAGGCTATTTTTCATTTCATATGTAAAATAATTATTACATTTGCAATATGTGACACAAATTCTTATGACACTCAGGTCTCCTAATCAAATTTGAAAATAAAAATGTCTGGATATATTTTACTGTTGGTGTACTGAAGGTAGAGAGGAAGTGGTTACCGGATACAAAGAGAACAAATCTTAATACATTAATACCATCATTTAATGACACCAAGTTTTGTCTGTGACATACCTAGAAACAAAATTCACAACCACAGAAGATTAATAATGTGCCATTATTATACCTGCACTAGTAATTTACAGAGATTAGCTATTAGTTGATGCCTGACTGCCTTGCATCTTTGTCATCAGTACACTCTATTAGTATTAAACTGAGTAAAGCTCTCTTGTTGCTATCTGCGTCCCACACAGCAAGTATCACTTGGCATTATAATGCACAGTCCAGTCACATCAGTATTACTACATGTGCAAAGTCTGATAGATGATCTTTTTCCGCTTGGAAATTCAGGAAGTCAGTGAGGTTCTGGAAGGTACCAACAGGGATTTGGAACCGTGCCGACTCCAGTGCAGTGGACAGCTGCACTAGGCTTCTTACTGTTAGTTGGGGATTTATGGCGTGAACAGCCCAATCGAGGTGGTCACGACAGTTTCTTGATTGGGCTTAAATCCAGCAAGTTTGATGGCGAAGGGAGTACTGTAAACTCATATTGGTGCCTTTTGAACCAAACATGTATACAGTGAGCTGTGACATGCTGCATTGACCTGCTGGTAGATGCCATTTCTCTGAGGAAAAATACGTTGCATGCAGGGGTGGACATGGTTCGCAAGGATAGACACAAAATTGTGTAGGTCCATTATGCCCTCAAGAATGAAAAGATCGCCAAGGGAATTCCACAGAAATATTCCCAGACATAGTGCTCCCTCCTTCACTCTGGACCATCATTGCTGCAGGGCTGTACATGCCAAGTCATCTGCCTATTGGAGCATAAAATGTGATTCATCTAAAAAGGACACCTGTCACCACTCAGTGGATGTCCAATTCCAGTACTGGTGTGCAAATACCAGCATTCGTCAGCATGGGTGCATGAACCAGGTGGCTGCTACAGAGGTTCGTATTCAGCAACATTCGATGAACAGTGGTTGAAGAGATACTGTTGGTAGCCGCTCGGTTCATCTTGGCGGTCACTTGCTCAACAGTAGTGTGCCTATTTGCCCATATGTCTCCACAGCTGTTATTCAACCCTGTCATCTACAGCCCATGGTGCACCACAGTTACCTCAGTGGCGGTTTTGGATGGTGCCATATTGCAATGCATGGTATACTTTAACCATGGCAGCATGTGAAACGAACATAGCCATTTTGGAAATGCTTCCACCCTTGGCCTGAAAGGCAATGATTTTGCTCTTTTGGATGTCAGATCAGTCACTCCTGCTTCCGTGTTATGACTGCACTGGTTTCTGCATCCCCTGACACGCGTTAGATACCATCCACTGCAAGTGCTGACATCTGTGTGTGGCTGTTGCACATTGATATCGACAATGGCCACATTAATGTAACTGAAGTGTGTAGATGCAGCTTCATAGTAGCTGGATGTGAGGGATCTGTAATGTCATCAAATTTTCTGATGTGGCATATGGAGTTTTGCTACTGTGTGGTGGCAACTTTCAACTGAAGGCATTCCCTTAAGAGTTATCTGGGCTGGGCAGCAGGATGTAATGACTACACATTGGAAACCACATATTATTGGTGTTCACATTAAGACAGTTCTAATTGCTACCACCACCAACACTGTTTTCTCCACTTATTAATTTACTTCAAAACTGATTGTGCGACTATGAGGTTGTGCTGGAAAGTAGTGCCTCTTAAATTTTTTATGTGAAAACTCTTACCTCTTTTTAAATAAAACAAGTGTTCTGAACACTTTACATCTTTTTTGTTATATCTACACATTTGCAGCACTCTGCCACTGGAGGACTACTGTGTTTACTCGAATCTAAGCCATACCTGAAAAATGAGACTCGAAATAAAGAAAAAAAAAATTTCCCGAATCTAAGCCGCACGTGAAATTTGAGACTCGAAATTCAATGGGAGAGAAAAGTTTTAGGCCGCACCTCCAAATCGAAACAAAGTTGGTCCATTGTAATATGAGACACGATTTAGGTCGAATGAATGACGATACAGCTACAGTAGTTTGGTTTGAGTCGTAAGCTTAGCAGTTAAGCTTTACCAGGTAGTCATTGCTATGCGTCAGGCGCTGGAGGGTCACTAAATGGACTATGTTGAGAAGTAAGATGAGTTATT
Organism: Schistocerca serialis cubense; assembly: GCF_023864345.2. Lineage (NCBI taxonomy): Eukaryota > Metazoa > Arthropoda > Insecta > Orthoptera > Acrididae > Schistocerca > Schistocerca serialis. Next base: position 31,379,607 of record NC_064649.1, read on the forward strand.
TACTAAATAAACAACCTTTTTTTTTTTTACCAGTCTTAACAAACCAACCTCAGGCAGGGTGAACCAGAACTCTGTTGGCAGAAATTTTAAGGTTGTTTAAGGATATTCTCTGAGAATTTTGGTATAAGGGGACCAGTGGTCTCTGGTGGATTGTTACAGAGTAATGATGAAATCAAGTTTTATTCAGTTTGTCACCCCAGTTAATTTTATTTATGGAAATGCTTCCTTCACAACAGTGAAATAGTCTGTAATATGAACCACAGAATAATGCAACAAGTATCAGACAGATGCAAAAGTAATGTAATGACGTTGCCATCAATGGGGAGAATATCTCAGCATAGTGCTGTGCCACTCTTCCATTGCATTTGGTGAATTCAAACATGAGGTGTATTTTGGTAACCTCTTATCAGTAAACTTATCTGTAGTGTGTAGTAATCAATGCTAACTAACAATTAACTCATTCGGAAAAAAGTGCCAGAACTGAGCAGTACTGAGAGCAGTATTGAGAGTGAAGAGTAAAGTGGCTGTTACTGTTGCCAACAACAAGTGTTTTCAAACAAGGTACACATTGCTGACATTTGAATACAATACAAAATTTCATGAGGGTAAGAAATCAAAAGCAGAGCGATTATGCTTTAAGGAGCCACTAGAGATCACGGGTGCCTTGTTTCAAAATATCGGAAAATATGTCTGAACAACCCCAGAATTTTTACCAGTATAGTTCTGGTTCACCCATTCTCTTGAAGATGCTCAATTTAGTTCGTAAAAATTCCAGTATTTCATTTTAGTTTCATTCTATAGCCAGAGTTGAGATTGGAAGCACTCACTTTTCATCAACTCTTCCTTGGAATTCTTAAGAATACCAAGCTACAAATGTTACTACTGTCTTGGTTTTTATAAATGAGTACCAATTTTTTCAGGACATTCACAATTGTAAAAGAAACATTTTGTATACAGACAAGTGTATTTTTGATTAAACTAACAACAGTCCTAAGGAATAAATAGCTAATAGTGATTCCTGTTTCTTAGTTGTTTTTTTTAGTTATTAGTCATCTGACTGGTTTGATGCAGCCCACTGTGAATTCCTCTGCTGTGCCAACCATTTCATCTCAGAGTAGTCGTTACAGCCTACATTCTCAATTATTTGCTGGATGTATTCCAATCTCTCTCTTCCTCTGCAGTTTTCACCCTCTACAACTCCCTCTAGTGCCATAGAAGTTATTATGTGACATATTTATGTCCTATCACTCTGTCCCCTGTTCTTGTCAGTGTTTTCCTCACTGACTCTGCAGAGAACTTCCTCATTCCTTATCTTATCAGTTCAATTAATTTTCAGCATTCATCTGCAGCGCCACATTGAAATGCTATGAGTGTCTTCTGTTCCAGTTTTCCCACAGTCGGTGTTCCACTACCAATTAAGGCCTATGTTTGATGCTAGTAGAATGCTCTTGGCCAGGAATGCCCTTTTTGCAAGTGCTAGTCTGCTTTTAAATCATCCTTGCTCCATTCATCATAGGTTAGTTTCCTGCCTAGGTAGCAGAATTCCTCAACTTTGTTAACTTCATGATTCCCAATTCTGATATTAAGTTTCGCACTGTTCTCATTTTTGCTACTTCTCAATCCATACATATTCTATATCTCGTAATTCTTCTTCACTTTCATAGAGGATAACAATGTCATCAGTGAATTTTAATCACACTCTTAAACCTTACTTTTATTTCCATTGTTGCTTCTTTAATGTATAGATCGAATAGTAGGGGCGTGATGATGCAAGGGGGGCGCGGGTGGAGTTAGTGATATAAACCTAATATTTCTCTTTAATATCGATATTTTAATAAAAATGAATGTGCAGGTATTAATGATGGATTATGCTGCTAAAGGCAATCGTTTGGCGTCCCACTTCCCGCAATCCTATCTCAATAACCTATCCTAGAACATACAGCTTTTGAAGATCACGTTTAGAATGTCACACACAGAAATTCTCAAAATTACGGTGATATGCGTTAATTGTAATATATCAGATTTGTAAACAACTTACTTCTGACAATTGGAAAACAGAAAAGTCAGGTATTGACTATTCCATACATTTGTACACATGAACTGAACGTAATCATGTTACAACTTTTGGCCATAGTAGGTTATGTTCATCAGAGTAATAATCACTTATACCACGTAACTGCAAAAATGCCGTTTTATTACCCTGTCAACCCGCGGATCCCCATGTGATGCGATTACAGTGTCTTTAATAGACTGTATACGCTTCAAATGAACTGGCGGGTTCGTAATTTGGACGCCAGGGTTATGCCCTTTGTCACCAGAAAAATGTGCACGACGTGAATGCGAAACTAGTACAAGTGTTCGTTCTGAGCAGAGTACTTCATACAGAAGTACGTTGGCTCTCAAAAGGAAATATGCTAGGAAGATTATTTGAACTTCAAGACGAAGTGATGCAGTTTTTGGAAAAATAACAACTGAATTGTATGTGGAATTTAGAAAGCCATGTGTTCATGTTGCATTGGCTTATCTGTCAGATATTTTCGAATCTTTAAACACATTCAGTTTGAAATTACAAGGTGGAGAGTCAAACAATTTTTCACCGGGATGCCATCAAAGTGTTTACTGATAAGTTGCAACTATGGAAACGTAAAATTTTAGCCTGCAATTATTCCTGCTTTCCCAGATTGTTTGGAATCCTGGAAGAAGCCCGATTTCAAAACGATACTGATACTAAGAGTAAAATATGAAACCATTTGCAGCACCTCACTGATGAATTCAAACGATACTTCCCTAACAGTTGTGATATTAAATTTATTATAAGTTAGCGACGGAGCCATTTCACTTTGACGTGGATGTGTTGCCAGACAGACTACAAGAGGAAGTCTTAGAAATTAAAAATGATTCTGCAGCGAAGTATGACTTTGAGAAGATGGATAAGCCTTTATTTTGGGTGAAATATCTCACGGTGTATCCCAGCACAGCAGAACAAGCACTGAAACTGTACTTACCATTTTCAAGCACTTATTGCACGAAAGAGCATTTTCAACGGTGGTGGCGATAAAAAATAAGCTTAAAAGCAAACTCAGCATTGCCAATGATTTACGTTGCGCAGTTTCTACTATTCAGCCAAGAATTCAAAATCTTGTAAAAAATATGCAAGCTCATCCTTCACATTGATTTATTTGTTTGTTTGTTGCCATATGTGTGTGGAAATAATATTTTTATAATAAATACATCACATTATATGAGAACTTATTATTTTCCTCCTAACTATCCTTACATGTAGGTAATACTGTAAAATTATAAAAAACTATTTCGAAGAAACAATATAAAATAAACATAGTGAATCTGATTTAAATATAAATACTGCGTGTGATCCTTATGGATTCTGATGTTACGTGTGGTATGTTATTTCAACTAATAATAGTATTTCTTCTGGATGAAGACACAGCGAAAGTTTATCCTAGATATGGCAAGCGAAGAGTAGTCCCAAAATCGTACACGGGTGAAGAAATGGTGTGCAGCAAGGGAATGTAATCAAGGTAAGGAAGTTGTTTTATTCATATTTTTTAAAATTCTGTGTAGTCTGCACGATTATTGTGTAAAACTATTTTTTTATTTTTTGTCTGGTTCTGGGAACTGGGCCTTTGAGGCCGTTCGGTAACTGTCGTCGTCGACATAAATGCCAACCAATGCGCAATGACAATGGGGAGCACTGTAGGCGTGGCGTACAAATCAGTGATGTTCGTTAACACCGTGACCGAGTGACTGTTTTTGATAATGAGTGAAAGTAATAAGCTACACTCAACTTAAAATAATAGCCCGCATCCACTAATCTGCAAAGGTCGCAAATATTTTTCCTTGTTTACCAAGGACTTTCTTTTACTTTCGGAGCGGCTTATAATCACAAGACTAGACTGATGACGTAATAACTGCAACTCGATACATTAACAGCCCACCATGATACATGACGTCACCATCACAAATTTTTCAATAGTTTCTTGATAATTAATAAAAATCTCTATATTTTTTAAGCAGGGGGGGGGGGGGGGGGGGAAGTTTTCTTTTCGACAGAAGGGGGGCGTGACAAACAAAAGTTTGGGAACCTCTGATCTAAAGCCTCAGAAAACTTGTAGTATATTCCTTCATTCATTAGTATTTCTGCATCCCGCTCCTTTGTGCACTGATTCTTCCTGACCAGTTTCTTAGACTTCAATCTACCCTTCACCCATACTAAATTTTGATCAAGGTCTATATCAGCTCCTGGGTAGGCCTTACAATCCAATATTTAATTTTGGAATCTCTGCCTGACCATGATGTAATCTGACTGGAATCTTCCATTTCTCCTGGCCTACTCCAAGTACACCTCCTCCTCTTGTGATACTTGAACAGAGTATACACTATTCCTAGCTGAAATTTGTTGCAGGATTCATTTAGTGTTTCTGCTGTCTCATCCATACTACCAAGCCCATGTTATCCTGTAACACTTTCTTCTACTCCTTCCCCTGCAACTGCATTCCAATCCCCCCTGACTGTTAGATTTTCATCCCCCTTATGCACTGAATTGCCCATTCAATATCCTCATAGTCTTTCTCTTCATCTTCTGCTTGCGATGTTGGCATGTATATCTGAACTATTGTTGTCACTATTGGTTTGCTGTCGATTCTGATGAGAACAAATCTATGACTGAACTGTTCACAGTAACCCATTTTCCTATTCGTAACGAATACCATTTTCTGCTGCTCTTGATACTACCCTATACTCACCTGACCAGAAGTCCTTGTCTTCTTTTCATTTCACTTCACTGACTCTTACTATATCCAGATTGAGCCTTTGCATTTCCCTTTTCAGATTTTCTAGGTTCCCTACCATGTTAAAACTTCGGACATTTCATGCCCTGTCTAGTAGAATGTTATCCTTTCGTTGATTATTCAGTCTTTTTCTCATGGCCACCTCCCAGTTAGTAGTCAGTCCCCCAGAGTTCTGAATAGGGGACTAGTCTGGAATCTTTTGCCGATGGAAAGATCATCATGACACTTTTTCAGTTACAGGTGGCATGTCCTGTGGATACAAATTATGTGTCTTCAATGCAGTGGTTTCTATTGCCTTCTGTATCCTCATGCCGTTGACCATTGCTGATGCTTCTGCCATTTCAGGGCAGTTTCCCACCCCAAGGAGAAGATAGTGCCCTGAACCTCTTTCCGCTCTTCTGCCCTCTTTGACAAGGCAATTGGCGGAATGTGGGTGACCTCTCACGCCAGAAGTGTTTGGCTACCATTGCTGATGATTTTTATTCATAATTGAAGCAGTGGTGGGGTTGGATCCGGCACTGAGGATGTTTCGATTATTAGTCAAAGATGCTACCCCTAGACCAAGGTTTGCCAGATTAGAACCAAATTTAGAGCTCAAGGAATTTCCACATCACTTCAATACTCATTAACAGGTAAAGCAATTACCATTTTCTTATGTGGAGGGAGTTTGTTGCAGATGACCAAAGGTTGTTTTGACTTTTCTATATGCTGAATGAGTTCTTTCAACAATCATTTATTTTTCGATTTCATGCAGCCATTTCATCTTAGCTACCTTGGATTTTCTGTTTGTTTTACTGGCTTTTACTTTTGTATTCCTGAATTTCCTGAACATTCCTGTACTTCCCTGTTTTGTCAATCAACTGAAGTATATCTTCTGTTACCCATGGTTTCTTTGCAGTTACCTTTCTTGACCTACTTTTTCTTTCCAACTTCTGTGATTGCCTTTTTTAGATACGTCCGTTGCTCGTGAACTGAACTGCCTACTAAGCTATTCACTATCACAGTATATAGCCTCCATTTGTTAGTACTTTCGTACTCCATTTCTTTGTGCATTGATTCCTGGCTAGTCTCTTACACTTCCAACAACTCTGTCATTATTAAATTGTGATCACAGTCCATATCTACCCCGGGGTACACCTTACATTGCAATATCTGATTTTGGAATCTCTGTGTGACCATAAATCCTTGTCTTCTTCCCATTTCACTTCACTGACCCCAACTATATCTAGATTAAACTTTTGTACTTCCCTTTTCAGATTTACTAGCTTCCCTTCCACATTCCGACTTCTGACATTCCACGCCCTCCTGATATCCCGTACTCCACTGACATTCCATGCCCCAACTGGTAGAACGTTATCCCTCTGCTGGTTATTCAAACTTATTCTCAAGGCCATCTCCCCTTTGGCAGTGCCCTCCTGGAGATCTGAATGAGAGACTAGTCCAGAATATTTCACCAATGGATAGGTAGATCATCATGATAATTTTGAATTACAGGCTACATGTTCTATGGATACACATTTAATGCAGTTGTTTCCACTGCATTCTCATGCCGTTGATCATAGCTGATTCTTCTACCTTTTAGGAGCAGTTTCCCACTCAAAGGGCAAGAGAGTCTGAACGCCTTTCCACTCCTCTGCCCTTTTTGACAAGGCTGTTGGCCGAATGAAGATGACTTCTTTTGCCAAAACTCTTTGGCTGTCATTGCTGATGAATTTTATTCAAAATTTAAGCAGTGGAGGGATTTGAACCTTGGACAAAGAATATTTCGATTACTAGTCAAAGACGCTACCTCTAGACCATGGGTTTGTCGGGTTAGGACCAATAAAATCTCAGTGCCAAAAATCCTAATAAATAGTAGATAAGAAGATATCAGCTATTACTTACAAATAAACTTTTAAAATACTGCAGTTCTCTGCGTATGGCTAATATGTCCAGACATGGCATGATATATTGCCAGTAGTAGTCAATAATTGTTATTATAGAGCTAAAGGAATTTCCACAGGTGGATTCCCCCCCCCAATAATTTAATAAAATTATTAATTGTATTATGCTTTGTAAAAACCACAAAATTATGTTGGAAATTTTTAATTGACAATAGTTACCTTTTAAAATACATTCAGTAATGAGTTAAAACAAATAATTATTACAGTAGTAAGCAGGCTAACTGAAAACGAGTCTTGTGAATCATGATAGTGTTATGGTGCTGCAGGCACACTTAGAATTTGTCCCGGTGTGCAAACCTTCAGGTAAAGTCTGGCGCCGTTGGGCCAGTGCTGCGGCTGTGGTGACATCAAAAGGACTAGAGCAGAAACGCCTGGAACCCTCTGCCTAGCATCGCCTTGATGCTTCGAGACGTTACGACGTTGCGGCTATATAAAGCCCACCCTGCTGTCACAGTCATTCAGTGTGGATAGTTTCGTTCAGTGCATGCTGCAGACGTGTTTAGTGTTCCAACTTTAATGTCTAGTGGACTATTTTATATGACTATATTTTATTTGTTTACGTTAGTCTCTTCGTATATTGTGAATTAAGTTTGCAATGGATAAATTTGTTACCAAAAAGGCGCTCTTGGAAGTTGATGATACTGCAAGTCAGTCTCCGACTATTATTGTGTTGTCAATTGCTTCATTGTCTTGAGGCTAGAACCTTTCACAGCCAAAACCTGGGCAATCCAGTAAGGGTAGATCATTTCAGAAGTCTTGGTTGATCAAATACAGAGTGCATTCCATAAGTAATGCAACCAATTTTTTTCTGATACAATGGTACACCACAGCGTGTTGTAACCGGCTGGGCTAACTTGAGGTGGGTATTAGCTTCAAAACACTCTTTGTCTCATTTGGCTGCGAGCTGCCGAAGATGTGCATTTCCGTCAACCCCGTTTTGAGTTTATGCAACAGGGCACAATGGATCATTCTGTAGAGCAACAGTATGCTATCAAATTTTGCGTTAAACTTGAGAAGTCCGCTACTGAAACATTTGCATTACTTCAGCATACCTTTGGGACTGATTGCTTGTCCAAATCTCAAGTTTTTTGATGGCACAAGACGGACGTTCATGGAGGGCTGAGAGGAGATCACCGACGAACCTCGCAGTGGATGGCTATCAACCGCACGAGTCGACGAAAATGTGACACGTGTGCACAATTGTTTGAACTCTGACAGATGGCTGAACCTTCAATTGATAGCACAAACTCCAAACATGTCAAAAACAACTTTTTTTCGCATTGTGATCGAATATTTGAACATGAGAAAGGTGTGTGCCAAACTCGTCCCAAAAGTGTTGACCGACGAACACAAGCCGAGAAAGGATTCTCACTTTTTAAACTCAGTTATCAATGGTGATGAGTCATGGATTTCTGAGTACGACCTTGAGACAAAAAGGCAGAGTTCAGAGTGGCACACCCCATCGTCATCCCGTCCCAAGGAGGCACGCATGAGCAAGTCCAGGATCAAAACCATGCTTATTGTCTTCTTTGATGTCAGAGGGGTTGTCCACCAAGAATTCGTACCTTCCGGGACTACAGCGAACTCAGATTTTTACTTGGAAGTGCTCAAAAGACTGAAAAGGAGGGTTTCACACTGCCGAAGCGACATCAAGGACACGTGGAAAGTTCACCACGACAATGCGCCGAGTCACAGCGCCTTCACTGTTAACGACTTCCTGGCCAGGACCAAGGCCCCATTGGTTCCCCAGCCTCCCTGCAGGCCTGACCTGGTTCCCGCTGTCTTTTCTTTGTTTCCTCGATTAAAAAGAGTCATGAAAGGAAAACATTGGTACAGGATTGAAAGCATCCAGGCGCATGTTACATCAGCTGTAAAGGACATTCCGGCAAAGGCATTCCAGGATGCCTTCCAGGCATGGAAACACCACCTTGAGAAGTGTATTGATGCAAGAGGGCGCTGTTTTGAAAATTTTTGATTATTTGTACGAATATATTCAATAAATGATTTTTTTACGAATTTGGTCGCATTACTTATGGAACGCACCTTGTATACATGGCTAGAATATGAAACATCTACTGAAAAAGTTTTTTGCAAAACCTGCAAAGAGGCAGATGCCAAATAACCGTAGTGTGGCCTCCCAATTGAATGAACAGTTAGATAGTGATATGAAGAATGGCAGTTTAGCTCTTGAGACAAATTTTGCTACTGTGCAATTTCTATGCCGACAAGGACTAGCAATTAGAGGGCACGAAAATAAAAACTCAAATTTTTTTTCATTTGTTGGAACTCTGAAAGAATGACATACCTGAGTTTAAAGAGTGGTTAGGGCATGTGGGGTATAAGTGGATGTCCCACAATATTCAAAACGAGATCATTGATCTACTAGGAAAGCCTGTGTTGAGAAAGGTATTGGCTATAATCAGGAAGACTGAACATTTTTCTGTTATGGTTGACGAAACAAGTGATTCCTTGAATCATGAACAAGTGTCATTTTGTATTTGTACTGTCGATGATTCCTTAATCATCAACGAAGACTTTATTGGTTTATGTGAGAACCCCAACGCTGAATCACAAACACTGTTTAGTGTTTTAAAGACGTTTTTGCTTGTCTTGATTTGTCAATGGATAACTTAAGAGGACAGTGCTATGATGGTGCCTCGAATGTGAGAGGTAAATTCAAAGGACTAAAAAAGTTTCAGATATACAACCAAAAGCTCGTTATGTGCACTGCACTGCTCACAGTTTAAACTTGGCAGTTGTAGACAAGTCTCCGCCATCTTACATCTATGAGGAATATTTTGGCTTTAGCCAAGGACTTAATAAACCCTGTAAGGCAATCCAACAAAAGGATGGAACTTTTCAGAAGCATACGCTGTGAGAGTCTACGACCCCTTTGCCTGACTCAATGGACTATGCGAGCTTCTAGTATCTTGAGAATATTGAAAAACTTTGAAGAACTTCTAGAGTTTTTTGAAACATTTTCTGCATAGGACAAAACAGAGGTGGGTTACAAATGTGCAGGCTATCTTGAGTCAATGTTTCAATTCAAGACTAATTTCTCAAAGATGATGTGACTTACCATACTAAAGCGCTGGCAGGTCGATAGAAACACAAACAGACACATACATACCCACAAAATTCAAGCTTTTGCAACAAACTGTTGCCTCATTAGGAAAGAGGGAAAGACGAAAGGAAGTGGGTTTTAAGGGAGAGGGTAAGGAGTCATTCCAATCCCGGGAGCGGAAAGACTTACCTTAGGGGGAAAAAAGGACGGGTATACACTCGCACCCACACACATATCCATCCACACATATACAGACACAAACAGACATATTTAAAGACAAAGAGTTTGGGCAGGGATGTCAGTCGAGGCGGATATATATGAGGTTGATTTGTGGAAGGCGTGTGAGTTTTAAAAACTTCTGGGAATTGTGTTTAAAAGAAAAACCTTCACAAGTTAATGAAGCTTCGCTTCCTCAGAATTGAAGTATACCAAAGAAGTATGATAACCTTGAAGCCAGCTCACCGTACACTTTCAAAACCCCAAAGGAATACTACAATGCTATTTTCATTGAAGTTTGTGAAATGCAATCTTGCATTACTGAGCAGTTTGTTTCAACCGGACTCACACAGATCATTGCAGCTGAATGAGAGTGCTTGCGTTTAATAAACAGAAGTGAAACAAACTGGGAAAAATCAACTAAGTTTTTCAAAAATGACCTAAACATTGAGAGACTGCGCTTACACTTGAATATGTTAGCTGATAGTGCTAATAGAAAACACTGGTCTTAAAAAACAAGCGTGATGTAAGAAAGTACATTACACAAGAGCCTGAAATTGGAGAAATGTTATGTGAAGTAGTGAAGTGCATTAAGATTATACAAGTAGTTCCAGCCATGACAGCAACAGCAGAACAGTCATTTAGTGCCCTTAGACGTCTCCAATCAACAATGGGACAGAAACGATTGAACAACTTGGCTGTTCTTCATGCCTACCAAGATGTTTTGGATGAATTGGGTATCTGACCAGTCATCAACGACTTCATATTCAGAAATCCAGTCAGACGGTCAACATTTGCTCCTTTCTAAAGACACTCCAGCCTTTATAACGGCATTTAGAGCAATATTACAAATCTTTATATAATAGAGAATTAAATACATACTGTACATAAAGTTAAATTTTCATTTTCGAAATATTAGTACTATTTATTACTGAATTAGTTATTTTCAAATACTTAAATGTTTTTGGGGTGTAAGACCCAATTAAAACCCGCTATTTACATACTTTTTGACTGAAAGTGTTAGGCATACTGTATTAACTTTATTAAAGCATTAACTTTGAGATATTGTTTTTATTTAATGAACCCTGAGCCTTGTTCAAAGTAAGATTAAATTAACTATTTCACTTATTAATGAAAGTGCTATTACTGTGGAACAGCAATATTTTATGTTGTATTTTTTTAATGATAGTTTAAGATTTATTTAAATATAATTTCAGTCTTTTCAGAGCTATATATTAATTGCTCTGAAATAGTCTGTAAGCATGATTATTACTGTAAATTAAATTAGCTTTTTACAAAAATACCATGCGTGTTTATGTTTTGTTTCTTCTTTCAAAGTCAAAAAATGTGTCAGACTTGAGTTCCCTGGAGTGTCGAGTTATCAAGAGTCCAGTTTAAACATATATGTTATTACTTATGCACATATAAAATGTATGTACTCTCTGTCTGTACAAAACTTGTAAATTCTGTTGTCTTACCACGTTTACATACACATGTATCATGTTGGCATATATTTAATCATGTTTGTATGAAACTTGTAAAAATATGTTTAAAAAATATGTTTAAAAAACTTTAAAACTCACTATTTTTCATCTAACATTTAGAAAATTTCCTGGGGCAAGACTCCCGGTATGACCCCCCCCCCCCCCCTCTTCCCCCAAAATATTTTTTATAAGTTGGCACCTCTGTCCTGTCCTAATGTGGAGGGAGTTTGTTGCAAATGGCCAACAACGTGTTGTAGTTGCACAACACGTGTGAAACACAACTGTCACAATTTCTCGAGGTAATAGAACAATGTTTCATAATTGTATTACATTAATTATATGGGACTGTTACACAGTTCCTGAGGAGAAGGAACAGCTCAACAGCAATGTTAATTTACAGAAAAAATATTTATTTGCTTTTTTATTTACTGTATTTTTCGCATGGAGCCACCAACTGATGACTTTTGCAAATGTTGTAGCAATTTTTTTACAAGTTTCATACAAACATGATTAAATATATGCCAACATGATACATGTGTATGTAAACATGGTAAGACAACAAAATTTACAAGTTTTGTACAGACAGAGAGGACATACATTTTATATATGCGTAAGTAATAACATATATATGGTACAAATACCAGTGTAATTATTAAAGACAATAGATATGGATATTACATCACAATTATTACAAATGTTCAGATTTTACATAGCAAAATATATGGAGATTTCAATTCAGTTTAATGTTAATGTTCACCCGAAGAGTATAAGCACGTATCGATCAAGACTGATCTCAGTTTCACTTTGAATAAGTTCCCTTTGTGACACCTTATAGAACTCAATAGCTTGTTATACTATATCTGGCCATTAATGCATGGACTATGGTGTTTTGTTTTTAGTTTAGTTGTTTGTCTGTAGTAGCATTCTTTCTTTCTTTTATTATAGGCATGCATATCAGGGCACTTGGTTGATTTGTTTTATGTGTCACAAAACATGTAATAAATTTTTAATGATACAGTAAGAAGATGGTGAGGCATTTATTATGGACAAAGATTTCTCTAAAAGAGACACTGTACTTTGTTCTGTGAATAATTTTGTCTGAAACAAGAGACACCACACTTTCATAAAATTGATTCACCTTGATGGGCAATGAATCCACCCTCTTCAGTGCATATGCTCCATTACATCTGACCTCCTGTGGGAATGTCCAAGTAGTGAGTGTGAATGACAGTGCATTGCCCTCTTGGAATCTGCAGCTTGGTTTTGGTTCTCAAAAACCATGTTTTTGTGGCATTTCTCGATAGTGGATAAACATTTTTGAAAATGAAAAATTGGCACTTCTATATAAATGCATAGAGAATATATTGTTAAAATTTGAGCAATTTTTTGTGAGGTATTTAGATATCTGCCAATAATGGTGAAAAAAATGGTGTTTGTTTGTTGTTGCTTTAGAGCACAAAACAGTTGAGGTCATAAGTGCCTTTAAAAAGAATGTGGAAAACACTTTTTTTGGGTTGTCTCAGGAGCCACCCATGAACCAAATTACATGGTGTTTCCATAAGCCCTTTAAGGTGCACCATAGACCACATCTAATGCAAACAGAACCAACCAATTTGCTCCATGTGCCCAAGTCGGAGAATGTGAGTAATATTAAAAAACTGACCATGTACTGTAGAACATTTACAGTAAGATTATCCTTCCATTGGGTATACAAGTCTCCACTAGCCCAAGGGCTGTCCAAAGTACTTTACCCAACCTTTCTATTAGCATTAGAACCAGAGGTACGAGCCCCAGAAAAATCCTGTTTTTATGCACGGCGGTTTGCAATGTATTAGTAGAGACTGTGTGGAATATGGTGGACAATGCAGTTTCTTCGGAAGGAGGGCTGACAGTGTTTGCCACCTTTCGCCCGGTCGGCGATGCGCTGCGATGACAGAGTTGAGGCATGCACCCTGCAGTCATTCTCAAATGATTTTACAGAAAGTGTTTGAAAAAAAAAATCATTTTTGTGTTATTTATAGCTTTATATGACAGATTCATGATGACATGCCCATCATCAAGTTAACGGTCATAGTTGTCGTGATATTTCCATGTAAGTAAGGCACTGTGTGAAATTCAAAAAAGTTTGCAATGGAAAATAGGGTTGCTATGATTTTGCATTTGATGCATTTTCATATGTTGCTATACATGAAATTTAGCTAAGATATTTAATTTTTCATTAGCCTTGAATGGAGGTCTCGTATCTGTCACCAATCTCGAGAAAATTGATCTGATGTAGCCGACTCATTTGTAACTGTCAGTGGTAAAGCCAGAATGAAATATCCACAACACCTCATATTTCATAAACGGTTTGAGATATTGAAATGATATGTTGGCAAATAATAGCATGCAAAAACAATAGTATTTTGTCATACAGTTGTTATGCAGAGCTGCACCATCCACCGTTATCCCACTAATTAAATATGTTTTTGATGAATGTAGTTTCTAAGGGCCCTCGACAGCTGCTGAAATGAGAAATGTTGTGGGTTTTGGAACAGCACAAGTGAATACATTACACGTTTATTTTTGTACCGGGGATGTGCTTTTTCATAAGCTAATGACCTTACTTTTCCTCAGTTCCTTGCTTATAAATTTACTAAGCCATGGTTTCAGAATTCTCCCAAATTGTGTCTGCACAACATATCATGTGACACTCTGTAAACTCTGCTTTGTTTTGGCAAAAGACACCAATTTTAACATGGCAACAATAAATGTAAGTTTCACTCAAAATTTGCCACTCATGATGCCTCTCTTAAAGTTACAAACAGTTAAAAGGCCAGGCAAAAATAAAAGTTGAATTTGCTACATTTATGATGGAATTCTTTCTACACTCTAACCAAAGCAGAGGTGACAGTAGATCCTTTTGAATGGATGTGGAGAGGATGCACTCAACATTTACAAAAAATGTGGGCGTAAGATTCAATTTCAAATGGTACCTCCCCTCCAGCACTCAGAATTTCCCCCGTAGTGCCTGCCCGCAACCCCCAGCACTACCCTCTCCCCTTATGCCCCATACCATTTGGGTATCTACTGCCCACATTACTTTGTGCAGACTCTAGCTCATGCTGTTGCATGTGTACCAATATGAACTTTTTTTCTTGTTTTCATGTAAGGAACTTGTCCCCAAAGTTTGTAAAAGTATTTTTGAAGCGCCTTGTATTCATGTACGGAGCATGGGGAGAGTGATTATTTAAATGCCTCTGTGCACACCGTAATTAATCTTAATCTTGTCTCTGTGATTATCATGAGAAAGATACACTATGCGATCAGAAGTATCCAGACACCAGGCTGAAAATGACTTACAACTTCGTGGCCCCCTCCATCGGTAATGCTGGATTCAATATGGTGTTGGCCCACCCTTAGCCTTGATGACAGCTTCCACTCTCACAGGCACACATTCAACAGGTGCTGGAAGGTTTCTTGGGGAATGGCAGCCCATTTTTCACGGAGTGCTGCACTGAGGAGAGGTATTAATGTCGGTTGGTGAGGCCTGGTGTGAAGTCAGATTTTCCAAAACATCCCAAAGGTGTTCTATAGGATTCAAGTCAGGACTCTGTGCAGGCCAGTTCATTACAGGGATGTTATTGTCGTGTAACCACTCCATCACAGGCTGTGCATTATGAACAGGTGCTTGATCATGTTGAGAGATGCAATTGCCATCCCTGAATTGCTCTTCAACAGTGAGAAGCAAGAAGGTGCTTAAAACATCAATGTAGGCCTGTGCTGTGATAGTGCCATTCAAAACAACAAGGAGTGCAAGCCCCCTCCATGAAAAACACAACAAAACCATAACACCACCGCCTCCTAATTTTACTGTTGACACTACATGTGTTGGCAGATGACGTTCACCGGGCATTCGCCGTACCCACACTGCCATCGGATCGCCACATTGTGTACTGTGATTCGTCACCCCACACAGATTTTTTTCACTGTGCAATCGTCAAATGTTTATGCTCCTTTCACCAAGCGAGGCATCATTTGGCATTTACCAGTGTGATGTGTGGCTTATGAGCAGACACTCGACCGTGAAATCCAAGTTTTCTCACCTCTCGCCTAACGGTCATAGTACTTGTAGTGGATCCTCATGCAGTTTGGAATTCCTGTGTGATGTTCTTGACAGTTGTCTGCATATTACACATTACAACTCTCTTCAAGTGTCGGTGGGATCTGTCAATCAACAGACGAGGTCGGTCTGTATGCTTTTATCCTGGATGTGTCCCTTCACGTTTCCACTTCACTATCACATTGGAAACAGTGGTCCTAGGGATGTTTAGGAGTGTGGAAATCTCGCGCACAGACATATGACACAAGTGACACTCAATTACCTTACCATGTTTGAAGTCTGTGAGTTCCACAGAGTGCCCCATTCTGTTCTCTCACGATGTCTAATGACTACTGAGGTCGCTGATATGGAATACCTGGCAGTAGGTGGCAGCACAATGCACCTAATATGAAAAACGTTTGTTTTTGGGGTTGTCTGGATACTTTTGATCACATAGTGGGTTGTGGTATATTCCTACAGTCATCACTTAATGCTGGATCTCGAAATTTTCCGACTAGGCTTTAAGAGGATACTTTACAGCTGTCTTCGAGGGTCAGCCAGTTCTATTCTTTCAGTATCTCTGTGACACTCTCCCACAGGCCAAACAAACCTGTGACCATTCGTGCTGCTCTTCTCTGCATATGTTTAATATCCCCTGTTAATCGTGTCTGGTACTGGTCCCACACAATTGAGCAATATTCGAGGATGGGTCGCACACATCTTTTGTAAGCAATCTCCTTTGCAGACTGTCTGCATTTCCCTGGTATGCTGCCAATGAACCAAAGTCTGTCACCTGCCTTACCTTCGATTACCGTTAACTGTAGCGTATGTGATTGTTCCATTTCATATCCCTACAAATTTTTATGTCCAGATATTTGCATTAGTTTGACCGATTCCAGGTGTGACTCACTGATGTAATCATAACATACTACAGTTTTGCGTTTAGTGAGGTAGAAACTTTTACATTTCCAAACATTTAAAGCAAGTTGCCAATCTTCGCATCACTTTGAAATCTTATCAGGATATGGCTGAATAGACAGTACTTCATTATCGACAACTGCAGCACCAACGAAAAGTATGAGATTACTATTAAATATTGGGTCGTATGAATAAAACGGAGGATGTATTTTATTCACGGAACTTCGGAGAACATTCTCATGTTAGCACTAATAGAGACAGTCGTAGAATGTACTTCGTAGAGTACTCTCAGCACGAGTAAAAGGGTGGGGGACGTTGCACAACGCGAATAACGTTCTCCTGTTTCGTATGAACAAACCTAGCGAAGTTTCTCACAAGCGCAGAATATTCTTCGTTTTCTAAATCGATCTCTGGAGCATACGTCAAGTTGCGGAAATTCTGTTGAGTTTAAGTTTTATCATTTTTTTTGGGACAAAAAACAGAATTTATGTTGCTCAGAAGGCCAAAAAAGTAACACGGCACGTAATCCTCGAAATACTGATGAGAGAAACTGTAGAAGTTTATACAGGTTCCACAATAAAAACATTATTTGGCTGGCGAACTTCCTTCCTGAAAATCACGAAAGAAGGAAGGGCGATGTTTCAAATGAACTGAAAATAAAAAATAAAAAAAAAAAATTTTCGCTATTTAGCAAACACGTTTTCATACTGTTGCAGGAAAAGGCTTAGGAATGCGAGTACAGACGTTCTTCAGTAGGTTTTTCACGGCATAAGTCTTATATTATATTATGTTAGAAATAAGCAGACGGATCGGAAAAATTAATAAATGTTTTATTACAGACCTAGCCACATCGTGAAGAAACCGCACGGCAAAGAATGTTCCCCGCTTGTCGAAAATTCGGTAACACAGTCGGAAAACGCATTTTCGTAATTTATCCGTAATCGTCTCAATAATTTGTTGGCGCACATAAAACTGAAATCGAAACGTAGTGCAACTATTCCAGGATATACTGATGGCAGTTCCAAATTTGTATATTGAATAGTTTGCCTGTTTGAGCGACTTGAATGAAATGTGCGATTACGAGTCTGTTCTAAAACAGGTGGGGAGGTACTGAGAAAGACTCACCCGTCAGAAATATGGTTCGAATTTCTCATTCATACGAAAGAGAATATTATTTTGTTATGTGAATCTTCTCCGGAGAATGTTCTATCTTTTATTAATACGACCCATTGTCTGCAAGGTCATTTTTATCACATTCAACGTGAACAGCAATGGTCTCAACACATTTCCTTGGGTCATACCTGAAGTTACTACTACTTGTGTTAATGATTTTTGAATCAAGATAACTTGCTGCGTCATTCTTATCAGAAAATCCTCAATCGAGTCAGAAATTTCTGTTGTCTTTCGATAATAAGTGTATGTGTAATACTGACTCAAGTGCTTTTCGGAAGTCGAGAAATAAGAAATACAGCATTTTCAGTGCAAAGCGGTTTCAGTGAGGCTATTTGTCCCTAAGTCTCTGGTCCACCACTCCATTTACTGGTCTAGCTATTTGGGAATAAAGTAACTAAGGCAAATACCAATACACTGCACTACATTTGAGTTAAGTATTTTTAGTGACCACATTCCAATTTCAATTCTTCATCTTTCTTTGCTCCTTCCAGTCTTCGTTCATTGTTTCGCTGTTTTTCTATTTTATTCATTTATTTACTTTTTTCAGGTGACTGTTGTTTTGTCCTTCCCCCTTGGAATCTTTTCATTTTGAAGCGGTCCTACTAAACATTATCTTTTCCAGTAGCACTTCCAGTTTGTTGTTTCTTTCCCAGTTTTTCTTAATCTCATAAATGTAGGTGGTTGTTGACTGAAGATCCATTGTTAAGCCTGTCATCGTTCATTCTGTAGATATATCCTGTTCCCCATGTTTTCTACTTAATTTACAAAATTCTTGTGTTTTTAGAGGACCTAATACATTGATGGAGAAAAAAATCGCAACACTAAAAAGTAATTACTGTAGAGTAATGAAATTCTGGAAATAAATTAGTGTAGGTAACATATTTAAGTGGTTAATGTTGTTAGGTCACTTCATAATGTACTTTGGACTTTCCTGGACATTTTGATATATAGTACATTAAAATCAGACAATTGTGAGACCTTCAAATAATATTTTGAATGTTGACGTGTGACAGTCAAATTTCGCAGCTATGCATATACTGCCACAGTTGAGCAGTCATATCTTTGGGAACTACGCAGTCCAGAAGTCTTTGAATTGCTTTGTTTTGTTCCTTCTGCTACGTCTCAGAAGTTGGCATTAATAATAAACAAATCAGTCCTTTGTTCCTGAAACTAGTTTTCGCTGAAAGAGTGTGATTATCAGCTATTTTTGTAGTAAGCCAACTTCTATTACTTTTTATAAGTAAATAAAATGACTAAGTACGAAACTAACTCCAAGAAACGCAAATTTGCAGTAACAGATATGTGAGACCTGCATTTTCTTCTTACTTGATAACACTGATGAAGAGCCATGTCATGCTTTGTGTCCACCTCCACCAAACACTTGGTGTAAGCATAGGCAAGCTGAATTTCTGGCACCCTGCATGAATTTACACATAACCATTCTCTTCCTTTGGCACTAATGGAGGCAATCAAACCTATTTACAGAGATTTGGCATATCCTGAGCTACTAAAGAGTTTTTCAATCAGGTAATGTTGTGTGGTGCCGTGTGCCTAAAAATGTATTTGTTGGCCTGGGCTATTGTGACACTGAAGAAGACACAGACTATGGGCCTAGAGACATGAAATTTTCACAGCATGCCAAACGCGAGATTCAACACATACAGAACTAGAATAATTAAAATATCCTGAGTTGTTTTGTTTTTATGTTCATTTATTTACAAAATTCTGTCAAAAAATTGAGTGTTTGAAAAAAAAAGGGTAACATGCCCCACAATACAATTTTAGTAATAATTCTAGTTCAGTGCATTCAATAATTATGGAAAATTGTAAGTTGGTTTCTTAAAAAGTTTCCAAGATAATGGGTCACAAAATTCGATAATTTAACATTGGTGGCATAGGACATACAATGTCCCCTTAATGTAAATGCGAGTAAGCTGTCGAAATGTGAAATGCCAGTACACTAATAACCAGTGTAACAGGCAGAATGTTGAGTTCAAGCATGCAAACATGCACATATTTTGTTGTACAGGTGCCGGATGTCAGTTTACGGGATGGAGTTCAGTGTTTGTTGCACTTGGTCAGTCAATACATGGACGATTAATGCTGTTTGTGAATGACGCTGGAGTTGTTATCTGGAGATGTCCCATATGTGCTCGTCTGGAGATAGATCTGATGATTGAGCAGGCCAAGGCAACATGTCGGCACTCTGCAGAGCATGTTGGTTTACAACAGCGGTACATGGGCGAGCGTTATCCTGTTGGAAAATACCCCCTGGGTTGCTGATCGTGAACGGCAGCACAACATGTCGGATCACCAGATTGCATGGGATAACCACAAGAGTGCTAGTGCTGTGATATGAAATCGCATCCCAGACAATAATTCCAAATGTAGGTCAAGTGTGTCTAGCACGCAGACAGTTTGGTTGCAGGCCCTCAACTGGTCTCCTTCTAACCAACACAGGGGCATCACTGACATCGAGGTACAGCCAGCTACCTTCAGAAAACACAATGAACCTCCACACTGTCGTCCAATGAGCTCTCGCTTGACACGACTGAAGTTGCAAAAGACTGGTTTGGGGTTAGTGGCTCGGAGCTGTCCTTGAAGTAATCAATGTGTAACAGTTTGTTGTGTCACTGTGATGCCAACTACTCTCCAAATTGCTGCTGCATCTGCAGAACGATGTGCCGGAGCCAAACGCCGAACACGGAGGTCTTTCCTCCCGGTAGTGCCACGTGTCCGTCCAGAGTCCAGTCTTCTTGCGACCGTACACTCTTGTGATCAGTGCTGCCAGCAGTCATTTACACTGGCTACATTTCTCCCAAGTCTTTCTGCAATATCGCAAAAGGAACATCCAGCTTCTCGTAGCCCTATTGCACGACCTCGTCAAACTCACTGAGGTGTTGATAATGGCGTCTTTGTCATCTTAAAGACATTGTTGACTAACATCAACTCACCACTTCCAGTCTCAGAGTTAACCACAGCGGTATATGGGCGAGCGTTATCCTGTTGGAAAATACCCCCTGGGTTGCTGATCGTGAACGGCAGCACAACATGTCGGATCACCAGATTGCGTGGGATAACCACAAGAGTGCTAGTGCTGTGATATGAAACCGCATGACCATTACAGTGTGTACTTAAAGCAAATGTGATTTGCATCCTCACAGTGGCGCGACGGGCGCCACTCTTTTGCGACTGGCGCGAAATTTGAATAAACATGATCTTTCAGAAGCACAAACATGCCTACCAACTTTCGTGTATGTCGCACAACTCCTTGGCGTTGCAGTTTTCTTCCGTCAGTGTATTTTTTTTTTTGTATGTCTTGTTACTACTGCTTCTAATTTTTGAAGGTTGTAAGTTAGCATTATGCAGTTACCGGCTCTTAGACATTATGCTTTGTCTACTGTGCTGCAGTACTTTATTTTTAGGTTTTTCGATAAGCATTTTTATGGTACGTTTGACTACTTATTTTGTAAGCTCTTTCCCTCTTTTATACACTTCTCTCTTAAGATTTTTCTAAACCATTTCCTTCGATTGTTTCCTCAAAACATTTGATTTTCCTTACCTTTTGCACTGGACGAACTATTAACACCACGTTCAAACTCACTTAAATCTTGACAATCTACCATTGTAGCAGCAGTAATCGATTTAACAACTGCGCCAGACCGTAGCGCCGTATTCTGCCTGTTTACACATCTCTGTACTTGAATATGCATGCCTATACCAGTTTCATTGGTGGTTCAATGTAGAATGGAGTGCCAATTTCCCCGCTTGGACGCAGGTCCCCATATGGCAAATTTCGTAACGCAGTAGTTTGTCGACTGAAGTGGGAGACACTTGAGCGTCCGCCAGATATGAAGTATTCCGCGGTGTGAACACTCCAGTAACGCAGGAATATCCAAAACAAAACACATTTGTTCGAAACTTTCAGTTCTGAATGTCTGAGGCAGAAATCGGTAAGATATTATTATATGAGTACTGCAACTACGTCGCTGTCTTTACGGACCGGTCCAAACAGGGGGACTCCGTTGAGTGCTTTGTCGTTTTCCCAGATCGTGTCCTCCAGGTCCGACTGCCTCAAGAATTTACTATCTTTGACGCAGAATTATATCCTACCTTCCGGACACTGGAACAGATGAGACGTTCTTCCAATGTTAAATTACTTATCAGTCCCGATTCTCTGAGTGCCCGTCACTCCCTCCAACGTTTGTACCCTGCAGATAAAGTCATCCAGAACATCCACGATGCCCTCCTCCAACTACAACGATTGGGGTCGGAAGTGTTTTTCTGGTGGGTACCAGAGCACATTCATATTGCTGGCACCGAAAGGGCGAATATAGCAGCCAAGGAGGTGTATCCTGATCCTCTGGTATTCAGTGTCCCATCCCCCTGCATGCTATCTCCTTGCTGTTGCAGTACAAAGTCATGCGTCGGTAGGAAGCGGAATAGCTGGATGTAACAGACAATAAGCTGCGTCTAGTAAAGCCCACAGCTCGGCCATGGTGTACCTCGTTCCACCACCTCCATGGGAGGAGGTCTTCCTAACGCGCATTTGCAGAGGTCATAGTCCTATGACACATGGCTTCTTGCTCCGGCAAAAGGACCCTCCGACGTGAGGCGCTTGTGGTGCACAGATCACTGTGCGCTACATTTTATTAGACGGTTTTTACATTACTGGTCATTAAAATTGCTACACCAGAAATGCAGATGATAAACGGGTATTCATTGGACAGATATATTATACTAGAACTGACATGTGATTACATTATCACGCAATTTGGGTGCATAGATCCTGAGAAATCAGTACCCAGAACAACCACCTCTGACCGTGATAACGACCTTGATACGCCTGGGCATTGGGTCAAACAGAGGATGGATGGCGTGTACAGGTACAGCTGCCAATGGAGCTTCAACACGATACCACAGTTCATCAACAGTAGTGGCTGGCGTATTGTGACGAGCCAGTTGCTCGGCCACCATTGACCAGGCGTTTTCAATTAGTGAGAGATCTGGAGAATGTGCTGGCCAGGGCAGCAGTCGTACATTTTCTGTATCCAGAAAGGCCCGTACAGGACCTGCAACACGCGTTCGTGCATTATCCTGCTGAAATGTAGGGTTTCGCAGGGATTGAATGAAGGGTAGAACCAAGGGTCGCAACACATCTGAAATGTAACGTCCACTGTTCAAAGTGCCGTCAATGCGAACAAGAGGTGACCGAGACGTGTAACCAATGGCACCTCATACCATCACGCCGGGTGATATGCCAGTATGGCGATGACGAATACACGCTTGCAATGTGCGTTCACCGCGATGTCGCCAAACACTGATGCGACCATCATGATGATGTAAACAGGATCTGGATTCATCCGAAAAAATGACGTTTTGTCATTCGTACACCATCGCAGGCGCTCCTGTCTGCGATGCAGCTTCAAGGTAACGGCAGCCATGGTCTCCAAGCTGATAGTCCATGCTCCTAAAACGTCGTCGAACTGTTCGTGCAGATGGTTGTTGTCTTGCAAACGTCCCCATCTGTTGACTCAGGGATCGAGACGTGGCTGCACGACCCGTTACAGCTATGCGGATAAGATGCCTGTCATCTCGACTGCTAGTGATACGAGGCCGTTGGGATCCAGCACGGCGTTCCGTATTACCCCCCTGAACCCACCGACTCCATATTCTGCTAACAGTCATTGGATTTCGACCAACGCGAGCAGCAATGTCGCGATACGATAAACCGCAGTCGCCATAGACTACAATCCGACCTTTATCAAAGTCGGAAACGTGATGGTACGCATTTCTCCTCCTTACACGAGGCATCACAACAACGTTTCACCAGGCAACGCCGGTGAACTGCTGTTTGTGTATGAGAAATCGGTTGGAAACTTTCCTCATGTCAGCACGTTGTAGGTGTCGCCACCGGCGCCAACCTTGTGTGAATGCTCTTAAAAGCTAATCATTTGCATATCGCAGCATCTTCTTCCTGTTGGTTAAATTTCACGTCTGTAGCACGTCAACTTCGTGGTGTAGCAATTTTAATGGCTAGTAGTGTAAGTATCTCGCCCCTTTACAATTGTATGTCGTGTTACACTTAGCTGATCACGTTTTCCCGCTTTCCCTGTGTTCGGTATACACGTTGTTCCTCTTGGAACACCAAACACTTCTGCAACTTTCGTTACGCAAGCACCCGTCGTGCGAGCTCCAACAACGTGATCACGGTGGAATTCACGTAGCTCCGACGTAATGCACTCACAACTACACGGAATACCCTTCTGAGAACGACTGATTATTGCGACGTATTGGGACATTGCCTAGATGCTGTTCGTGGTCCAATATAACAGCGCAAGACGCAGTATTGACTAGCATCTGCAGATGCTTGTGTTCATGCTAGTATTCGCCGCGGGTTTTCCACGTTTCTGTCCAACCACTGTACACTGAGTCCGTTAATTGTTTGTCTGTTACTTGCTCACAGCTAATCTCCTCTGTCCCCGTTTAACATTGTTTATACTGGTAACAAAAGCACCTGCTCAATAGGGAGGAGTCCGTTACCTCCATGCTCACTAGACAGACTACCTGCAGGGAGGACTTCTTTTATCTGCTTGAAGGATTGCGAATGGTAGAGTTTGCTGATGAGGAAAATCGACGCGTTAGACACTTGTCCACATAAGACAAAGATCAGCTTTCCGAGTGCTGGCGCAGATCACAGCTCATATCTGTCAGTATTTTGATGGTGATGATGGATTGGGTTGGGACGATGGCAGACGAGTTGTACGTGCCCAGTAGGGCTACAGCCCGAGTGTGCGGTTCCCAGCACGACGGTCTCGTTACGAGCTGGGCCTCAGTGGACGGTCCAAGTGGCTCGGCCATTGTCGGCGTTTCCGCAGTTACCATGGCTAGCGGCGCGGAAGCGGCAGAAGAGCGACCTCCCGGTATTCGCGCCAGGAGGGGAAGGAGCCCAGTGGAGGGGTCGTGCCGGTGGCTGCTGCGGCTCATCGCGGACTGCCTCCGAGACGAGGGGGCGGTGGAGGCGGCGGGGGCGGACGCTGCTGAGGGGTGGGGCTGTACGCCGCTGCGCATCCTGACCCGCCTGTGGAACCGTCACCATATGGTATGCTGCAGCATCATACAACCTGTCACCGTCATTACGGTAATTTCCAAGAATGATTGCCTATCGTAGTTGGAGGGCTCCAAGCGATACATATCGAACGTGCGGGTCTAGTGAAGCAGGGGATACAACCCGTCGGAAACCAATGACGTCAGAATTGCCCAGAGAGCGTTTATTACACAGATGAAAGAGCTGACAAGAATGTTCAGAAACAAAGGAATACGAGAGACGAAAACTATAGTTGACATATATAAAGGCCAGTAGTATTTTCACGTTAAGGATATCGCATTTTTGTATCGTATCATTTCTCTGGAAAAATGGATGGAAATGGGATGGATATGAGTTGTATCTCGAACCTCATTCGAACTGTATTGCTTAAGTTCAGTAGGATACAAGTTTGCGTACACCGTTTTCACTATCATTAGTATCCTGTTGTTCAGCTAGACCCTAAATGAAGCACGGGATACAAATGTGTTGTTTCTTTCGCCTCTGCTACCACTAATAGTCTGTTCTTACGTAGATAGTAGTATTGCCGATGGCAGAAGGAGCTACGTACGTAATATTTGTACCCAAACTTCCGTTGACCTATATATATGTACACTGCTACCGAAAACGTGGAAATGGACGTACGTTACATTTGCAACCTGTACCTCAGTTTAAGTACACGAAGAGGCAATAAGACGACACATACACAATTTGTACCCCGTACTTCACTATGAGGTACAGTTTTTTTTTGCCTTTGATGCTAATAGTATCGACTGAAAGTTGTAGTTTTGATCACAGCAGTGACAATAGTATCCCATTCTTTAGTTGAGCTGTATAGCTACACACAAGATATGTATCCTGCTCTTCCAGTTGACATATGTAGGTAAATCTCATCAATGTTACATATGTCGTTCTTTTCGAATAGGTAGTGTCAGTGTAAAGATCAACTGAAGGACGGGATACAAATTTTAGTTGTGTCGGGCGTTTCACCTTTAATATTGCTAGTACAGACCCGAAAAAATCGTACTGATACTAGTGCTGGGAAACGAAAGAAGAACGACAGCTGCGAAATTTCTGTTACCTACTGGAGCACACGAAAACGTACATAATGGCGTAATACAAAAATAAAATAAGTCAAAATAGTCAAATGCAGTAAAAGAAAAAAATGGAAAACTGAACTTACCACACGGGAACTTCTGAAAAGAACCGAAGCTCGGCTCGCCTAGAAAGACGTCAACAAAAATTACATACCCACATACACAACAAGCAAAACATTACGAAAACACTCACACACACACACACACACACACACACACACACACACACACACATTCATCCCCGTCCCCCTCCACATCCTAATGTGTTATTAGCTAACATATTTCGGACGGTACATACACCCATCACGTTTAACAAAACATTTAAACGGGCAATATGTTTGGGGAATACTACACCTCCATGAATATTCGTCTAAGTGACTTTGAAGTGTGGAAATCCGGCGTTTCCCTTCCCTACAAGAGATTTCACAGCTGACCAATGACCCTCTATGCTATTTGTGCAAGCCCCTGTGGATAATGATCTGAACACAATATTGTGATTGAGGTGCTGATAACCCCTTTCCCCTAAATCCCTATAGGAAAAAAACCTGTCTGAAATTACAGTGGAACCCTCTGCAACGTGATCTTCAATTAAGCTGACCAAAACTACCTTCCTTCGATTGGGTACTAATTTAAACACTACATCGTCACACTCTTGACCTGAAACTCCAGCCCCCCAAACCCATAACCCCACCTGAGTTTTCCCCCCTGTTGTACTTTCTTTTGCCAAAATGCGGCTCATCATTTTCGACCATAATACCCCCCCCCGCCCCCTTCCCAATGCCCCTTATATTTCCCGTATTCCCTGCAAAAAGAGTACCAATCCACAACTGTACGCTTACTCACACGACATTCATGGACACACAGCCACACAGGATATCTCAAACACCATCAGTACGTGATTTTCATAATGTCTCTCAAGGCGAGCTTAGATTTTCCTAACCACATCCTTCGTCTAATGGACCGCCACAACCTATCTTTGCTATAGCGCCATACGAATAAGTAGTGAGTAGGGCGACGAGATACACTTGTGAGGCGTATATGTTCGCCGCACTCGCGTCGAACATACTCGGCAACGAGACCACACATTTGTCAAAAACAAATCGTGGCCAACATGTCTACGCCCATAGCCCCTCTCAGATCATCTATGTTCATCGGAACAGATAAATCAATACCTGCAAACGAAAATGAGATGCTAAAAATTGTCCTAAAATAAGAAACTAATATTCCAAATTACCTCAATATCACTAAGAATGAAATTAAGTACCGAATGAATTGCAAACAACCAACTATTTAAATAAATGCACACGAAGAATATTTTGAGCAATATGTAGCGATCTCTTTTAAAATCACACATTCAGTTATTTTAATGTACAGTGATAGCGCTTATCCGGAACACAGAACTGTTTTAATATCTATGGCATAAAGTGAAGACATTATTATCTATGAGTAATGTATGACGTCATTGGTCAAAGCCGACGGGTTGTATCCCCTGCTTCACTAGACCCGAACGTGCGATAGTAAATCGTTTATGGAAGTCTCGTGGCGCGCGTAACGAGTATGTTTCAAGTTGTCACTATAGCGACGACAAAAGAAAAGCGTTAGAGAGGCACATGTAAATTCAAAGGAGACGGCTTACCTTACTCGTCGTCGGTGTTATCGTCTTGTGACAGTCCGCGTGATGTGTAAGCTGCAGGGGCAATTCCGTTTTTCCCGTACCCAGGGTAAACTCTGCCAATATCGCGAAGGGATGTCGGGAGAGTGTCGCATGTGTCGACTTTCCCCTGTAAAAGCAAGTTGTGAAAGTATAGGTACTGGAACAAATACAGTTGAAACGTCCCCTTAGAAAAATTTTAAATGGCTGTGCTTAAACTGACACACAATATTTTTAGCGCAACGTAATCTGACTTTCAACAATCCCTACAAAAGAATGGCCCTGACTAACAATAACCTATACCTTTCATGAATCACTTACCTCACAAAAATCTTCGTTATTAGAACTCCTGCAATACAGCGAGCGCCAATACTGCCAGCTAAATAAGATTCAAACTACTGAAGGCACTAACTACTGATAGGCATACTTAGCAAATGAAAGATTTTGATAGAGGACAAACAATGTATTTACCTTAATAGTGTTCAAAAGTCATAATATATATATCAGCTCGTGACATCCAGTCTTACAAATTTACTGTCTCTGATGGACACACGTCCAGATCATCCGCTCTCAAAACTCCGCCATCTCTCTCCCCACATCCACCACTGCTGGCGGCTCACCTCCAACTGCGCAACGCTACGCACTGTTAACAGCCAACTGCCCAACACTACAATAACAAATTCGAACAATGCAAACCAGCCACAGACTGCACACAGCACAGTCAGTGATTTTCGTATAGAGCGCTACATGGCATTACCAACATAAAAACCTAAACAGCCTACTTACACAGTTCGCTCCTCTGTCCTGGACGCCCTTCTCTTTTTATGGTAGACTTGACAGACTTCCACAGTCGTTCTATATTCTGGGTATGGACACTGGCGTCATCTGAAGAGACAAACTCCACAGAGTGGTTCACGAATTCGTGCTCAAACCCTTCAGCTATGAGAGTCTGGTACGACTGAAACCCGTCTGTGATGACTTTTGCTTCAGGCAGTGTGAAATGTTTTATGAGACCCACTAAAGGCACCTTGTCTCGGGACAATACCCTCACAACAACACACTTGCGTGACTCCCTTTCTATCCCACCAAAAACCCAAAGGGTCAATTCTAGTGTCCGATACCACCCGTCGGCTTTGACCAATGACGTAATGTGTGATGTTGTTTTGTTTCTGCCGCAGACTGCTGTCGATGAACGTTATATGATTTCTCTGGATTTCCTCGTTACGCGCGTATATTAAAAATTCGATGTAGATTGTTTTGTTTTCATCTCTTAATTTGTTTTCGGCATCTTTTGTTAAAGAAAGTATTCGTGATTTAAAAGTAGTCGCGATTTATGAGGTCTTGATTTCTCACGCTGTTCGTTATGGATGAGTCAGTTGATTTTACTGCGAAAATTCTGAATCATTGGGCGTAATTGCTGAATTTTGCAAGTGCAGTGCCTGTGGTTGCGTAATCACGAACTTCCGACGAATACATGCGGAGGTGCAGAAAAAATAACATATGGAGATCCATACGGAGGGGGACGTGGTTAGAAAGATCGAGGCTGAATTTAGAAGTAACTGTCATGCTAATCTACTTTTTTTGCTATGAATATTCTTGCCAATCTGTCATGCACGAATCAGGGTTTTCGTGTGGCACTGTAGTCGACTGGTTCTCGTTTTGTAGAGAAGTCTGCGGGGAATTTATTAAGTATAGGGGGTCATTGGGGGGGGGGGGGGGGGGGGAGGGAGGGGTTATAGTTGAAGTAGATGAGTCACATTTTGGAAAGTGAAAATACGAAAGGGGGCACGAGGTTGTTGGGCTTTGGGTTTTTGGAGTAGTAGTTTCTGGAGGAGATGGTGCTAATGTTGTATTTAGGGTTGTACCAAATCGGACAAAGGAAGTCTTGACATCTTTAATAGAAGAATATGTGGAAGAAGGTTCTTTAGTCATGTCGGATGGGTTTGCTTCGTACAAGAGCTTGGGTGAAAGGGGTTATCATCATTTGGTCCTGAATGACAATATTCAGTTTAAAGATTATAAGACGGGGGCATGTACTAATACTATCGAGGGGCATTGGGAGGCTGTAAAATCTGTTGTCGGGCGGGGAAAGAGGATTCCAGTGTTTCAAGGCCATTTAGACGAATACTGTTGGAGGAAGAGTATTCCTAAAGGTTGATGTTGATTTCTTGCATTTATGAAAGTAGTCAGAAAAAGTACAAGCCTCGTTTTGTTAGTTAGGTGTTGGTGGATGTGATACTTTTTTCTTGTTTTACGTTTCTTTTTTTTATGTTACTGTATTGTGCGAGTGCTACTTTTTTGGTTTCTATGGAGGGAGGTGTTTCTGTCGTTTTAATATTTTCTGGTTACAATGGTGGGCCGAGGGGTATTGCTGTGTTTATGGGTGGTTGACTCGTGGTTTCATTTATTTCATTATTTTAAAATTTTGCGTCTGATTGAGGGCGGGTGGTACGGAAGAACTGATTTGGGTGGTACCTCATTCGTGCCTGGCAGTTTGTGTTTCTTAATACTTTTTTCATTAGTTAGTCTGGATTTTGCTTCTTACATTACAGTTTGATCTTCTAACATTATTATTTCTTGTTATGTCCTTATTTCGTTCTTGTCTGCATCGATCTTTGACTCCTTTGGAAGTTCATATGCGGTAAGTTTCTTTTTATGTAGCCACTTTTATGTTTTCCTTTTCGATGTTTCTGTTACACTTCTCTTATTTTTACTGTGACTCCTGGTGTATCGATTTTACTGACTGTTATTTGGAGCTACTGTAGCTGGTGTGACTTAAGTGTAGTATAGTTATCGGTTGCAAGGTTTGGTCATTTTTTCGTTTTATTTCTTTACGTGTGCAGTAATGTGTGTAAAGATTTTCATTTTTTGAAACTCTAGTCGTATTCTGTAGTTCACTAACAACATCGTTTTTTAAGCACGTTTCTGATATGTTATATGATTTGCGCAACAAACAGTAATATTGGAATCGGTAACTTGAAATGACCTCCTACATAGGTTGCTTCCAGTTACCGATTCCAACTATTCGACGGTTCATTATTTAGATCGTTTTTGCAGTACGTGTGAAAAATATAATATAATATATGCACTCGTAATTGCTCTCGTGTTCTTATTTATTTCAGTCATCTTCAACTCGTTTAAATGAAATTCGCGCGTAAATAATAGTCGTAGTAAATGTATTATTCCATGGCATGCTACATTCGTTCGTTTACGAGTATGATCCGTTCCATTCATAGATTGTCCATTGCAGCATCTTTGCCTTACGTATGACGTCATTGGTCAAAGCCGACGGGTGGTATCGGTCACTAGAATTTATCGTCTACTTCTACTATTTTATTCGGTCCACCAATTGGCACACTATCATTTGTCACTATCAGGTAGTGCACTTCACGGCAAAACCCGAAGTAGTCACACAGGGTATTTGCCGATAACTCAGTTCCTGATGCTGTGGCTTGCAACGTGTTATCTCGAATCCAGCAGAACAAAAGAATTACGCTCGTCTGAATTGATAATTTGGAGGACTCGAACCACGTATTTTTCCTGACGCTGGCTCGCTTTCCGCGAAGTCCACAATCAAATTGCAACGGAATCTCAGTGTCCACACTCCTCTTACGGAGTTTCACAGACATCGTAGCACCACAGTTAACACAGGCCCTCCTTTCCTCGTCCGGCAGAAGTCCATATTTCCGGCAAAAAGTCAAACATTTGTCTGTGCTGGAAATGCATGGAATTAGAGTTTTCCATGTGAGGTAACCCGCAGGAGAAACTTGAGAAGCAGCACACATTACTCTCGCTATCAAGAGAGACCGTGTCGATTTCCCAACGGAAGCACGAACAATTATGGCGGGAATGTAGTGTACACCAACTGAAGAAACAACGCAAAACTGATAAAAATGACGATCACACATAATTTATCACAACGCGCGCCACGAGACTTCCATAATCGATTTACTATCACACGTTCGATATGTATCGTCCGGAGCCCTCCAACTTCGACAGGCAATCATTCTTGAAAATAACGTGGTATGCGGCTGTCTGCTATCGCGCTGCAGCATCATACAGCCTATCACCGTCATTATCATTATCATTATCATCATCATCACCATCACCATCACCATCATCGTTATTACATCATCATCATCATGGTTATCGTTTCTCCCCATCTAGGGCGGCACCAACCAAATATTTTCGCATTCGGAGGAGAAAGGTGGTGATTGTAATTCCGTGAGAAGATTCCTCCGCAACGAAAAACGCCTTTCTTTTACTGTTGTCCATCCCAAATCCCCTGTTTCGCGATAATGCAAAACGTGCTGCCCTTCTTTGAACTTTTTCGTTGTACTCAGTCGATCCTGTCTGGTATGGATCCCACACTGCAGCAATATTCTAGAAAAAGGACGGACAACCGTAGTGTAGGCAGTCTCCTTAGTAGACCTGTTACACTTTCTAACTGTCCTGCCAATAAAACGCAGTTTTTGATTAGCCTTCCCCACAGCTTTTCTATGTTTCCTTCCAATTTAAGTTCTTCGCAATTACAATTCCTAGGTTCAAAAGGTTCAGATGTGTGTGAAATCTTATGGGACTTAACTGCTAAGGTCATCAGTCCCTAAGCTTACACACTACTTTATATAAATTATTCTGAGGACAAACACACACACACCCATGCCCGAGGGAGGACTCGAACCTCCGCCGGGACCAGCCGCACAGTCCATGACTGCAGCGCCCAAGACCGCCTGGCTAATCCCGCGCGGCAATTTCTAGGTATCTAGTTGAATTTACGGTCATTAGATTTGACTGATTTATCGTGTAAGTGCACTTCTTACCCATATTTCATTAAAGTATCCTACATATGATACTAATACATGCTAATATCTTTTAATTGGTTCTGTATGTATTCGTGTTACCCATGATGAACCCTCTGCCAGGTTGCTAGGATCAACGTCGATTCATGATACCAGCCATTGGATTGGACAATTGACGTAATGGAAATTCTATTAATGTGCTAAATAATACAAGTTTGGCTTGAAAAAGGGGAATGTATCAAGTCTTCAATGACTACTGTAGCAGGTTCTTATTGAACGAACTCTCCCAAAGAAATTCTGGCCATATATAAAGACCGTCGGTTACACCATAGTTACTGCCCTGACATTCATGTTTGACACAGGGACATAAACTAAAGGCAGCAAATAAAAAAAATAAAAGAAAACTAACTGCTGATCTTCATGATCAAACGTTCTTTCACAAAGGAAGACGACACAGAAGTACTGCGCCAGTGTAATTATTGCAGCGCTTCAGAGATGAGTAATGTATATATTGGTACCAGTGCCGTTAGCTCCACGGTCCTATGGATTGTATCAGAATCTACGAAGCATAGGCGGTTGACTTACTAACTCTTTTATGCACAAAGAACTATAGATACTCTGAGAAAAATCTGTGAGCACACACTCATCAGTGAGTGATTCACAGTGCTATCCTCCAATGGCATTCATCTGTTATACACACATCAAAAAAAGTTTTGCATCACCCCAGTTCCCAGAACTCCTGAAGATAGACGTTGAGTGTGGATATTGTATCACAGACACAGTCCCTTTCACTGTCCAGAGATGACGCTAAAGCCGCCCAAAGATGTAAACGACCATGCATGAGAAGCGCCTATTAGACGGAGAGGGGCCGACAGCCGGTCAGTTCCAGTCATTCCACCAGGAAGGAGGTACACGACTCGTGTTGGCTGTAGTTCAACCATGCCTCGACGGTCAATACCGCGGTTCGGTCGCATCCGCATTGTTACCTTGTGCCAGGAAGGGCTCTCAACAAGGGAAGTGTCCAGGCGCCCAGAGTGAACCAAAGCGATGTTGTTTGGACAGGAAGAGATCGTCGGAGACGTGTGTGGAGACAACCCTCTCAGGCTGAACGCTTAGACACACTGTCCAGCGAGTGCAGCAAGGTGGAGGTCTCCTACTGTTTTGCGGTGGTATTATGTGGGGCCGACGTACCCCGTTGGTGGCCATGGAAGGCGCCATAACGGCTGTACGGTACGTGAATGCCATCCTCCGACTGAGGGTGCAAACATATCGGCAGTATATTGGCGAGGCATTCGTCTTCGTGGACGACAATTCGCACCCCCATCGTGCACATCTTGTGAATGACTTCCTTCAGGCTAACGACATCGCTCGACTAGAGTGGCCAGCATGTTCTCCAGACATGGACCCTATCGAACAATCCTGGGATAGACTGAAAAGGGCTGTTTATAGACGACGTGACCCATCAACCACTGTGAGGTTCAAATGGCTCTGAGCACTATGGGACTTAACATCTGAGGTCATAAGTCCGTTAGAACTTAGAACTACTTAAACCTAACTAACCTAAGGATACCACACACATCCATGCTCGAGGCAAGATTCGAACCTACGACCGTAGCAGTCACGCGGTTCCGGACTGAAGCGCCTAGAACCGCTTGGCCACCGCGGCCGGTCCACTGTGAGGGATCTACGCTGAATCGCCATTGAGGAGTGGAACGATCTGGACCAACAGTGCCTTGATGAGCTTGTGGATAGTATGCGTCAGTGCAAGAGGATATGCTACTGGGAATTAGAGGTACTGGTGTGTACAGCAATCTGGACCACCACATCTGAAGGTTTGCTGTATGATGGTACAACAAGCAATGTGTGGTTTTGATGAACAATGAAAAGGGCGGAAATGATGTTTATGTTGATGTCCATTCCAATTTTCTGTACAGGTTGGTTCAAATGGCTCTGAGCACCATGGGACTTAACTTCTGAGGTCATCAGTTCCCTAGAACTTAGAACTACTTAAACCTAACTAACCTAAGGACATCACACACACCCATGCCCGAGGCAGCATTCGAACCAGCGACCGTAGCGGTCGCGCGGTTCCAGACTCTAGCGCCTAGAACCGCTGGGCCACCCCGGCCGGACTCTGTACAGGTTCCGGAACTCTCGGAACAGAGGTGACGCAAAACTTTTTTTGATGTGTGTAGAATCTGGGGCCACAAGTAAACCCCCAATTCCTTAAATAATTGAGCTCGTAAGAATAAAACGACTTTAGATGTATTATTACTTCACAAATGCGTTAAACAAAGTTAAATATTTGAAGTTAAGCATGAAAACAAGATAAAGTTTAGACAAGGTTTCAAATTATGCTTTACGCTTCTTGGAGGTTTCTAAGTGTTCTCATTATCAAACACTGGGTGAGTACAGTCTGGGAAATTTGCTGACGGTTTTAAGCAAAAGCAAGTTTTTCACACACCTCATTGTTTATGACGTCATATCTCCTGTGGTATGTATCGTCCAATGATATTATTTTGCCTGTATATTCGGTGGTGTGTGGGGATAGTGTCTGCAAAATGTGTTGCGAATAGAGCCAGTAGGCTAGTAGGTAATGGAAGGTAAAGTTGCGCGTTCTGGCCACGGACAGGCCAATCGGACACGTCCTATCGCCATGTCATCCTCTGCAAATTACGTCCTCAGATGCAGTATGGAGAGATGTGTACTCAACATACCGCTCTCCCCGTCGTTGTTGGGTGTCTTGTCCCTGGAACCGCTACTTATCGATAGAGTAGCTCCTCACGAGGCCGAGTGCTCCCCATACCAGTTCTCTCAGCGAGGAAGAAAATGCGTGCCAATACCGGGAATGGAACCCAGGCCCTTCACATGGCAGTCAGCTGTGCTGACCACTGAGTTGCAGAGGGAGGGTGGACAGGGTTATTTGTAATGAAGTAATAAATTAGAATGTCGTGCCTGATGTGGCAATTTAATGCAAGAACAGCAAAAATGTAGTAAACAATAACGCTCTTCCATTTCACCATTTTGTTCAGGATGTCAGCGAGGAAAAGTTTCGCTAACGTTTGAAATTATGTGTAACTTTGTTGCAAGTCATTAAGTGGCGTCATTGTCAAATACTGGAGGAATACAGGCTGAGTATGTGCACACAGTGAGTTATGCAGCCTCCAAATATAAACACAGTTATTAACTTTAATACTTGTTTTGCTATGTTAAACTTTTAATGTAGGAGTATATCTCGTAATAACTACATTATGACAGCGTTTTGAAATTTTTAAATTCTGTCAATAAGTATGCGAAATACTATCAAATTTTTGTTGCCCCTGGGTGCCATTAGATAGGCAACCTGCAACTCGGACCGTGCACTATCCACCACGAAACGTGTTGGTCTGTTACTGACGCAGATATTCGGAGTTCAAACGTAATGAGTTGTCTCGAACCGTATGACCTCCTCCACGCCTACCAACATGCATTGGGGAAACATCCCTCACGTGGGTTCCAACTATCACTTTTACCCACACGACATCCTTAAAGTCATGGATAAAGACAATCAGGTGGCTACAGTATTTATTGAATTCCAGAAAGCATTTGTCTTGGTAGCACACCAACAGTAATTAACAAAAGTAAATGACACGAACTTTGTGTTTGGATTGAGCATTCCTCGGTAGGGACAACGCAGTAAGCTATCTTCGGTCGAATTATCGGCAGATGTAGAAATAAGTTCAAGCACATCCAAGGGACGTGTTTTGGTATTTTTGATATTCATGCTGTACATTAATGACCTGCCAGAAAAAAAAAAACATTAATACGGATTATGTCAAGCTCTCGTGTTTCCAGCCGAGTGGCAGCGTTAAAAAGTCTAGTGAGGTTTCAACAGACTTCCGGAGAAATATATGTTGGACTTCCGGAGAAATATATGTTTTTTTTCAGAGCTCTTGATAGACATGCTATAGTTCTAGAGATCTCTGTATAAAATCTGAGTAGTTTTAGACAATTTGGCGAAGAAAACAAAGTAGTCGAAAAAATTGAGCTCTCCTAATAAGATTGATTTGCCAACTTGCGGAAGCAATTATGAGCACAGTTCTGAATAGCTCCCCAAGAGTTTTGCAAAAAATCCTGGTTAGATTATTTTTGGTGCAGCGTTTACGACATGACTGCAGTAATGAGGCACCCGCTTTCGCAACATAAAAAAGCAATACAGTACAACAGTTCTGATCACAGTTCTGGATAGCACTCCAAGAGTCTACAGAAAACCCTAATTATATTTCTTTCTTTTTCACCTAGCAGTGGATAATGAGGTCATTGCAGTAATGAGGGACCCGTTTCACTACATTAAAAAAGAAATTTGTACAACAATTCTGATCATAATTCTGCATACCACCCCAAGAGTTTTGTCGGAAACGTTCAGTTAATTCCTTACTCGTACTCGCAAAAATTTATCCTGAGGTAGCAAGACGATTCGACCCCCAGTTAGCCATCTGCGCAAGATTATGTAGTGTTTCTTTATTTGATTTAAGTTAGGCATTTAAAGCAGATTGTGACAAAGATAGATTTTGCAGCGTTTTTAATGATCATGCTAATGTACCTTAAATTTACGACGTGACGCTTCTAGAAGCTGAAGTACTATGGAGGTGTTGTGGTAAGAATTCGCGGTGCTCTTTTAATTTATTTACTAGAGGCGGAGGAAACATATTTTCACGTTTGGAAGACGATCGCAAACCAGTTCCAGAATATTTGTTAAACAGAAGTATATCATGCAATTCTGTTAAAATAAAAAGCGAAGATTTAGATGACATGATATTAAAGCTTATTCGTAAGGAAGTTAGTATGAGTCAACAAAAAACACGTTAATTTTAAGGGTGTACGGGCTATACGTAAGAATACTGCTCACGCTCGTTTGAACTGTACGGTTATGGTCATTCAGTCGATGCTCATGTGCAGTCGTCACTCCAGCGTGAATGATGTTTATGAATCGTAATACTCGTAAAAATGAAGAACCTACCAGAATAAACCATTATCTGCACAAAAAATATCATTGGGATTTTCTGTAGTAATCTTGAGGAGCAAGTCAGAGTTGGGAGCATAATTTTTTTCACAAAATTCTGCACAACTAATCAAATTTTGTACGGTGAACTCTAGAACTATAGCACATCTATTAAGAACTCTGAAAAAATTGCATGTTTTTCGAAAGTCAGGCGCCGACTTCATACGACTGCGTTAAAATACCGTGGCGTTTTGATGGCTCTCATACTCACCATCTTCTGATGACATGTCGACATATTCCCAATAACATTCCAAAGTGATGCAGTTATTGTAAATCCGCTTTGTATGTTCTGACATGCAAAACTGTGTCACATTTGGAATCATTCAACGTATAGAAAATTCAGGTCCAAAAGTTTCCAGGGACTGCAGCACAGGACTTGAATGTAGACGGGTTTGGTGTGGGTGTTATGCAAGAACGGGCTCAATTTACGAACTAATTTATTAAACACAAAATCTTCTTGGCAACGCGACGATAACAACTAAAGAGAACTTAATTTGCAGCCCTGTACAGATCAACAAAGCAGGGCTCAAACAATAGAATAACAATTAAAAATGTCTTCAACTTATTGAAATACAGTGTTCCGGGAACCCGTACAGAAAATACGAATAGAGATCAACATAAACATCATTTCCGCCATTTTTATTGCTCATGCAAATCACACATCTCATATTGTACCGCCATACATGGAAACCTTCAGAGGTGGTGGTCCAGACCGCTGTATACACCGGTTCCTCTAATACCCAGTAACACGTCCTCTTGCAATGACGCGTGTCTGTATTCGTCGTGGCATACTGTCCGCAAGTTCATCAAGGTACTGTTGGTCCAGAGTGTCCCATTCCTCAACGGCGATTCGGCGTAGATCCCTCAGAGTGGTTGGTGGGTCACGTCGTCCATAAACAGCCCTTTTCAATCTGTTGTGTTGTTGTGGTCTTCAGTCCTGAGACTGGTTTGATGCAGCTCTCCATGCTACTCTATCTTGTGCAAGCTTTTTCATCTCCCAGTACCTACTGCAACCTACATCCTTCTGAATCTCTTTAGTGTATTCATCTCTTGGTCTCCCTCTACGATTTTTACCCTCCACGCTGCCCTCCAATACTAAATTGGTGATCCCTTGATGCCTCAGAACATGTCCTACCAACCGATCCCTTCTTCTGGTCAAGTTGTGCCACAAACTTCTCTTCTCCCCAATCCTATTCAATACTTCCTCATTAGTTATGTGATCTACCCATCTAATCTTCAGCATTCTTCTGTAGCACCACATTTCGAAAGCTTCTATTCTCTTCTTGTCCAAACTATTTATCGTCCATGTTTCACTTCCATACATGGCAACACTCCATACGAATACTTTCAGAAATGACTTCCTGACACTTAAATCAATACTGGATGTTAACAAATTTCTCTTCTTCAGAAACGCTTTCCTTGCCATTGCCAGCCTACATTTTATATCCTCTCTACTTCGACCATCATCGGTTATTTTGCTCCCCAAATAGCAAAACTCCTTTACTACTTTAAGTGCCTCATTTCCTAATCTAATTCCCTCAGCATCACCTGACTTAATTAGACTACATTCCATTATCCTTGTTTTGCTTTTGTTGATGTTCATCTTATATCCTCCTTTCAAGACACTGTCCATTTCATTCAACTGCTCTTCCAAGTCCTTTGCTGTCTCTGACAGAATTACAATGTCATCGGCGAACCTCAAAGTTTTTATTTCTTCTCCATGAATTTTAATACCTACTCCGAATTTCTCTTTTGTTTCCTTTACTGCTTGCTCAATATACAGATTGAACAACATCGGGGAGAGGCTACAACCCTGTCTTACTCCCTTCCCAACCACTGCTTCCCTTTCATGTCCCTCGACTCTTATAACTGCCATCTGGTTTCTGTACAAATTGTAAATAGCCTTTCGCTCCCTGTATTTTACCCCTGCCACCTTTAGAATTTGAAAGAGAGTATTCCAGTCAACATTGTCAAAAGCTTTCTCTAAGTCTACAAATGCTAGAAACGTAGGTTTGCCTTTCCTTAATCGTTCTTCTAAGATAAGTCGTAAGGTCAGTATTGCCTCACGTGTTCCAGTGTTTCTACGGAATCCAAACTGATCTTCCCCGAGGTTGGCTTCTACTAGTTTTTCCATTCGTCTGTAAAGAATTCGTGTTAGTATTTTGCAGCTGTGACTTATTAAGCTGATAGTTCGGTAATTTTCACATCTGTCAACACCTGCTTTCTTTGGGATTGGAATTATTATATTCTTCTTGAAGTCTGAGGGTATTTCGCCTGTTTCATACATCTTGCTCACCAGATGGTAGAGTTTTGTCAGGACTGGCTCTCCCACGGCCGTCAGTAGTTTCAATGGAATATTGTCTACTCCGGGGGCCTTGTTTCGACTCAGGTCTTTCAGTGCTCTGTCAAACTCTTCACGCAGTATCATATCTCCCATTTCATCTTCATCTACATCCTCTTCCATTTCCATAATATTGTCCTCAAGTACATCGCCCTTGTATAGACCCTCTATATACTCCTTCCACCTTTCTGCTTTCCCTTCTTTGCTTAGAACTGGGTTTCCATCTGAGCTCTTGATATTCATACAAGTCGTTCTCTTATCTCCAAAGGTCTCTCTAATTTTCCTATAGGCGGTATCTATCTTACCCCTAGCGAGATAGGCCTCTACATCCTTACATTTGTCCTCTAGCCATCCCTGCTTAGCCATTTTGCACTTCCTGTCGATCTCATTTTTGAGACGTTTGTATTCCTTTTTGCCTGTTTCACTTACTGCATTTTTATATTTTCTCCTTTCATCAATTAAATTCAATATTTCTTCTGTTACCCAAGCATTTCTACTAGCCCTCGTCTTTTTACCTACTTGATCCTCTGCTGCCTTCACTACTTCATCCCTCAAAGCTACCCATTCTTCTTCTACTGTATTTATTTCCCCCATTCCTGTCAATTGCTCCCTTATGCTCTCCCTGAATCTCTGTACAACCTCTGGTTCTTTTAGTTTATCCAGGTCCCATCTCCTTAAATTCCCACCTTTTAGCAGTTTCTTCAGTTTTAATCTACAGGTCATAACCAATAGATTGTGGTCGGAGTCCACATCTGCCCCTGGAAATGTCTTACAATTTAAAACCTGGTTCCTAAATCTCTGTCTTACCATTATATAATCTATCTGATACCTTTTAGTATCTCCAGGGTTCTTCCATGTATACAACCTTCTTTCATGATTCTTAAACCAAGTGTTAGTTATGATTATGTTGTGCTCTGTGCAAAATTCGACCAGGCGGCTTCCTCTTTCATTTCTGTCCCCCAATCCATATTCACCTACTATGTTTCCTTCTTTCCCTTTTCCTACACTCGAATTCCAGTCACCCATGACTATTAAATTTTCGTCTCCCTTCACAATCTGAATAATTTCTTTTATTTCATCATACATTTCTTCAATTTCTTCGTCATCTGCAGAGCTAGTTGGCATATAAACTTGTACTACTGTAGTAGGCGTGGGCTTCGTATCTATCTTGGCCATAATAATGCGTTCACTATGCTGTTTGTAGTAGCTTACCCGCATTCCTATTTTCCTATTCATTATTAAACCTACTCCTGCATTACCCCTATTTGATTTTGTGTTTATAACCCTGTAGTCACCTGACCAGAAGTCTTGTTCCTCCTGCCACCGAACTTCACTAATTCCCACTATATCTAACTTCAACCTATCCATTTCCCTTTTTAAATTTTCTAACCTACCTGCCCGATTAAGGGATCTGACATTCCACGCTCCGATCCGTAGAACGCCAGTTTTCTTTCTCCTGATAACTACATCCTCTTGAGTAGTCCCCGCCCGGAGATCCGAATGGGGGACTATTTTACCTCCGGAATATTTTACCCAAGAGGACGCCATCATCATGTAATCATACAGTAAAGCTGCATGCCCTCGGGAAAAATTACGGCTGTAGTTTCCCCTTGCTTTCAGCCGTTCGCAGTACCAGCACAGCAAGGCCGTTTTGGTTATTGTTACAAGGCCAGATCAGTCAATCATCCAGACTGTTGCCCTTGCAACTACTGAAAAGGCTGCTGCCCCTCTTCAGGAACCACACGTTTGTCTGGCCTCTCAACAGATACCCCTCCGTTATGGTTGCACCTACGGCACGGCTATCTGTATCGCTGAGGCACGCAAGCCTCCCCACCAACGGCAAGGTCCATGGTTCATGGGGGGCTTTTCAATCTATCACAGGCATATTCGATAGGGTTCATGTCTGGAGAACATGCTGCCCACTCTAGTCGGACGATGTCGTTATCCTGAAGGAAGTCATTCACAAGATGTGCACGATGGGGGTGCGAATTGTCGTCCATGAAGACGAATGCATCGCCAATGTGCTGCCGATATGGTTGCACTGTCGGTCTGAGGATGGCATTCACGTTACGGCGCCTCCCATGACCACCAGCGGCGTACGTCGGCCCCACATAATGCCATCCCAAAACATCAGGGAACCTCCACCTTGCTTCACTCGCTGGACAGTGTGTGTAAGGCGTTCAACCTGACCGTGTTGCTTTCAAACACGTCTCCGACGATTGTCTGGGTGAAAGCATATGCGACACTCATCGGTGAAGAGAACGTGATGCCAATCCTGAGCGGTCGATTCGGCATGTTGTTGGGCCAGCTGTACCGCGCTGCATGGTGTCGATGTTGCGAAGATAGACCTCGCCATGGACGTCGGGAGTGAAGTTGCGCATCTTGCAGAATATTGCGCACAGTTTGAGTCGTAACACGACGTCCTGTGGCTGCACGAAAAGCATTATTTAACATGGTTGGCGTTGCTGTCAGGATCCCTCCGAGCCATAATCCGTGGGTAGCGGTCATCCACTGCAGTAGCAGCCCTTGGGCGGCCTGAGCGAGGCATGTCATCGACAGTTCCTGTCTCTCTCTGTATCTGCTCCATGTCCAAACAACATCGCTTTGGTTCACTCTGAGACGCCTGGACACTTCCCTTGTTGAGAGCCCTTCCTGGAACAAAGTAACAAAAAAAAAAAAAATGGTTCAAATGGCTCTGAGCACTATGGGACTCAACTGCTGAGGTCATTAGTCCCCTAGAACTTAGAACTAGTTAAACCTAACTAACTTAAGGACATCACAAACATCCATGCCCGAGGCAGGATTCGAACCTGCGACCGTAGCGGTCTTGCGGTTCCAGACTGCAGCGCCTTTAACCGCACGGCCACTTCGGCCGGCTGAACAAAGTAACAATGCAGACGCTATCGAACCGCGGTATTGACCGTCTAGGCGTGGTTGAACTACAGACAACACAAACCGTGTACCTCCTTCCTGGTGGATTGACTGGAACTGATCGGCCGTCTCATCCCTCCGTCTAATAGGCGCTGCTCATGCGTGGTTGTTTACATCTTCGGGCGGGTTCAGTGACGTCTCTGAACAGTCAAAGGGACTGCGTCTGTGATACAATATCCACAGTCAACGTTCTTCAGGAGTTCTGGGTACCGAGGTGATGCAAAAATTTTTTTTAATTTGTGTAGAATTAAAATAAACTTCGGGGCAGCAAACAAATTGCTGCAGTCACAATTGTAATACACCAGGAAAGATAGAAATATAGCTACGTTAATTAACCACGGGACACTAAGACAACTCCCAAACTTAATTAACGTCACCCAGATACCACATAGCTAACCACTGATCTACAGCAACTAGTCAGTATGACAAACTACTATGAACTATCTCCAGGACTTGTTGCACGCATACACTAAAAAAAAAAAAAATCGCACCACGAAGGAATTATCTGAATGCAACGGAAATCAGTGGATGTGAGGCACGTGTACAGAGAAACAAATAATTACAACTTGAGTAAAAGTGGATTATTTATTCACGAGAAAGATCTCTTCAAAGCGAGCACGCCTGTAAGACTCGGCCTACCTGTGGCTCTTATGCAAGCAGTTATTCGACTTAGCACTGGCTGACAGTTGTTGGATGTCCTCGACAGGGATACCGTGCCAAATTCTATCCAGACATGTGTTCGGCTTGGAATCTCATTGACTGGAGTAAAATTGTCTTCAGTGATGAGTCCCACTTCGAACTGAGCTCCGATGACCAGAAAAGATGTGTGAAGACACCCCAGACAGTGGTGGAATCCCAGTCTGACTCTCGCCCGCCGTCCTGCCTGGGGTGACGTCATGTCATAGCAGGTCCCCTTTGGTTGTCACCCGCGGCACCCTTAGAGCACAGGAGTACGTCGACGATATTCTACGTCTCATTTTGTTGTTCTTCACCGTAAGCCATCCTGGGCTTACATTTCAACAAGGTAATGCTCGGCCGCACATGGCAATGGTTGTCTTCGAGCTTGCCCAATCCTGCCATCGCCAGTAAGACCACTGAATCTCTCCCGAGTTGAAGACGCTTGGAGTATTATAGGCACGGACTCAAACCAGTTCGGGATTTTGACATTCCAGGCACCAACTGAACAGAATTTGGCATGATATTCCTCGGAAGGACGTCCAACTACTGTACCAACCAATTCCAAGCCAAACAACTGTTTGCATAAGAGGTACAGCTGGATCAATGCGTTATTGACTTGCTCAATTTGTGAAGTTCCTTCTCTTGAACAAATCATCCGATTTCTCTGAAATAGTAATCCTTTGCTTGTCTGTACACGTACATCACATCTACCGATTTCCGTTCCATTCGAGTAATTCTTTCCTGGTACGTCGTCGTCTTTTTTTTATGGAGGCACGTCAATTTGGAAATAAGGCTTGAAATTGTGTATAGAGATTACAGCTGCCTC
Organism: Schistocerca serialis cubense; assembly: GCF_023864345.2. NCBI lineage: Eukaryota > Metazoa > Arthropoda > Insecta > Orthoptera > Acrididae > Schistocerca > Schistocerca serialis. The sequence continues at coordinate 31,423,742 of NC_064649.1, forward strand.
AGCTCCCCTATAGAGTCTATGTAGTGGGTCCGAGATAGACAAAGGTCAGCCGTTTGTAGGGAAGTGTGTGTCCCGTTACCAGGGTTCAAATGGCTCTAAGCACTATGGGACTTAACATCTGAGGTCATCAGTCCCCTAGACTTAGAACTACTTAAACCTAAAGTTTAATAAGCCACTGCTGCAAAATACTAACGTGAATTCTTTCAGACGAATGGAAAAACTAGTAGAAGCCGACCTAGGGGAAGATCAGTTTGGATTTCGTAGAAATGTTGGAACACGTGAGGCAATACTGACCTTAAACCTTATCTTAGAAGAAAGATTAGGGAAAGGCAAAGCTACGTTTCTAGCATTTGTAGACTTGGAGAAAGCTTTTGACAATGTTGGCTGGAATACTCTCTTTCTAATTCTGAAGATGGCAGGGGTAAAATACAGGGAGAGAAAGGCTACTTACAATTTGTACAGAAACCAGATGGCAGTTATAAGAGGCGAGGGACATGAAAGGGTAGCAGTGGGTTGGAAGAGAGTGAGACAGGGTTGTAGTCTCTCTCCGATGTTATTCAATCTGTATATTGAGCAAGCAGTGAAGGAAACAAAAGAAAAATTCGGAATAGGTATTAAAATCCATGGAGAAGAAATAAAAACTTTGAGGTTCGCCGATGACATTGTAATTCTGTCAGACACAGCAAAGGACTTGGAAGAGGAGTTGAACGGAATGGAGAGTGGGAAGAGGAGTTGAACGGAATGGAGAGTGTCCTGAAAGGAGGATATAAGATGAACATCAGCATCAGCAAAACGAGGATAATAAAATGTAGTCGAATTAAGTCGGGTGACGCTGAAGGAATTAGATTAGGAAATGAGACACTTAAAGTAGTAAAGGAGTTTTGCTATTTGGGGAGCAAAATAACTGATGATGGTCGAAGTAGAGAGGATATAAAATGTAGACTGGCAATGGCAAGGAAAGCGTTTCTGAAGAAGAGAAATTTGTTAACATCGAGTATAGATTTAAGTGTCAGGAAGTCATTTCTGAAAGTGTTTGTATGGAGTGTAGCCATGTATGGAAGTGAAACATGGACGATAAATAGTTTGGACAAGAAGAGAATAGAAGCTTTAGAAATGTGGTGCTACAGAAGAATGCTGAAGATTAGGTGGGTAGATCACATAACTAATGAAGTAGTATTGAATAGGATTGGAGGGAAGACGAGTTTGTGGCACAACTTGACAAGATGAAGGGATCGGTTGGTAGGACATGTTCTGAGGCATCATGGGATCACCAATTTAGTATTGGAGGGCAGCGTGGAAGGTAAGAATCGTATAGGGAGACCAAGAGATGAATACATTAAGCAGATTCAGAAGGATGTAGGTTACGGTAGGTACTGGGAGATGAAGAACCTTGCACAGGATAGAGTAGCATGGAGAGCTGCATCAAACCAGTCTCAGGACTGAAGACCACAACAACAACAAACCTAAGGACATCACACACATCCATGCCCGAGGCAGGATTCGAACCTGCGACCGTAGCAGCAGCACGGTTCCGGACTGACGCACCTAGAACCGCTCTTCCACAGCGGCCGTCTGCTGGCAGCGGTAATCACGAGAATGTACAGTCGCTGGAAGGCCGGGCTCCGTTCGGCCACCTGGCACTGCCGAGAGGGAAGACCATCGTGTTCGATACAGGTTCTGGAGCATCATACTGCATCTGCAGCAGGAGATTTCAGGAGCAGTTGACGCCACGGTCGCATATCGAACTGTTACAAATCGATTACTTCAAGGACAGCTTCTGGGCAGACATCCTGCAGTGTGCATTTCATTTACCCCAAACCAATGCTATTTGCGACTTCAGTGATGTGAAGCGAGAGCTCATTGGAGGGCAGGTTGAAGATGTGTTATGTTCTCCGATAAAAGCTGGTCCTGACTCGGTGATTGCCGTGTGTTGGTTAGAAGGTGGTCAGTTGAGGTCCTGCAACCAAGCTGTCTGTGTGCTACCCACACTGGACCTACACCTGGAGTTATGATCTGGGGTGCGATTTCGTAGGACAGCAGGGGGCACTCTAGCGGCTATCCCACGCACACTGATTCCAAATGTGACGTCAATCTGGTGATTCGACATATTGTGCTCCCATTCACGAACAACATCCCAGGAGCTGTTTTCCAACAGGATAATGTTCGTCATTTACCGCTGTTATAACCCAACATGCCCTACAAGGACATGTAGCCTTGGCCTGCTGGATCACCAGATCAGTCTCCAATCGACATATGGGACATCATCAGACGACAACTCCAGCGCAGAGCAGGAAGGAGAAGGATACACTGTGTTGCGAAATCTCCAAAGTGGAGCCTGGCTAGTGTAACCCAGTTCACTCTGCAGACGAATTCGCAAAGCAGATTCGTCTGTAAGGACAGTGGTAGTCGGGTGGAATCATGGGAACGCTGTGGGAATTGCCTGTACAGTGCGGGAGGCATCTCAGGGGACCGTAGCTTTTTTACTGATGGCATAAAGACTGAACACTGTGGCAACAGCCAGAGCTGCAACTGGGCCAAAGTGTCCTTCTCACCTATGCTGATGCCCTTCTTAACAGAGCTGCCCCTTTGGATTAGACTTCTGTAGCCAAAGACGTTCCATAGCATATTTGAACAATTCTTTTGCCGTAATGATGTGAGACGACTCAGTTTACAGAATATCTATACATCATTAGTGTTAACACATCATATTATTCTATTTTTTACCAAGTAGTGATTTCCCCAGAAAATTATTGTTTAAAGTACACTACTGGCCATTAAAATTGCTACACCAAGAAGAAATGCAGATGATAAACGGGTATTCATTGGACAAATATACTATACTCGAACTGACATGTGATTACATTATCACGCAATTTGGGGGCATAGACCCTAAGAAATCAGTACACATCAACTAACTCTGGCCGTAATAACGGCCTTGATACGCCTGAGCATTGAGTCAAACAGAGCTCGGATGGCGTGTACAGGTACAGCTGCCCATACAGCTTCAACACGATACCACAGTTCATCAAGACTAGTGACTGGCGTATTGTGACGAGCCAGTTGCTCGGTCACCATTGACCAGACGTTTTCAATTGGTGAGAGATCTGGAAAATGTGCTGGCCAGGGCAGAAGTCGAACATTTTCTGTATCAAGAAAGGCCCGTACAGGACCTGCAACATGCGATCGTGCATTACCCTGTTGAAATGAAGGGTTTCGCAGGGATCGAATGAAGGATAGAGCCACGAGTAGTAAAACATCTGAAATGTAACGTCCACTGTTCAAAGTGCCGTCAATGCGAACAAGAGGTGACCGAGACGTGTAACCAATGACACCCCATCCATCACGCCGGGTGATACGCTATGGCGATGACGAATACACGCTTCCAGTGTGCGTTCACCACGATGTCGCCAAACACGGATGCGACCATCATGATGTTGTAAACTGAACCGGATTCATCCGAAAAAATGACGTTTTGCCATTCGTGCACCGAGGTTCGTCATTGGGTACACCATCGCAGGCGCTCCTGTCTGTGATGCAGCGTCAAGGGTAACCGCAGCCACGGTCTCCGAGCTGATAGTCCTTGCTGCTGCAAACGTCGTCGAACTTTTCGTGCAGATGGTTATTGTCTTGCAAACGTCCTCATCGGTTGACTCAGGGATCGAGACGTGGCTGCACGATCCGTTACAGCCAAGCGGGTAAGATGCCTGCCATCTCGACTGCTGGTGATACGAGGCCGTTGGGATCCAGCACGGCGTTCCGTATTACCCTCCTGAACCCACCGATTCCATATTCTGCTAACAGTCATTGGATCTCGCCCAACGCGAGCAGTAATGTCGCAATACGATAAACCGCAATCGCGATAGGCTACAATCCGACCTTTATCAAAGTCGGACGCGATGGTACGCATTTCTCCTCCTTACACGAGGCATCACAACAACGTTTCACCAGGCAACGCCGGTCAACTCCTGTTTGTGTATGAGAAATCGGTTGGAAACCATCCTCATGTCAGCACGTTGTAGGTGTCCCCACTGGTGCCAACCTTGTGTGAATCTCTGCAAAGCTAATCATTTGCATATCACAGCATCTTCTTCCTGTCGGTTAAATTTCGCGTCTGTAGCACGTCATCTTCGTGGTGTAGCAATTTTAGTGGCCAGTAGAGTGTATCTGAGTGAAAGACCAAAATATATCAGATGATAGACTCGTTTGATTGCAAGACTAGGAATTGTACAAAGAAAAGCTGAATGTAACTGTTTTCATCAATATGTACACCGTGAACTTTGGAGCATTCTGCTACATTTACCGACTCCTGTCTATGTTCTACATCAGCTGTTGGAAAGACTGTATTTGTTGTACTGAACTGACAATAGCGCAATTTCTGAAAATATAGGGATAGTCCATTTTCAGATAACCACTTGGTAATTCTTTGAGAAATATCTTTTAAAATCCTTTCTTTTCCTTTCTCTTTAATGCGATTTATTATAACAGTAGTCTAGACTGCAAACACTACCAGTTCTGCTTGTTGAATGTTAACAGATAGGTCATTCACACACATAAGTAATGAGAGTGGACCCAAAACTGAACCCTGCGGGACTTCCCTTGTGATTTCTCCGGAGTCACTAAAATTTCCCAGCTTTCCAGCATTCCAGTTTTGCATTACGACCTTTTACATTCTGCCGGCCGCTGTGGCCGAGAGGTTTTAGGCGCTTCAGTCCAGAACCGCACCGCTGCTATGGTCGCAGGTTCGAATCCTGCTTCAGGCCTAGTTGTGTGATGTGCTTAGGTTAGTTAGGTTTAAGTAGTACTAAGTCTGGAGGACTGATGACCTCAATGTTAAGTCCCACAGCGCTAGAGCCATTTGAACCATTTTTACATTCTTCTTGTCAACTGTGATGAGTAACAAGCGAAGCGACGCAGAGGGGCCACTGACTGCAGCAACACGTCAGCACTGTAGTTTAAAGACTGTGGTCACAACTCTCCGACGACTGCTAGGTAGCTGCCTGTCGCCACTCCCTGTGCCAACTGTTTTGTTGAACTATACGAGATTTTCTGGTATTTTCCTTTTTAATTTACGTGTAGAACTTTGGTGCAGCAGACTGGCAGTGTGCGGGCATGAGGCGGCAGTGCCGGTTGTTGTCCACAGGAGGTGGAACCGTCGCGGCTGATGGCCGTGCTCGACACGGGCGTGCTGTCTGGGGTGCTGGAGCGGCGCGACGGCCGCTACAGGGTGGCAGCCATCGAGAGGCAGGAGTGGGAGCCGGAGCGGCCGCAGCAGGAGGAGTGGCGCCGGGGGCAGCGGGGGCGGCGGGGGCAGCGGAGGCGGCGGGGGTGGCAGCGCGCGCCCTGCTGGTAATCCCCACCCCCACACACCACAAACAGCCTCTGGATGTGACGCTGCAGAGATGTGACATTACCATCACTCTCAACTATGGTCTGATTAAAATTACTTGATAGTTGCCATTTCACGCGTTGCAGCTGAGTTCCTCCGATTAGAGCACTCAACATCACACTCGAACCATTCGCTATTGCTAAACTGCCATAGCAATTGTGCAGTTCACCTTGCCCGACTTCCTTTCTCGATACGTTTGTATCCTGAATACTGCGTCTGGTACTTTTATTTCTTACTAGCCTAGCGCCCACCGCTTCGCTCGCTAAGACTGTATAACCTGCAGAGATTTTTTGTTTTTATTCAATGGAATTTTTATGTTGTTCACAAATTGCAGCACCTTCTAAGCCTTTCATGCTAATTAAGGCCATATAAGCATGGTCCTTCAAAAGGTACTTCCAACACGGAAGCGGTTCTGGTAGCTGGAGTCCGAAGCTTTTGTTAATCATGCCTTTTGAGTTCTCGTGGAGATATTTCTGCAGCAACTTTCATCCCGCAACAAATATTTCTTTATACCTAACCGAGAAATGAAATACTAATTTTCATCGATTTGTCTTTAAAATTTTTTAATGTAATGAAATATTTTCTTAAAAAGTTTAATCCGCTATTGCACTCCCTTAGGTGTTGAATTTCCATATACATTGAAACACACAATTTTTTTTTAAATTTCAGACTGAGAAGTCAAATACCAATTGTCATATATGTAGCCTTCAAAATCTTCTTTAGTAATTATTTATTTTCAAAAAAAGTTTCATCCACTATTTTACTCTCTTAGTATCTGAATTTCCAAAAATTCTGAAACATGTATATTTTATTTTCTGACTGCGAAACCAAATTCCAGTTTTCGTAGTTGTACCTTCAATATTCCCTTAATAGCGACATACATTCAAAAACCTTTCATCCCTTATTTCACCGCCTTAGGAGTAGAATGTCCAACAATCCCTTCTTACGCGATGCCTACAATATAGGGTCAACTCTTCTCCAAATTTCAAGTTTCTTTCCCATGGGGTTGGGGCCAGGCGCCTATGGGTCAGTGAATCAGTCTGATCCAAAAACAGTGAAACACGTAATTTTTCACCTCTAAACGAGGAGTCAAACAAAAGTTTTCTGTGCTTTTCTACTGAAATATTTTCATAAAACGTTTCACCACCTATTTCGACCCCAGAGGGGTTGAAACAGTGACATGTGTATGTTTTATTTCTAACAGAGAAGAGTAATACAAATTTTCATAGATTTAGCTCCAAAATTCCTGCACAATGAAATATTTCCATAACAACTTTCATCCCCAAAGGGGTTGAATTTCCATATACAGTGAAACACACATTTTTTAATTTGTAACTGAGAAGCTAAATTTAATTTTTCATAGATTTAGTTTTAAAAATACTTTCATAATAAAATATTTTCACAAGAAATCTCATCCGCTATTTCACGCCCTTAGGATTCAGCTTCCAAAATCATCAAGCATGTATATTTTTATTTGCAACCGGGAAGTTGAATACCAGTGTTCATAGAAGTAGCTTTAAAAATATTTTAGTAGTTCTTTAATGACGATATAGTTTCAAAAACAACTTCCAGCTCCGATTTCATCCCCATAGGTTTAATTTCTTTATTGCTAACCAATTAACCAAATACCAATTTTCGGAGGTCTAGCTTCAAAACTCCCTTAATAGGGGCATTTTTCAAAAGAACCTCTCACCTCCTTTTTCACTCCCTAAGGGTTGAAATTTCGAAAAACCCCTTCTTAAATGGCGCCAGCACTGTAAGGTGCAAGCGTCAAAATCTCAAGTTTCTGTCCTTAGTAGTTTGGCCTGGGCTATGATGAACTAGTCCGTCAGGACATAGCCTTTTTTGTATAGAGATTTCATCACTTACTCTCTCTCTCTCTCTCTCTCTCTCTCTCTCTCTCACACACACACACACACACACACACAAACACACACACACACACACACACACATGCGGATACACACAACGATTCCAACGAAATAAACGAGTTTCATACACAGCACTACTCAAACAATGCTGGATACTTCTTCACAAGATGCGATTGAGCGTCACATATACTATACGGTTATTATAATCTGAGAGATCGGCTTACGTCAGACATGCTTCACACAACATTACATGAAGTTGTTGCTACAGGTGCATCAGAGACGTAAATATAACAAGTTTTCGCAGTTTTTAGTGGTGTAGTGCAGTGCTTAGTGCATAAACCTATCGCGTAGAAAGTCCTAGTTTCGAATTTCGCCAAATGCAGCGAATTTGTTTAAATTTCTAAATCTAAATAAGTCTTTTATTATTATATTTATTCAAGCAATTGGTTTACATTGACAGTGGCTTAACATATAAACGAGACTGGTAGTGGGCTAAATAAAGTTCTACACAATAACTGCAGGTGTCCGGATACTTTTGAAGAGGAAGTGTGAAGATGGAAAGAGCCAGTCGGTGGGCACACCACCACATAAAGATAAATCATAATTCCATGAAACAAATTAGAGAGTGAAGAAGAGCGGCCATCAAACTATTATAGACATATACAGGGCGATTCAAAAAGAATACCACAACTTTAAAAATGTGTATTTAATGAAAGAAACATAATATAACCTTCTGTTATACATCATTACAAAGAGTATTTAAAAAGGTTTTTTTTCACTCAAAAACAAGTTCAGAGATGTTCAATATGGCCCCCTCCAGACACTCGAGCAATATCAACCCGATACTCCAACTCGTTCCACACTCTCTGTAGCATATCAGGCGTAACAGTTTGTATAGCTGCTGTTATTTCTGGTTTCAAATCATCAATGGTGGCTGGGAGAGGTGGCCGAAACACCATATCCTTAACATAACCCCATAAGAAAAAATCGCAGGGGGTAAGATCAGGGCGTCTTGGAGGCCAGTGATGAAGTGCTCTGTCACGGGCTGCCTGGCGGCCGATCCATCGCCTCGGGTAGTTGACGTTCAGGTAGTTACGGACAGATAAGTGCCAATGTGGTGGCGCTCCATCCTGCTGAAATATGAATTGTTGTGCTTCTTGTTCGAGCTGAGGGAACAGCCAATTCCTGGGCTGCGAACAAATGCTTGCTGGATGCGTGCTACATTTTCATCACTCGTTCTCGGCCGTCCAGAACTTTTCCCTTTGCACAAACACCCATTCTCTGTAAACTGTTTATACCAACGTTTAATACACCACCTATCAGGAGGTTTAACACCATACTTCGTTCGAAATGCACGCTGAACAACTGTCGTCGATTCACTTCTGCCGTACTCAATAACACAAAAAGCTTTCTGTTGAGCGGTCGCCATCTTAGCATCAACTGACGCTGACGCCTAGTCAACAGCGCCTCAAGCGAACAAATGTACAACTAAATGAAACTTTATAGCTCCTTTAATTCGCGGACAGATAGTGCTTAGCTCTGCCTTTTGTCGTTGCAGAGTTTTAACTTCCTAAAGTTGTGGTATTCTTTTTGAATCACCCTGTATATCATTAGCCATTATTTTTGGAAACTTTATTTAGAATAATAGTCTCAACGCATCTCAGTTGCATCTTGAGGCCCCAACACATAGAACTTCTGGAGTATTCCACTCACATGCGTACATTCGTACACGTGTACACGTGGTTGCTGTTACACGTGCGAAGGGGAGATGACACGCGCCCAGCCGATCGCGTCCTTGAGTTCATCAGCGTCAGTGAGATGACATCGGTCATTTGAAGCTCTTTTTTGGGGAATACAACCCCAATTAAATAGTACTTCTCTACGATTTCCTTCCGATTTTAGATGCCCTCCTTCTTGAGTTTCGCTCCCATTGCTGCTGATTTAACATTCAGTTTCTTACCCTTCCCTAAACCACAGAATGGGCGCTTATGACTGTAACAGTTTTGCTCCCTAAAACGATAACAACAAACTGTTTGAAAGAGTTCTAGCGAGTCCATTGTCTCCTGTGCTTCTTGTATTATGTAGACATACGGCAGGAATACTCCGAGCGTTCGAAGTATTGGGGCATGAAGAAGACACAACTGAGGCGTTGAAATAACTACACCAAATAAAATTCCCAAAAATAAGGGCTGATGGTACATATTTCTACAGTACCTAAAGAGAATGCTGTGGCACTCCTGGTGTGACGTGACACTGAGTGGGTCAGGCTTGGCAAAATGCTGCACTGACAGAATCAAGGCGCACGCCCTGTAATCCTTCTAAACAGTTTTACGGTATCTATTTGGTAAAAAAATTGAATTTCTACGTTACTTGTAACTTTATATGACAGCTTCATGGTGAAGTGCCCACCATTTCGTTAATGGACATAGTTACAGTCATATTTCACATATAAGTAACAAATTCGTAAACATTGCAACGAAAAATAGGGGTCACTATGAATCTACGTTTAGTGCATGTTAGACCACTTTTCTTAAAATTTGGTATAGGATCAACATCTGCCTCCAGTCTCGAGAAAATGGATTTTATGTACCAGGTTCACTGCCGACTGCATGCACCTGGGAATGAAATATACGTGACATACCTCATGTCTAGTAAATCAATCGAGATATAGAAATGGGATTTTGGCTAGTGATAGCAAGCAAAGAGAAGAGTATCTTACCAAGTGGTTAACATACAGAACTTTATCTACGGCTACATAGCGGAAGTCCGTAGAAGTGTTGGAACACGTGAGGCAATACTGACCCTATGACTTATCTTAGAAGATAGATTAAGGAAAGGCAAACCTCTGTTTCTAGCATTTGTAGATTTAGAAAAGGCTTTTGACAATGTTGATTGGAATACTCTCTTTAAAATTCTGAAGGGAGCGAAAGGCTATTTACAATTTGTACTGAAACCAGGTGGCAGTTATAAAAGTCGAGGAGCATGAAAGGGATGCAGTGGTTGGGAAGGGAGTGAGACAGGGTTGTAGCCTCTCCCAGATGTTATTCAATCTGCATATTAAGCAAGCAGCAAAGGAAACAAAAGAAAAATTCGGAGTAGGAATTAAAATCCATGGACAAGAAATAAAAACTTTGAGGTTCGCCGATGACATTGTAATTCTGTCAAAGAGAGCAAATGACCTGGAAGAGCAGTTGAACGGAATGGACAGTGTCTTGAAAGGAGGATATAAGATAAAGATCAACAAAAGCAAAACGAAGATAATGGAATGTAGTCGAATTAAGTCGGGTGATGCTGAGGGAATTAGGTTAGCAAATGAGACGCCTAAAGTAGTAAATGAGTTTTGCTATTTGGGAAGCAAAATAACTGATGATGGTCACAGTAGAGAGGATATAAAATGTAGACTGGCAATGGCAAGGAAAGCGTTTCTGATGAAGAGGAATTTGTTAGCATCGAGTATAGATTTAAGTGTCAGGAAGTCGTTTCTGAAAGTATTTGTATGGAACGTAGCCATGTATGGAAGTGAAACATGGACGATAAATAGTTTAGACAAGAAAAGAATAGAAGCTTTCGAAGTGTGGTGCCACAGAAGAATGCTGAAGATTAGATGGGTAGATCACGTAACTAATGAGGAGGTATTGAATAGGATTGGGAAAATGAGGAGTTTGTGGCACAACTTGACTAGAAGAGGGGATCGGTTGGTAGACATGTTCTGAGGAGGCATCAAGGGATCACCAATTTAGTATTGGAGGGCAGCGTGGATGGTAAAAATCGTATACGGGCACCAAGAGATGAATACACTAAGCAGATTCAGAAGGATGTAGGTTGCAATAGTTACTTGGAGATGAGGAAGCTTGCACAGGATAGAGTAGCATGGAGGGCTGCATCAGACCAGTCTCTGGACTGAAGACCACAACAACAACAACAACAACAACAACAACAGTAACAACAACATAGTTGAAGCTACAGATTTTATTTTATTTTATTTTATTATTTCAAACGAGTACTCTTGTTTCAAGAGTCATCGACAGCTAGTGAAAACAGAATTTGCTCATATGAAAAACACGAAATTTCTTCTCTATGTTACTGTAAACCGATACAATGAAACTTAGCAGAGGAGTTTCTTTCTACACATTAGTTATCTATAACCATTAACGAAATGATGAGTACTTCACGATGCACCTGCAGCGGATATGAAACTTCCTGGCATATTAAAACTCATTCTGGAAACATCCCCAAGGCTGTGGCTAAGCCATGTCTCCGCAATATCCTTTCTTTCAGGAGTGTTAGTTCTGCAAGGTTCGCAGGAGAGCTTCTGTAAAGTTTGGAAGGTAGGAGACGAGGTACTGGCAGAAGTAAAGCTGTGAGGACGGGGCGTGAGTCGTGCTCGGGTAGCTCAGTTGGTAGAGCACTTGCCGGCGAAAGGCAAAGGTCCCGAGTTCGAGTCTCGGTCCGGCACACAGTTTTAATCTGCCAGGAAGTTTCGTATCAGCGCATACTCCGCTGCAGAGTGAAAATCTCACTCTGACCTACACCAGGAGTTATGGTCTGGGGTGCAATTTCGTATGATAGTGGGGCCACAGTCGTCGTTATCCCGTGTACCTGGACTGCAAGCTTGTACATCAGTCTCGTGATTCGATCTGTTCATCAACAGCATTCGAGGGCGTGTTTTCCAACAGGATAACGCTCGTCCACATATAGCTGTTGTAACCCAATAATCTCTGCAGTGTGTCGATATGTAGCTTTGGCCTGCTAGTTCACCAGATCTGTGTTCAGCCGAGCTCATATGGGAGATTATTGGATAACAAGTCTAGCGTCACCCGCAAACAGCGTTGACTGCTCCTGTGTTGACCCAGCAAGTGCAACACGCGTGGAAGCCCATTCCACAGAGTGACATCTGAGACATGTAGAACACAATGTATGCATCTAACAGCATTTCACATTTGCAGTGGCTTATCTCGCGCTTATGTTAACCTGTGACACTGCAATGTTAATCACTTAAATATGCTACATAGAGAAATGTATTCCCAAAATTCCATTGTTGTTGTTGTGCGCTTCAGTCCAGAGACTGGTTTGATGCAGCCCTCCATGCTACTCTATCCTGTGCAAGCTTCTTCATCTCCCAGTACCTACTGCAACCTACATCCTTCTGAATCTGTTTAGTGTATTCATCTCTTGGTCTCCCTATACGATTTTTACCCTCCACGCTGCCTTGATGCCACAGAATATGTCCTACCAACCGATCCCTTCATCTAGTCAATTTGTGCCACAAACTCCTTTTTTCCCCAATCCTATTCAATACCTCCTCATTAGTTACGTGATCTACCCATCTAATCTTCAGCATTCTTCTGTAGCACCACATTTCGAAAGCTTCTATTCTCTTCTTGTCTAAACTATTTATCGTCCATGTTTCACTTCCATACTTGGCTACATTCCATACAAATACTTTCAGAAACGACTTCCTGACACTTAAATCTATACTCGATGTTAACAAATTTCTCTTCTTCAGAAACGCATTCCTTGCCATTGCCAGTCTACATTTTATATCCTCTCTACTGTGACCATCATCAGTTATTTTGCTCCCCAAATAGCAAAACTCATTTACTACTTTAAGCGTCTCATTTCCTAATCTAACTCCGTCAGCATCACCCGACTTAATTCGACTACATTCCATTATCCTCGTTTTGCTTTTCTTGATGTTCATCTTATATCCTCCTTTCAAGACACTGTCCATACCGTTCAGCTGCTCTTCCAAGTCCTTTGCTGTCTCTGACAGAATTACAATGTCATCGGCGAACCACAAAGTTTTTATTTCTTCTCCATGGGTTTTAATTCCTACTCCGAATTTTTCTGTACAAATTGTAAATAGCCTTTCGCTACCTTTATTGTACCCCTACCACCTTCAGAATTTGAAAGAGAGTATTCCAGTCAATATTGTCAAATGCTTTCTCTAAGTCTACAAATGCTAGATACGTAAGTTTGCCTTTCCTTAATCTATTTTCTAAGATAAGTCATAGGGTCAGTACTGCCTCACGTGTTCCAACATTTCTACGGAATCCAAACTCATCTAATACGATCTTCATTTATACAGATGGCTCTAAGACCAATGACAGTGTCGGCTGTTCTTTTATTGTCGGGGCACACAGTTTCAAATACCGGCTCGATGGCCATTGTTCTGTCTTCACAGCTGAGCTATTTGCCTTCTACCAGGCTGTTGATTACATCCGCCGCCACCGACATTCTGCTTATGTCATCTGCTCCGATTCCCTGAGCGCCATCCCGAGCCTCAGTGATCCGTATCCGGGTCACCCTTTCGTGTACCGGATTCAACGCTCTCTTCAGCAGCTGGTGGACGACGGTTCTCCGGTTACCTTTATGTCGGTTCCTGGCCATGTCGGTATCCCTGGGAACGAAAGTGCAGATGCCGCAGCCAAGGCTGCGGTATTCCAGCCTCGGACAGCTTCTTGTTGTGTGCCTTCATCTGATTTTAGCAGGGTCATTTGTAAGCGCATTTTGTCGCTGTGGCATGCCGATTGGGCTACACTTACTGAAAACAAGCTTCGGGCCTTGAAACCTCTTCCCATGGCTCGGACAGCCTCTTCACGCCCTTCTCGGCGGGAGGAAGTCGTTTTGGCCCGATTACGAATTGGACACTGCCGGTTCAGCCATCGCCATCTGCTGACGGCTGTGCCGGCGCCGTTCTGCCCATGTGGGCAATTGCTGACGGTCCGCCACATTTTAACGTCCTGTCCGAATTATAACACACTGCGCATTGATCTTGGCCTGCCATGTACTCTGGATGAAATTTTAGCGGATGACCCAGTAGCAGCTGCTCGCGTTCTTCGTTTTATCCACTTGACAAACCTAAGTACATTTGGTTATGCTGTTTTCTTTTAATCCCTCGCCTGTTAATGTGCCTTTTATAGTGTTGTCCTTTTTAGTTGCTGTTTTAACCTCGTGCCTCGTAGTGGATTCCTAACTCTGTCTGAGCGCTAATGACCACTGTAGTTGTGCGCCCTAAAACCAAAGAAAAAAAAAAACTTCCCCGAGGAAGGGCTTCTACCAGTTTTTCCATTCGTCTGTAAAGAATTCGTGTCAGTATTTTGCAGCCGTGGCTTATTAAACTGATAGTTCGGTAATTTTCACATCTGTCAACACCTGCTTTCTTTGGGATTGGGATTATTATATTCTTCTCGAAAAATTCCGTTAGTCTGCATTAATTATTTCTTGTTGCGATTTCTTCCGTCGGTGTAGTTAGTGGCTCCCCCCAGCCCGCACTCAGAAGACCTACAGTGTCACATGCCATGACGTACGCCCCGTGTCCTGTCTTTCTCGTGGGCTCTGGCCAACACCGACTCAAAGGAAGGCGTCGGCGCTTGTTGCTGACGTCACGTTAGCTAGGCACGGCGAACGCCAGGTCTGTTGCAGGCAGAAACGCCTGGGCGTGCTTATCACTATAGATCTCTTATTTATGGACAAAATGTTTGGCATTGTTTTGCATTCTGCAGTTTTATTTAGATGAAAGATTTTCTTACTATCGTAAAGCTACAAATGAAGATCATAGTTCTGCATTACTGAATCCTATCGAAACAAACGAAAGATCAATATGAGAAGACGCTTTGTCCCATTGCAAGCTTCGGAAATTTTACATTCAAGTAACTATATTTACTTGATCCATTTTGTTATCGAAACTTACCCCAACCCCCTTACAATGAACTCGTTTCTTTTATTTATTTGTTTATTTTCGTTTGACATCGTCACTGGAAATGTGAACTAATTTGCATGTGTAAATGTCCAACTGTTGCTAGTCATTAGATTACAGTCGTTTTCAACGAAAGGAATTCTAAACAGGAAACAAAATAGCTTCATACATCGAAAATACTACTGAGCTTAAACTTTTTTAAACATGCACATTAGAAAAGATAAATATTCCCTTCTTGCAACTGAAAGGAGAATCTTTATAAGATAAAAAATATATTTGATAAAACAAGTATCTCTCTTTTGCCTCTTCTTCTGTCCCCCACCCCCTCCCCCAACTTATACAGTAGCAAGATATTTCATTAACATTCAGTGCTCCTCACCCCATAGTCAACCAAGATACCTAAAGAAGAGCACCAATATGTTCACAGTTTCTTGTAAAAGCCACCCAGTACAGACGTAACTTCCTCAGACTTACAAATAAGGTAAAGAAGCACGAATTCTGTTGCTGCTGGATCATGAAGTTGTTTTTGTATGTCAGTCCTTAAAACAGGTGGAAATTTAAGTTCAGGAGTACACTATTTGTTAAGAAGTGTAATGAATTGCACAATTAATTGATTGCAGAAACCTCTCAGAACAATGTGTGTCGGTCAACTACCGCCAATAGTTTCACATTTTCCTGTGTCAGGGAGGGAGACACCACCATTATGAGTGTGCCTGCAACAGACCTGGCGTTCGCCGTGCCTAGCTGACGTGACGTCACGAACAACCGCCGAGGCCTTCCTTTGAGTCTGTGTTGCTCTGGGCCCACTCTGCGTGACGTCACACCGAGAAGGCCGCGGTATTCTCTTTAGGTGGTGGTGGTGAGGCCTGTCCACTTGTCGGCCGGGGACCGCCTGCTGCTGACAACACGGTTTGTCGCAGGCGGTGCGGCCGGAGACACAGGGCCGGAGAGTGCACGGGGGCGGAGCCGGCGGCTGGACAGCGTCCCGAGAGCCCCTGCGCCATCTGCCTGGAGGCGGCGGGGGCGGCCGGGGGCGGCCGCCGTGCAGTGCTGAGGTGCGGCCACGCCTTCCACCACAAGTGCGTGGGCCGCTGGTTCCGCGTGCAGCCCACGTGTCCTCTGTGCAGGCGCTACGCCGCTCTCTGGTAGAGAGTGCGGCCGGAACACAGCCTTAATCCGGCGACTGGTCGGACTAAATTCAAAAATACATACTGCAGTATAGAAAACTAGCCTGTCGAGTTAGCTGTCTGTTGCCTAGCCATAAGATACGACCAAACACTTCCAGTATGCAACAACAAGTTAGCATAATGAGGGCTATGCGTGAAGCGTTCAGTGAATTCGAAACTAAAATTCAATGTGCCAACTTGACAGAAAATCCTAGGATGTTCTGGTCTTACGTTAAATCGGTAAGTGGATCGAAACAGCATATCCAGACACTCTGAGATGATAATGGCATTGAAACAGAGGATGACACGCGTAAAGCTGAAATACTAAACACCTTTTTCCAAAGTTGTTTCATATCTACATCTACATCCATACTCCGCAAGCCACCTGACGGTGTGTGGCCGAGGGTACCTTGAGTACCTCTATCGGTTCTCCTTTTAATTCCAGTCTCGTATTGTTCGTGGAAAGGAGGATTGTCGGTATGCCTCTGTGTGGGCTCTAATCTCCCTGATCTTATCCTCATGGTCTCATCGCGAGATATACACAGGAGGAAGCAATATACTGCTTGACTCCTCGGTGAAGGTATATTCTCGAAACTTCAACAAAAGCCCGTACCGAGCTACTGAGCGTCTCTGTTGCAGAGTCTTCCACTGGAGTTTATCTATCATCTCCGTAACGCTTTCGCGATTACTAAATGATCCTGTAACGAAGCGCACTGCTCTCCGTTGGATCTTCTCTATCTCTTCTATCAACCCTATCTGGTACGGATCCCACACAGGTGAGCAGTATTCAAGCAGTGGACGAACAAGCGTACTGTATCCTACTTCCTTTGTTTTCGGATTGCATTTCCTTAGGATTCTTCTAATGAATCTCAGTCTGGCATCTGCTTTACCGACGATCAACTTTATATTATCATTCCATTTTAAACCACTCCTAATGCGTACTCCCAGATAATTTATGGAATTAACTGCTTCCAGTTGCTGACCTGCTAAATTGTAGCTAAATGATAAGGGATCAGAGCAAGACCGCACTGCAGTTCCTTCTCTAAATCCTCGCACGAACGAAAAAAATGGCTGACATCAAAATAAGTGTCCAAGGAATAGAAAAGCAACTGGAATCACTCAACAGAGGGAAGTCCACTAGACCTGACGGAATACCAATTCAATTCTACACAGAGTACGCGAAAGAACTTGGCCCCCTTCTAACAGCCGTGTACCACAAGTCTCTAGAGGAAAGGAAGGTTCCAAATGATTGGAAAAGAGCACAGGTAGTTTCAGTTTTCAAGGAGGGTCGTCGAGCAGATGCGCAAAACTATAGGCCTATATCTCTGACATCGATCTGTTGTAGAATTTTAGAACATGTTTTCTGCTCGCGTATCGTGTCATTTCTGGAAGCCCAGAATCTACTCTGTAGGAATCAACATGGATTCCGGAAACAGCGATCGTGTGAGACCCAACTCGCTTTGGTGGCCGAGCGGTTCTAGGCGCTCCAGTCTGGAACCGCGCGACCGCTACGGTCACAGGTGTGAATTCTGCCTCGGGCATGGATGTGTGTCATGTCCTTAGGTTAGTTAGGTTTAAGTAGTTCTAAGTTCTAGGGGACTGATGACCTTAGAAGTTTAGTCCCATAGTGCTCAGAGCCATTTGAACCATTGCAACCAACTCGCTTTATTTGTTCATGACACTCAGAATATATTAGATACAGGATCGCAGGTAGATACCATTTTCCTTGACTTCCGGAAGGCGTTCGATACAGTTCCGCACTGTCGCCTGATAAAGTAAGAGCCCACGGAATATCAGACCAGCTGTGTGGCTGGATTGAAGAGTTTTTAGCAAAGAGAACACGGCATGTTGTTCTCGATGGAGAGACGTCTACAGACGTTAAAGTAACCTCTGGCGTGCCACAGGGGAGTGTTATGGGACCATTGTTTTTCACAATATATATAAATGACCTAGTAGATACTGTCGGAAGTTCCATACGGCTTTTCGCGGATGATGCTGCAGTATACAGAGAAGTTGCAGCATTAGAAAATTGTAGCGAAATGCAGGAAGATCTGCAGCGGATAGGCACTTGGTGCAGGGAGTGGCAACTGACCATTAACATAGACAAATGTAAAGTATTGCGAATACATAGAAAGAAGGATCTTTTATTGTACGATTATATGATAGCGGAACAAACACTGGTAGCAGTTACTTCTGTAAAATATCTGGGAGTGTGAGTACGGAACGATTGGAAGTGAAATGATCATATAAAATTAATTGTTGGTAAGGTGGGTGCCAGGTTGAGATTCATTGGGAGAGTCCTTAGAAAATGTAGTCCTTCAACAAAGGAGGTGGCTTACAAAACACTCGTTCGACCTATACTTGAGTATTGCTCATCAGTGTGGGATCCGTACCAGGTCGGGTTGACAGAGGAGATGGAGAAGATCCAAAGAAGAGCGGCGCACGGAGGCTTTCCGGCTGTCGGTCTTCCCGCGAACCATACGCGACTGGAACAGGAAAGGGAGGTAATGACAGTGGCACGTAAAGTGCCCTCCGCCACACACCGTTGGGTGGCTTGCGGAGTATAAATGTAGATGTAGAACCTAATTACCAACTTACCTCCCTAACAACACAGCAGTTTAAGTACAGAGCTTGGACAAAAACATGGAAATCTCTCGGAGATACATACTTGAACATAAATACAGTTGCTAAGGCTTCAGGCTCCGCTGACGGTACTTGCGCAGTGTCCTCAGTTAGTTGCAAATGGCAGTCGTGGTTAGTTGTGAGGGCATTATATCGGACCTAAGTTACTTAGAATGGGGGCAAATTGGTGGTTTTCGTATGGTGAATGCTACGGGAACTAACGTGGGTGAAGTGTTTGGTGTTTCAAGAGGCACCTTATCGAAGTCTCGTACCATATACAGGGAAAGCAGAAAAACATCACCCGCTAAAACACAACGCCGACAAAACTGTAAGGCTGAATTCACAGAGGCACCGAGAATTGTCGCAAAGCGCTGTCTCCAGAGGTCGACCGGCAATATTCGACGACAGCTTGGTCACGGTGTGTCCGGTCTCATTCGTCAGTTTTCGGCGGGGCCGAACAAGTTAGGTTAGGTTGGATACTACTCTATTTATGAATTAGGTTAAATTTTAACCTCTCAAGTGTCGGGTGTAAACAACGATGTGTCTGTGCTTGGAGACGAGGGCTGCAGTGTTGCGTTTGCTATTAAACAGACGCCGAATGGGCTACATCTGTATCGAAGAGAACGTTTCGAGTACTGTCTTCTGTTATTGGAATTATCAGGCATGTGTTACGAATAACCCATGTACGAGTGTCGGAACTTAAATAGTGGCAACTATTTATTCACAACCGATACAAAAGAGTTACATGTTTGCACCTGTTACTGTCCTTCAAAATAATTACCAGCGTTGTGTAGAACTCGTTGCCAGCGATGTGGAAGTTGGTGCGAATGGAGCGGTCTACTGCCTGTCGAATCTCTGGAACAGTTGTGAAGCGAATGCCACGAAGTCGTTCTTTCACCTTTGGAATCAAATTGAAGTCACGAGGACTTGAGTCCGGGGAGTATGGTAGATGGTACAGTGCTTCCTAGTCCCATAGACCGAACAGAGCAGCCACAGCTTGAGCTGTATGCGCCCGCCCATTGTCGTGCAAAATGATGGGTGGTTTGCGCAGAAAGTGTCGCCGCTTCTTTCGCAAAGTTGGTCGGAAGTGATGCTCCAAAAACGAACAGTAATACTGTGCATTAACAGTCTGCCTTGGAGGAACGTAATGCGTTAGGATGACACCATCACAGTCGTACACGAGAATCACCACAACTTCCACCATACAGGGCCTCTGACGCACTTTCGACTTTCGCGGCGATCCATAATGACGCCATTCGCGGGACTGGCGTTTCAGTTTTGACTCGTACGATGTGGCCCAAATCTCATCCAGTGTCTGAGCAGCGTCGTAACGCATCCATTTCTGCATTGCCGTCAAGTCATGCGGAACACATAGTGATGCTTGATTTGGTTCAGAAGATGAAGGAACCACTTTCACCGTGGCATTCGCTTCAGAACTGTTCCAGAGATTCGACAGGTAGTAGACCACACTATTCGCACCATCAACTGTATAGGCTCTGCTGACGGTATACTATGACTTCCACATTGCTGGCAACAGGTTCTACACAACGCTGGTGACTGCTTTTTGAAGGGGAACCGCGCGACTGCTGCGGTCGCAGGTTCGAATCCTGCCTCGGGCATGGATGTGTGTGATGTCCTTCGGTTAGTTAGGTTTAAGTAGTTCTAAGTTCTAGGGGACTGATGACCACAGCTGTTGAGTCCCATAGTGCTCAGAGCCATTTGAACCATTTTTTTGAAGGAAAGTAACAGGAGCAAACATGCGACTCTTCTGTATCGGTTGTGAATAAATAGTTGCCACTATTGAAGTTCCAGACCTCGTATTACGAAAGTGTGTAGTTTCAGTGATACACTGCACTAAGGGCCCCTCCAAAACAAATTGTCCAGATTGTGTTTTATTATGCTACAGTGGCAACTTCGGTGTACAAAGGTTTTGCCAATGAGCTTATGAGCACAAATGGTTAATTCAGGTAGTGAAAGTACAAGTGACATTTATTGAACTGTATGAAATAAATCGTCATAACTTCTGAATGGTTTGCGTTAGGACGTTCAAACTGCACGGTTGGCCGCGGTGCATGGCGGGAATTAGTGTGCGCATGCATGGTTTAGTTTACCGACAAAGCCCACTTTCATTTGGATGGGTTCGTCAGCAAGCAAAATTGGAGCGTTTGGGGAACTGAGAAATCGCATTTCGCGATCGAGAAGTCTCCTAACCCTGAACTTGTGACTGTGTGGTCCGTAGTGTCCAGTCACGGAATAATCGGTGCTATATCCCGCCGGCCGCTGTGGCCGAGCGGTTCTAGGCACTTCAGTCCGGAACCGCGCTGCTGCTACGGTCGCAGGTTCGAATCCTGCCTCGGGCATGGATGTGTGTGATGTCCTTAGGTTAGTTAGGTTTAAGTAGTTCCAAGTCTTGGGGACTGATGACCTAAGATGTTAAGTCCCATAGTGCTCAGAGCCATTTTGTTGCTATATCCCTCCATGGCACGGTGACTACCGAAAGGTACATGAACGTTTTGGAAGATGATTTAATTCCCATTATCCAAACTGACCGAGATTTCAACAAGATACGTTTCATGCAAGACAGAGCTCGACCACATCGAAGCAGGAGAGTGTCTGATGTCCTGGAGGTGCACTTTGGGGACCGTATTCTGGCTCTGGAGTACCCAGAGGCCACTGGCGTGGGCCTCGATTGGCCGCAATATTCTCCGGATCTGATCACATGCGACTCTTTTTTCGTGGGGCTATGTTAAATACAAGGTGTACAGCAATAACCCCAAAACCATTGCTGAGCTGAAAACAGACATTCAGGAGGTCATCGACAGCATCAGTGCTCCGACACTTCAGCAGGTCGTGCAGAATTTCGCTATTCGTCCGCGTCGCATAATCGCCAATGAGGGCAGGCTTATCTAACGTGTCATGACCTAGATTCGAATATCTGTAGTGACTTTAGATATTGAATAACGTGTGTGCACGCCGTAGTTTGTAATTAACTTACGTCTTTTTTCATATGGTTCAATAATTGTCACCGTGTACATGTTTCTGTTATATGATGAATCGATAAAATTTGTATGTGAGTAAGAAAGTATTATTTGATTAATGAAAGGTAGATCTGCTGTTTCACAGCAGCCCACTGTGTTGCGAAAACGATGTATGATAATGGAGTACTAGCGTGGGATATATTCAGATAATCAGATTCTGGTACTGGAAACTTTACACCTCTTTCAGCACTTGTCCAGTGGATTTGAGAAATGACGTAACAATATTTCTGGTGGCAGTACGATTTCAAATTGAGAGTAGCTTTTGATACAGAAAATCAGCTGTATTATAGTGTCTTTGACGGAATTTGCATGAATCTCAGCTCCAAATTCGATATAGAATAAATTAAAAATTTCGTAGTATTTGTGGTGCAACAATGAAAATATCAGCTTTTAAATTAGTATTTACGGCATGGTAAATAACATCCAACGTATCACACAAAAACTTTGAAGCTGTACATTTCCTAATCACAAGAAAGGCGTAATCGACAGATGCCAGATATCAGAGTGTCACTTTTACTTGAGCCAGCATTGCATATTAAACGTGAATACCGGTTTTTTTAATAGAGCTCAAATCACACCTCTAGGCAAGCAGTGGAAATGTGTTTCGCTGAATTTGTTTGAAGTTGTGCAGACGTACGTCGGTTAACCTTCAATGACTGTCATACAGCATACTTGTATAAGACAAACACGAAATCTGGAGTAAGATACTCTGAACACCTAAAGCTCTGTAAAGTGAAAATACGTACGTACACCACATTTGCAAACCACTTCATTTAATAGAATAACCAACCTACTGGGATAAAAACGGCAGTAAGCATGAACAGTACACAGCTACTGCCCACATACCACAACCCAAAAAAGATCAACTACAGTAACTTTAACCATAAGATACACCATCCTTGTCACTTGAACAAATTATTTTTCGAGGTTATAGTGTACACCCCAAATTTCCAATAAATATTTTACCTACTTGTGGTTTACAGTAAAGCGGAGATTTCAGTCAGTAGATCCATATCTGTATCCCGATTATAATATTTTTCACCCTCAGGATGTCACGAACTACTCGACTACACTTATCACTTTCCCACCGTCCACATTTCGTGTCGTATCTACATTTATACTCCGCAAGCCACCCAACGGTGTGTGGCGGAGGGCACTTTACGTGCCACTGCCATTACCTCCGTTTCCTGTTCCAGTCGCGTATGGTTCGCGGGAAGAACGACTGCCGGAAAGCCTCCGTGCGCGGTCGAATCTCCCTAATTTTACATTCGTGATCTCCTCGGGAGGTATAAGTAGGGGTAAGCAATATATTCGATACCTCATCCAGAAACGCACCCTCTCGAAACCTGGACAGCAAGCTACACCGCGATGCAGAGCGCCTCTCTTGCAGACTCTGCCACTTGAGTTTGCTAAACATCTCCGTAACGCTATCACGCTTACCAAATAACCCTGTGACTAAACGCGCCGCTCTTCTTTGGATCGTCTCTATCTCCTCTGTCAACCCGACCTGTTACGTATCCCACACTGATGAGCAATACTCAAGTATCGGCCACTATGGCCGAAAAAAAAACTGGTCTGAATTTCACCGATTGCAGTCCGAAATCTGTACGTTCGGGCGATGACATCGGCTGCATTGAGACCGTGCACGTAGTGGCGTACTGATTTGAAAAGATCGGCCGTCTTCGGACGATGTCGGTCCTCGGTGGAATCCACCGATATCAGTGCCATTGTGACCGCAGCCTCAGTTGAGTGATTATGACGCACGGTCATTGAAGATGATTGTGACGAAAAATGAGAAGATGACATCTGTAAAAGTCAGTGCAGACTTAAACGTCGCCCTCGCGAACTCCAAAACAACACGAGGGCAGCTCCATCAACAGGGCCGGCCGCTGTGGCCGAGCGGTTCTAGGGGGCTTCAGTCCGGAACCGCGCTGCCGCTACGGTCGCAGGCTCGAATCTTGCCTCGGGCATGGATGTGTGTGATCTCCTTAGGTCAGTTAGTTTTAAGTAGTTCTAACTCTAGGGGACTGATGACGTCAAATGTTAAGTCCCATACTGGTTAGAACCATTTGAACCATCCATCAACAGGGAATTTCAGGGCGAAATGGAATTCCAGAACCAATCATCTGTGATGCAAATGACCGTAACAGGAAAATGTGGCGCCGAAGTCGCATCTGCCATAGTAACTTTTCATTTATTTTCTTTATTTTGGAGCTATATTAATAAGCTACGCTAACAGGCACTTGGAGACGCGTTAACTTCGTCTGCTCTGGTCCTTCTTGCGATTACTGGTAAGATTTGACAGAAGCCTCTAGAGGAGAACACGGCTACTGCAGTTACACAAATGTCCAAATATTTTGTGGAACGCTTTAACGGATATTTTGTGGGATATCGAAACTTGAAAATGTTGAAAAAATCAGCCAATCTGTTGCAAGCTAAACGTTTATTTAGCCTTTGACCTACTGTATTCGAACATTATGAAGTACCTCGAGGAAAACGATTTATTGACATATAGTCAGCACGGATTCAGAAAATATCGTTCGTGTGAAACACAACTAGCTCTTTATACTCATGAAGTAATAAGTGCTATCGACAGGGGATGTCAAATTGATTCCATATTTTCGGATTTCCAGAAGGCTTTCGACACCATTCCTCACAAGCGTCTTCTAATGAAACTGCGTGCCTACGGAGTATCGCCTCAGTTGTGCGACTGGATTCGTGATTTCCTGTCAGAAAGGTCACAGTTCGTAGCAACAGACGGAAAGTCATCGAGTAAAACAGCAGTAATATCCGGCGTCCCCCAAAGAAGTGTTATAGGCCCTCTATTGTTCCTGATCTATATGAACGACATAGGAGACAATCTGAGTAGCCGTCTTGGATTGGTTGCAGATGATGCTGTCATTTACCGTCTTGTAAAGTCATTAGATGATCAAAACGACTTGCAAAATGATTTAGATATCTGTATGGTGCGAAAAGTGGCAATTGACCCTGAATAAAGAAAGGTACGAAGTTATTCACATGAGTACAAAAATAAATCAGCTAAATTTCGATTACACGATAACTCACACAAATCTGAGGGCTGTAAATTCAACTAAATACTTAGGGATTACAATTACAAATAACCTAAATTGGAACGATCACATAGATAATGTTGTGGGTAGTGCAAATCAAAGACTGAGATTCAT
The DNA here is from genome assembly GCF_023864345.2 of Schistocerca serialis cubense. Lineage (NCBI taxonomy): Eukaryota > Metazoa > Arthropoda > Insecta > Orthoptera > Acrididae > Schistocerca > Schistocerca serialis. The sequence continues at coordinate 31,448,709 of NC_064649.1, forward strand.
TGGCAGAACACTTAGAAGGTGCAACAGGTCTACCAAAGAGACTGCTTACGCTACGCTTGTCCGCCCTATTCTGGAGTTCTGCTGTACGGTGTGGGATCCGCATCAGGTGGGACTGACGGATGACATCGAAGAAGTACAAAGAAGGGCAACTCGTTTTGTATTATCGCGAAATAGGGGAGATAGTGTCACAGACATGATACGTGAATTGGAGTGGCAATCATTAAAACAAAGGCGGTTTTCTTTGCGACGGGATCTTCTCATGAAATTTCAATCACCAGTTTTCCCCTCCGATTGCGGAAACATTCTGCTGGCACCGACCTACATAGGGAGAAATGATCATCACAATAAAATAAGAGAAATCAGGGCTCGCACGGAAAAATTTAATTACTCGTTTTTCCCGTGTGCCATTCTAGAGTGGAACGGTAGAGAGACAGCATGAAGGTGGTTCATTGAACCCTCTGCCAGGCTCTTTATTGTGAATAGCAGAGTAATCACATAGATGTAGATGTAGTTGTAGGTTTCGATATTTGCAAAACCATCTTATTCAGAAGGAGTGGCCCTCACAATTTATTTTTTATTATTAACACACAGAAGCGCCAAAGAAACTGGTATAGACATGCATATTCAAATACAGAGATATCTAAACAGGCAGAATATGGCGCTGTGGTCGGCAATGCATATATAAGACAACAAGTGTCTGGCGCAGTTGTTAGATCGATTACTGCTACTACAATGGCAGGTTTTCAACATTTAACTGACTTTGAACGTGGCGTTACAGTCGGCGCACGAGTGATGGGACACAGCATCACCGAGGTAGCGATGAAGTGGGCATTTTACCGTACGATAATCTCAGCCGAGTGTATCGCGAATGTCAGGAATGAGGTAAAACATGAAATGTCCAACATCGCTGCGACCGGAGAAAGAGCCTTCAAGAACGGGACCAACTACGATTGAAGAGAATCGTTCAACGTGACAGAAGTGCAACCCTTCCGCAAATTGCTGCTGATCTCAAGGCTGGGCCATCAACAAGTGTCAATGTGCGAACCATTCAACAGAATGTCATCGATATGCGCTTTCGGAGCCAAAGGTCTTCTCGTGTTCAGTTGATGACTGCACGACACAAAGCTTTACGCCTCGCCTGGGTATGTCAACACCGACATTTGATTATTGATGACTGAAAACATGTTCCCTGGTCGGACGAGTCTCGTTTCGGATTGTATCGAGCGAAAGGAGGTGTACGGGGTAAGTTGACAACCTCATGAATCCATGGACCCTGCATGTCAGCTAGGGACTGTTCAAGCTGGTGGAGGCTCTGTAATGGTGTGGTTCGTGTACAGTTGAGGTGATATGGGACCCCTAATTCGTCTGCATACGACTCTGACAGGTGACACGAATGTAAGCGTATCCTATCTGATCACCTGCCTCCATCCATGACCATTGTGCATTTCGAAGGGCCTGGGTAATTCCAGCAGCACAATGCGACACCCCACACGTGCAGAATTGCTACAGAGTGGCTCCAGAAACACTCTTGTGAGAATAAACGCTTCCACTGACCACCAAACTCTCAAGACATGATCATTCTAGAGCATATCTGGGATGCCCTACAACGCGCTGTTCAGAGGAGATCTCCACCCTGTTCGTAGTGTTACGGATTCATGGGCGGCCCTGCAGGATTCATGGTGTCAGTTCCCTCCAGCACTACTTTCAACTTTAGTCGAGTCCATGCCACGTCAAGAGCTAAATAAAGCTTTGGTTTGCAACTGGTTGGCTGATTTTTTTTAACCTCTTCAAATTTGTGAAGTTGCTGAATCGCAGCCTTGTTTAAGATTTAGGGATATCGGAACCTCATCCAAAATAATGGAAGTGCAATGCTGCACCAATCACCAGCATTACTTTTACTTTGAAACATTACAGATGCTGAACCTGTCATAGGCACAGACCCACAGCTCGGTAGCTGGGCAGCGTTATGCCTATCACGGCTGGATGGCAGAGGCATCGGTTTCACAGCGGTAGGAAACTTTCACCTCACTGTAACTCAGCCAGTTAGCACGAATATATGCAAATTTTATACAAAAACTTCCCCTGCAAATCATCCTATCTATTACAGAAATCCAAATCAAACTCTCTACCGTAGTTCCTGAAATTTTTTACAGATTACGACTACAAAGTATCTATGTAATAGCCAAAAGATATTTTTCTGTGATGTATTTAGATTTTAAGAATTTTCGGATTTTTCCCTTTACCTTTATTGTGAATACGTCTTCTTGCTAAATTCATGATTCTAGGTCAACGAGAAGTACTCTGTGTGATTACATGGGGGAGTTTCCGGGTATCAAAACAGTTGACATAAACGACCGTATATTTTGGCTGCATTGATTTAGGGCAGCGGTTTCTCATCTTTGTTAGACCATTACCCCTGAGCGCAAGCAGACGTTAGTTAGCTAGTACCGCCTCCCTCCCCGCTCCCCGCGCTCTTCCCCCCACCCCTTTCCCTTCGCCATCTGTTGCTCTCCCCCACATTATCACCAACCTTAGCACCTAACTAAATTGCATAATGAAAGACTTTTCTTGGATCAATTTTATTTTTAAAACAATGAAAGATGAATGGTATTTTGTGTGTGTACGTGTTAGAATGAATGTTGAAGAAACTCATGGTGCATCACAAGTGCAGTTTTTAGATAAGAAACTTAACTGTCCACAGTGAGGGCAGATACTTGTTACAAGACATACTTCCCCTACATTACTCCTCTCCATTCCGGCACTTGCTTGACCTGCGCACTGCAATCCCATTTAAAATGAACCAAGTTAAAATGTGTGCACTGTACTTACTATTCGTAGATCACTTGATTGATGCACTCCTTGCTTCTGAACTGGCAGAATTTGGAAGATTTCAAACTGTTAATGCTTCGTGTTTAAACACTCTAATAAATAACGATAATAATAATAGCAATAACACTGTTCAAATGGCTCTGAGCACTATGGGACTTATCTTCTGAGGTCATCAGTCCCCTAGAACTACTTAAACCTAACTAACCTAAGGACATCACACACATCCATGCCCGAGGCAGGATTCGAACCTGCGACCGTAGCGGTAGCGCGGTTCCAGACTGTACGCCTAGAACCGCTCGGCCACCCCGGCCGGCCAATAACACTGTGTACAGCAATATTGTAGCCCTTATGTAGTTACTGCTGTGTCGTGCTGTCGATTAATTCATTTATCTGTCTCGAAGCGAGTAATGAAGCAATTTCTGGACTACTGCAGGTAGTATCTACAACTTGCAGAAGATTTTTTTAAAAGATATTCAGCATTTGTTACGTATATGTCTCACTTTTATCATAAGCGATGTACGAAACAAGGTACAACATATATGTGTATTGGGTGGACTATGGCTGGAACTTGACAGCTCCGCCGCATTAACGTAGCTAATTGAAAAAAAGTAATTATAAATAACTTATATAGTCAGTATCAGAGTCTTTAAAAACTTTTATAATAGTAGTGATCTTTTGTAAATAATTTATAATGGAATTTAGAATCAAATCTTTTTTTGTTATGGTTTTTAGGGCGCAAAACTACTACGGTCATTAGCACCCGGTCTGTGACTTAGGAAAAGCTAAAAAAACGAAACTGGAAACCAGCAGCAATGGGAGCAAAACTCAAAAAAATGGGGAAACCAAAAACAGAAGGAAAGCTTAAAAACCACTATAGAAGGGGGGTTGTTTGTCCCCAAAAAGAGCTTCAAATTACTGACGCCATCTCACTGGCACTAATGAACTCGAGAACGCGATCGGCTTAGCGCGTGTCATCTGCTAAAATGGAAGATATATCAGGCGACAGCTGTAGACGGGCGCGTAACCGAGTAAAATAGGGGCACTCAAGTAAAAGGTGTCTTACCGTCCACAGCTGAGAGCAGTGGGGACAGAGTGGGGGAGGATCGCCACTTAAAAGATGTCGATGGCTAAAAAAAAAGTGCCCTATCCGGAGTCTAGTTAAAATTACCTCCTCCCGACGACGAGGTCGGGAGGAAGAGGTCCAAGCACAGGGAAGAGCTTTCACGTCCCGTAATTTATTATTGGGAAGTGTCGACCAATGTGCGTGCCATAAAAGCGCAACACGACGACATAAAACACCCCGTAGATCGGCGAAGGGAATCGTGCGAATAGCTGGCCGAAGAAGAGAGACTGCAGCCTTGGCCGCTATATCGGCCGCCTCATTTCCACAGATACCAACGTGTCCTGGGATCCAGAGGAACGCCACAGAGACGCCCCCCAAGTGGAGCAAGTGGGGGCGGTCCTGAATCCGGTGGACCAGAGGGTGGACAGGGTATAAAAGCTTGGAGACTGAGGAGAGAGCTGAGAGAGTCTGAGCAGATAACATACTGTATTCGCTGATGGCGGCGGATGTATTGGACAGACTGGAGAACTGCGTAAAGCTCCGCAGTATAAACCGAACACTGGTCGGGAAGCCGAAATCGATTTGGGGTGTCGCCACAATATAGGCACTCCCAACACCAAACGATTTTTTTGAACCATCAGTGTAAATAAATGTGGCATCCTTCATTTGTGCGCAGAGAGCAGCAAATGTCCGACGATAAACAAGAGAAGGGGTACCATCCATGGGAAACTGACAAAGGTCACGGAGCAGGCAGATCCGGGGCCAGAGCCAAGGCAGTGCTGCACCCCAAGTTGTCAAGAAAGTTTTAGAAAAGTGGAAGGAAAGGGAATGGAGCAGTTGACGGAAGCGGACTCCCGGTGGTAGTAGGAAGGAAGGGCGGCCAGCATACCCTAAATCCAAGGAGGCGTCGAAAAAAATGTCATGGGCTGGATTAGCAGGCATCGAAGACAAATGGCTAGCATAACGACTCAGGAGGACAGCTCGCCAATTGGACAGCGGAGGTTCAGCAGTCTCGGCATAAAGGCTTTCCACAGGGCTGGTGTAAAAAGCTCCAGACACTAAACGTAATCCACGGCGGTGGATAGAGTCGAGACGCCGAAGAATAGACGGCCGAGCAGAGGAGTAAACTATGCTGCCATAGTCCAATTTCGAGCGCACTAAGGCGCGATAGAGGCGGGGAAGGACCACTCGGTCCGCTCCCCAGGAGGTACCATTCAGGACACGGAGGGTGTTGAGGGATCGCAGACAGCGAGCCGAAAGATAGGAAACGTGGGAGGACTAGCACAGCTTTCTGTCAAACATAAGACCCAAGAATTTAGCGACGTCCGAGAACGGAAGTTTCACAGGGCCTAGATGTAAGGAAGGCGGAAGAAACTCCGTACGACGCCAAAAATTAACACAAATCGTTTAGTTTTTACCCTACAGAAAGTTTCATTTTGCCCCTAAGGGGGTAATTACTCCCTGGTGGGGGACCATTGACTTAGAGGCTTAACGTTTCTTCTCATAATGTAACATCAATTTGAACACTATACGTCTCCCCTCTTCTAAGGGAAAGCGTTCGTAACAGTTGGACAGACAGACATCAAATCGAGCCTATAAGGGTTTCGAATTTACCAATTGAGGCACGGAATCATAAAAATTACAAAAGGACACACCCTGTGATCTCGTGGGCAGGGAATGTTCACGAATCTTGAGATGACGCGCTTATCGTACACTTCTCACTCAGCTGCCACTGACTACTCTCCGAACTACCGCTGTCATAGCGACGTGATGTTCTGCTCAGCGGCTACGCATGTCGTTTGTCTGCCATGCCTAGCCACCCATCCTGTGCCTCCTCCTTCGATGACTGCTTTGATGGCCAGCATGGGGTGCGTCCATCTTCTGTCACCTTCTGAAGTTCGCTTTCTGCTCCTTCTCTGGCAGCTTAACTTCACACTACCTGCAACTTTCCCAGTGGCTGTAAACCTTTCATCATCCTGGCTTCCTAACGACAGTACTCCAGATTCTATTATAACGCCGTAAGTTTCTCGACCTTCTCTCGCGTCCGTCGTAATTTAATCTATTATTTACTACAGAAATTGATTGGCAATGGTGATTGTTGCCGACTTACATGGTGGGCCTTAATCAAAATGATATTTCATTCAATTTTGATTTACAATTAAATGCTTTTTTGAAATTCTCTTTTTTAACAATATTAATCTTCAGTGGAAATTGTTACGTTAATGAACGTTAGACTCGCTGAATCCTAAAACATGAGCAAATAAGTTGAACAATGGAATAAACTTTTCATATTAATTTCCTCGGCTAGTCAGTTCACTTTAAAGCAAAAAATCTTTAGTTACTAATTACAATTGCGGCCCTCACACGCGCGAGAGTATTTTTTCTTACCTCCGTTAACCATTGCATTGTAGTCGGAGTCCTGGCTCTGGCTCTCGGCTGTTGTACTGAAAATAAGAATCTGAAAGCTACGTCGGGCGGCTGTGGAGAAAAATGTATATTACGTTAAAAGCGGGCGAGTTTTTCGCTTCCGCTAATTTTTATAAGTTAATATCGCCACGTAATGGCGTCGTTAGCTGCATCGGCCGCTGCGATTGTTGCACTGTAAATTATTCGAATGCAGGTTAATTCAGGGAAGGTGGACATGAAATCGGGATCACCTCTTAAAATTAAAAGTGCACAATAATATTAAATGAATATATTATCTGCTTAATTAGTACAAATATGCTTACATTTGCCAGCACTCGCAAGATGTCCGTCTACACGCAACCAAGGCAAGAGAAGAAGTGAAGGCGATTAAATTAACAAAAGAGCGAATCTTGTCGTCTATTTAGATCATTTTGTTATATTTCTTTGCCCTCGAAACTTACACAGAAAAATTATTATAATACAGATACATGAGGAAAATGTATATTTTTCAATTTTTAAATATCTCTTCTTTATAAATACTGTTTTTTAAGTCTTTTGTTATTATTTCACTGGTGACGCTATACTTAGCACAAAACTTAGGCCGGTATTACACTGTCGTATTTCTTTGTCAAAGCTGATACGTCAAATATTAATGTCAAACAAATTTGATGTTGTAATAGAGAACTTTGTCAAATCACGTCCGTCGTCAAATAAATGTGATCAAATATAGAGCATCGCCATAGATTTGATCATAAAACTCGTTCGTGTTCTGTTCACTGCAATGTGAAATGTAACTACTTGGAGCGCTGGCGTCGCTACAGCTATTTCACGTCTCTGTAGTGTGTTTGTAAACATGGCTTCAAAGTTGGTGCGTTCCTTCGACTCAAACTTGCTTCGACTAGGGCGGAGGGGTGAGCAAGGGGTACAGTGCATGCTGTTAATTGTCTGTTGATGGGCGGGTGGAATACGCTGCAGCTACAGCCATCCACCTCTACATCTGGAAACATCCAGGCAGCCTTTCAGCAAGCCGGAATAGAGGATGTGGTTACACTCTAAAATAAAAAATTCTTTGTTACAGTACCTTACATTCTACTTTGTCAATTTTTGAATTCTGTTAGCCACAAGTTAAGAAGCGATTCGTGTGTATCGTACTTTTTATTAATTTTGTAGTTAAGGAACACTAATCCCATACAAAATAAAAATCATTTTATTTGAATCAACTGTGGGTTATTGACGAAACACTGCAAATTAACTAAGCCTTGTTTCACAATTTATTATTAATGTTATTGCACAACCTAGGTTTCGGGTTACAAGTCCATTTTCAAGTACATTTACTGATTCTCAAAGATGATAATACATAGATAAACATGATGACAAGGCAAAGATAATCTCGACTTCTTAGGTATCGAGCCATAGCCATAGCTTAATGTACACTTGCATCAATGACCACTTTTTAGCAAATTACATCCATTATTACACATTCACCAATTATACTACAATGCCTGGACTAAAGTTATGCATCAGCTAAGATGTTTTCATCTACAATGGACTGGGATCCAAAGTTTTGCTTCTGTCTTGTGATCTTGTGATCTGATTTAAAAGAGGTGAATAATTGAATTGTGTTTGCTCTTTTAATAATAGGTGTGGGGATATAAACATATGTTTTTAAATTTCTAAAATTTGTGATTGGCCGAGTTTGGACCCGTTTTTCTCTGTGTGAAGAACTCGTACATCTATTGTGTATTTGTCATTATTTTTCGTACAATGTTCTGCAAAGGCTGAATCAGGCTTCCTCAATCTCCAGCTTCTGTGATGTTCCTTCAGCCTGGTACAGATTGACCTCCATGTCTGTCAAATGTAGCAAGACTGACACTCCCGGCACGTGATTTTATAGATCTCACATTTTGTGATAGCTGGTTGTTTGTCTTTTGCATTGAACAGGAAACCACCCATTGTCTGAGGAACATAGAAAAACACAGAGAAACCCTTTGCCTTCAAGATGTTACTTATGCTATTTGACGTTTTCCATATAAAAGGTAATCTGCGCCATTTCTTTTTCTGTTTGTGTTTTTCGTTGGAGTCAGTAGGGACCTGGCTTGCTTCTTCATCTTCTTTCCTAAAATTTTATCACTGGTGTTGGGGTCAAATTCATTATTTATGGCTATTGTTTTTGTTGTGTTAAGTTCCTGGTCAAAGTCTTCTTGGGACATAGGGATAGAAAGGAGACGGTGGATCATGTGATGGAATGCTGCAAGTTTGTAGGTTGTAGGATGTTCAGAGGAAGCCGGGATGAAAGTGTCAGTGAAGGAATCTTTTCGGTAAATTTTAAATTTATGGTTACTGTCTTCTGTCTTTAAGCTAATGTCCAGGAAATTTATGTTGTCCCTTACTCCCCCCCCCCCCTCCCAACACCATGTTGACCTTTATGTTTAGGGGACTGATGACCACATAAGTTAAGTCCCATAGTACTCAGAGCCATTTGAACCACCTATTTTCCACAAATTTATGGAGTTGTTTGTTGGAAAAGTTTCCAACAATCAACTCCATAACATCTATAGGCAGTTCACAACTTTATCTCTAATGCCTCTTATATTTTGATGAAATATGTTGATTCCTTCTCTGCTTGGAAACATGACGCCCTCCGAAGGAGATCCCTTAGTTAGAGGGACTTCCTTTAAGCAGGTATACCTATCAGCTGACTTCAATCTAAAAAAGGTGCAGCTCTAACACCAACTACTACAGGAATTTTTTCCATGAGTGATCCCACCACCACCCACTACACTGTCACCTACAAGCTTTGTCAGCCTCCCCTTCCCATACTTATTGAGGGGCAGGCCATACCTAGTGAAGCCTGATCTACTGATAGACCCAACTGGCACCACTGAGATGTGACCCATGCCCTCCGCCACCAGCGCCTTCTCCAACCTCATGTTAACGCGCCTAGCAGCCGCATTAGGATGAAGCCGATCATGACGCTGAAACAGTTGCACGAAATGCACATTAGTGCCACCAGTTTGAGTAGCTATCTCTACCAGGTCACCACCTACATCATATTCCCCGTCCCTATCAGGACTGTTCTCTGCTCCACTCACTATCACTACCTGATCCTCCTCCGTAAAATTCCTACGTAACTCCCCTATGCTGTCAGTCACCTGAGCCAACCCTGCACTAGGCTTCACAATGCTGTTGACCTGGTACTCACTCTCCAACGCTCCCTGCAACTGCTGGCCCACACCTCTACCATACGAACTACCTAGCAGCAGAACCTTCTTCTTTCTGTTAGACTTTGCAACTGACTTAGGACTCCTAAATGCTCAAGACTGCTGCATGTCCCCTACATATACAGCTACAAGGGGCTCCTCTCCACTCAACTCTGACAGTTGGTCAAACCTATCGCGTATACGCAAAGAAAACTGTCTGAATACCTCCTCCTCCCAGCTGCCTTCTTGCCAACTACCAGTTCCCATTTGACAGCACCTTTCACCCTCCTCAACCTATCTATTTCCTTCTTTGCATATTGTAATTGCACCTGAAGGGCACAGATCTTACCCTCCTGCTCCTCTATCAACTTATTTCTACTACATGTTCTGCATTGCCAGGAGAGGATCTCGCTAGAATGTCCACTGGCTCCCCATTGCATTCCCCCCAATGAAAATACTTTGAACAAATTCCACACCGTAACACACTACTCACAAACCTACTACAGAGCCCAGACTTCTCACTCATGGTAAAATTTTATAGTTACTGAAAAAACTAAACGTCTACATTACCCAAGTTCAGTTACACCAGTAGAACTATTTATGGAACTAACAATACTGGTCTCGAAATTCTCTCTCTACTAAGAAAGCAACTACTTTTATTAATACTACGAAACCATAACTATTATTAGTACCAACAAAACTTCAGAAAATTATTAGCTAAAACCAAAAATTCAAGCGGCCACTGGAACCCTCAACGAAGTTAAAACAGTGAATGAAATAATTCACAAGAAACAATAAAAAACGTCAGCTGAAAACTAAAGCACGAAATTTACTAAAACACCTCAACGCACAGAAAAAAAAGACACAGCGAGCGAACGCTTTCAGAATTTTATTAAATTGTTATTTCGGAACAAACAGCACGAAACACCGTTGAAAACTATTAAATTTAATAACTGTATAACAGTTCACAAATAACTTCGTCAAATAACTTGAAGACTAAAATAACTATGGCTGGTGAATCTATCTTCAGGAACTCGGGTGGGAGCCTCTAGAGGAAAGGAGGCGTTCTTTTCGTGAATCGCTACTGAGGAAATTTAGAGAACCAGCATTTGAGGCTGACTGCAGTACAATTTTACTGCCGCTAACCTACATTTCACGGAAAGACCCCAAAGATAAGATAAGAGAGATTATGGCTCGTACAGAGGCATGTAGGCAGTCATTTTTCCCTTGTTTTGTTTGGGAGTGGAACAGGGAGAGAAGATGCTAGTTGTGGTACGAGGTACCCTCCGCCACGCACCGTATGGTGGATTGCGGAGTATCTATGTAGATGTAGATTTAACATAGCTGCAGGCTTTTCATTTTTTTAGGTATATTTCCAGTTGTTATAGTAGATTTAGGATTTTAGCATTGGCTTCACTGTGTAGTATTAGCAAATTGTTTTCTATCATGTTGATAACACGCTTGGTTTTTAGCATATGCTGTGCAATAGCTGATTTTTCAAAGTGGTTGAGTCTCAAAGCACCTATGTGTTCTTGGAACAGAGTTTTGAAATATGTGGGATATGATGCTTTATACACTTCACTGTTGTTGAATTTTAGGCTATCCGCTTTTATGTTGTGGGCAAGTAAGTGTCCTAAGTTGTTATTAGTGGAGAATGCAATTCTTACGTTGGTTTTCTTTAACAGGTTAGCAATTTTTTGTGATATGCGGCCTTGGTATGGGAGGATGGCAAATATTTTCTCTTCTTTCTTACTGTGGCAATTTGTCGTCTAATTTTTGTTATTTGTGCGTGCAAATTATCAGTTGTTTTGAGTGTATGACAATATTTTTTATCGTGTTCAGTTCGGTCCAGTTTTGTAAGTCATGTGATGTGGTCTGAGTAGCATGGACATAATGGCAGCGTGTTTGTGTGTAGTAGGATGGCATGATGAGTTGTCAATTGTTATACCTGTGTAGGTGTTTTTTCTGTGTACGCTGAACTTATGTTTTATTGGAAGTATTTGTGATTCTAAGATCCAGGAAATTCATATTTTTGTCGTCAATTATTGAATTATGTGTGAATTTCTAAGGGACGAAACTGCTGAGATCATCGGTCCCTAGACTTAGACGCTAGTTAAATTAACTTATGCTCTGAACAACACAGACACCCATGCCCGAGGGAGGACTCGTACCTCTGGCGGGAAGGGCCGCGCAATTCAACATGTTGCCTCTAACAGCGCGGCTTTTGTTGTCCTCACACTCTACTACGATTTTTATATTTTTGTGGAAATAACTGAATACTTCAAGTAGTTCCTCAATCTCTTCTTTTGCGCCATCATATAGTAGCAATTTGTCATGAACATCATTTTAAAGAAAATAGTAGGGTCAAAAGTACTTGAGGCATATTGGACCCTCAGGGTTCGAAATGCGTCATGTAATAAAATAACACAAGAAAAAATTCTGGCTAAAGGTATTTTATTGAAAACTTCAAAATGGAGGATTCGGCGCACACTCGCTTAGGATATTCTGACACATCTGCTTGGTTACAGACTAACTCTGTGGACTCCGTACGACTGAAACGCGTATAGCTTCGATATTCTATTTCTAGAGCAGATTCAGTCTCTTAAAAGAATTTATCCAAGTTTTTATCACTTATTTGAGAGAGCCCGACCATGACGCCCTAAGTTGCAGAAAACGCAAAACTCTATCCGCACGCTTTCAAAAATGGCAAAGGTACGCGTTGACCGTTCCATTGATCCATGATTACTGAATGGCCAGATTGTTTACAGCTCAGTTCCCTGTTTCACAATGTATATGGCTGCCACTCGACATTTCAAGCGGTTTTCTGTGTCACCATTTTATGGCAGTTACAGTTTGAAGTGATATATCGCCAGTACAGTAATCTGACGGTGGTTTATGGCCTCACCTGCTCGGGTATAGCCCGTTACGGCTACTTACGTTAAGAGCGAACTGCCGGTCCTTGTAGCAATCTTCGAACCTCTGAAGGTCTTCCTGACGTACCCTCGTACTGAGGAGCGGTCGAAGATGCTTTGACAGAATAACTGTTCATTAACAAAACAGAATTCAATTATGATGTTCTTGGATGATATCCGCAAAACTAACAGAAATATTTCTCCTGTGAGATTGTCTATGATGGACCTACACGAAACATCCCAGAGTCATGGTTTGTTTGTTTTGTTTTGTTTTAGGGCGCAAAGAAACAACTGGGGTCATATTCGCCCAAGTCAAAACTGTAGAACACGAACACGAACACTTAAACATTAGTGTCATGCGATATTTTGTGTAATGCAATATCTTGTACAGACATCTTTTATTAACCTGACACGTTCCACATCATTACGAAGTGTCGTATTCATGATCTATGGAACAAGTATTAATCTAATCTAATCTAGGGAAACGACTATAAGTCAGTCCCAATGGACAGAATAGGAGACAGCTAAAAACAGGCACGTGGAAAAAGGGCAAAAAAAAAGACCATACAAAAATGGAGGTTGTAATATTATTGGGCTTTCCGTCGTATGAAAGCTGTGAGGATCCTTGTAAAGGCATTCACCTAGCTGTGTATTAAATGATCAACTTATGAGATGAGACCTATTCTTTGAAAGACATTTGTTTTATATAATTTACGTAACTGTAAAGATGCGAATCTAGCGCGGACGCTAATACATCGATTGCGCAGTCAAAGAAACATTTTAACAGAAGCTGAACTGAACGTTCCGCTTCGATCTAAATAAAAGATGACAGTAAAAACCTTTGTAGATCTTCAGATTTTATCGTACTTCTTCTCGTAATGTGAAAGCGTAAAGGAGGTCGTCTTTAAGCCATAAAAGTGAGCGGTCTTGCCAGCGTGCAGATATCAGTTATTAATTAATGAAATTCAAGTAATTTATGTTCGATACTGAAACACGGCAAGTTATTGTTATGAAGGTGTTGAACGGTGCAAGAATTGTCTCGAAGGAAGGAAAAAAGTAATGACTGTAATTTGTGACAAAAACGTGAACCAAGAAGCTAACACAGGACAGGCTGAAATCTGATCGTACCACACAGTTAGAAAATTACTTATGTAAGTTATACTGTTTATAAATAAGCCCTAATTGCTTGTGCATATTATTTTAGTATATTTAGCGTTTACCAGATTTCTTATTCTACTCTTTTCCTTCTATTTTTTTTTACCTCCATGTCATTTTATTTTTATAAGTGTCAGACAGCCTTTACTACTGCAGAGCATACTGCGGCATCCTGGTCGTAGACAGAAGGCCGCTCCTTGTCTTCTATACAACTCATAGCTGCCCCATTTATTAATGATTTCATTTCCAGATGCAATTTTTTATTGTTCATTTTTAAATGTCCCTTAGGTAATTATAAAATTCATACTGATTACGTAAAGGTATCCAGGTTGTTCTTTTCCAAATAATAGAAGCCTTTGCGTAATCAAAAAACTAGCCTCCTCCAGACTACGATAAGGAGCCGACCAGAAGACGGACGTCTTCGACCGCTTTCGTGTTTCCTGTGTCAAAGCTGTGCCAAACTGGGAACACGACATTCTAATATATATATATATATATATATATATATATATATATATATATATATATATATATTAAGAGGCACCCACATGCCTTGCTCATACTGTGGCATCAAGCAGTCAGGCCTGCAAGATGAGTGGTCTGCCAAGCGAGTGAATTCATTCTTAATTTATCGAGTAACATGAACTCTCGTACTCACAATTTAGTTACAAATTATCCTCCTGTATGAATAATACGCAACGGAAACACACATCTGACTATCAGTAATTTACAGAACTCTGACTGTACACTACGCACTGGCAATACCACATTTTCTTTTTGTCTTTTATTTAACGGCTTTTGTCAACACGTGGCCACCGCACTGAATATGAATGGCGCACACATTATAAATTCGGGACATTATGACAACATACAATTCGAAGGAAAAGTCCACCAATCTTTTTCTTGTCACTATCTTATTTATTCCGATAAATTCTCTAACCTAAACACACAAATTCTATAACCTACAACAATAACACATGAGAAATTCCGCCCAGTGGGCATGGCTTTACAATGGTGAATCTCTATATTATGGTCTCGTAATTATTTTAACGCTACAGTGCACTTTCTGGATAGGATGGTGGATCTTTTAGTATACCTCACACTTCGACTCTCACAATCATCATCACTAAACTTTCCTCCAGACCGAGCATTACCGAAGGAACAAGCATAACCCACTAATCTTTTGAAACTACCTCGCTACTCTCCCATGCAAACCACACATACCCAAATTACATGACATACACCACACTACGACATGGAATACAAAACACTAAATAGTCACAACATTATCACTTTCAGTTTTCCCACTTCAATTAGTATTTATCCCAGTTTCACACGACACTGCCCCACTTTGTAATTCTACTTTCCTACTATGAACTCTGGAGATATTTGCACGTCTTCCTGTGCAATGCAAGCCAAGTGGCGTTGCTGGATAGACGGCCGACTCAACTTGCTTGTCTCTCAGAGTTTGAATCTAGCGTCACACGGAATCATATCACACAAGGTAATATTAAGAACGTATTCATCACACACGCGAGTCCTCAACTGATACCATGGACGAGTACTTCTCTTTATCTTTTGTCTCATACACAGTTTGAGACTCACACAGTACTCACCACGTGGAAGTACTCGTCTCTAATTTCAAGTCCTGCACACGCCATTTCTTAAATACTTCAACTTATGGTACACACGCTATTTCTTAAATATTTCAACTTATTGTACACACACTAGTAATTCAGCTTAACTTAAGCACACGGAAGTATTTCAACTTATTGCTACACGTGGTTTCATTGTGACCTTTGGTCACTTCCGAAGATTACTACAATCCCATTAATATTACCTGCCTGACATTTAATTCTCCCCACAAAAGTTCCTGAAATAGAGATATTATTATTTCAAACTACTCTTAAATATTCCAAATGCATACCATGTTTCCACTCTTTCGTCATTACGGAGCACAACTAAAACAGATCTTAACAGCACAAGATCCAGCGGCAGAGTGCTGAAAAATGGCCGTTCTCTAGGTCCTCTCCCATCTCTGTCGAGGTGGGGGAAGCAGCTTGCTATCGTATTGGTCAGCCACATTTCAGGTGCTCAAAGCTCAGGCAAATTTCATCTCTTTGGTCCCACCAAAGGTGGCCAAAGGATCGACTCAAAGATGATCATATATTAACATTCACTATCTGTGGTTAGCAGACGACCATACATTCATTCATTTCACAGATCTCACCAAACTGGATGTAGGAATTTAGTTTGTGGGAGTGCACACGTGATCAATTAAATAAATACATTGTCATTCTTTCCCACACTGGTATCCGGCTTCGCTGTATTAATTGAAATTGAGTTATTTTAAAAAAAATGTGTTGTTCTGACAAAAATGATGAAGTAAGTTGTACCTATTTTCAATGTCGGGCGGTACTGTACCCTTTCAATATATATATATATATATATATATATATATATATATATATATATATATATGTATATTGAAAGGGTACAGTACCGCTAGATTCAAACTCTGAGAGACAAGCAAGTTGAGTCGGCCGTCTATCCAGCAACGCCACTTGGCTTGCATTGCACAGGAAGACGTGCAAATATCTCCAGAGTTCATAGTAGGAAAGTAGAATTACAAAGTGGGGCAGTGTCGTGTGAAACTGGGATAAATACTAATTGAAGTGGGAAAACTGAAAGTAGTACCGCACATGCACTATCCATATATATATATATATATATATATATATATATATATGATTAAAATTGATAAAATTTAAATATAGTTAACTTATTTTTTCTTTTATCATACTAGAAGGTCCAAACCTAAAAATTAGGTGGCCTTCGCCATATTGATTCTGCGGATAAAAAGTAAAACGCGGTCGACAGCCCGCGCGTCATTCGCTGAAAACGTCTGATAAATCAGACGGCAAACCCAAGCTGGAACGTAAATTGTTAAAAAAAGGGCATTCCAGCAGAAAGTGGAGGACAATTAAAATTTGGTGGCAATATTTACAAAATGGCGGGGTAGCGCCACTGAACAAATGACGATGGCTAAAAAGGCAGTGCCCAATACGTGGCAGCGTGAAGACCTGGGACGTTACTGGGCAGGTACTACTAGGCATACGACGGCTGATGTGCTGATGGTGAAGACCACGATGAACTGGGTCAGATGTACCGGCGTAGAGAGTTGAGACGAAACCGCTGCTACTGCCAGCTTGCAATATTGGGACTGAACTCCTGATGCAGCTTGAAGGAACTGCTGGTACTGTCAAGTCGAGGTGTGGGGCTGACTGACTTAGCGCTGTCTGGCGATGGCCATAGCAAAATAGTGCGCTACCGACATGGCGACCTGCTGCGACAGGCGCGCTGACTGTCGGAGAGATTTGGCACCCCCAGGCGCTGTGGAGACGACATGTAACTTCGTGGTAAACATTTGAGGCCATACTTGAAAACATCTGTGTTTTGATGAGAGCCGTTTACCCATGTCATCCTTGCGGGGCGGCTGCCCGCACAGCCTGCCTGATGCGCGGGGAAATAGACTACCAGGCGGTTACAACACTTTCCCACCTGATCAGATGTCTGCAATCCCTCAGTCAATCACGGGCGTTCACAACTGAAGGCAGTCTTGCTGAAGACACTGTGAAGTCCTTGTAAGAGAGCACAGCAGGTCCAGAAGCGTAATATCTAGCAATGCAGGCACAAAGCTCACTGCAGTGCCCGTGGAAAGTCAGCAGAGAGGGTTTCTAATGTACATCTTTATTGTTTCCAGGACACATGCACTATCCATGCAGCGTATGTAGCGATGGATAATCAGAACAGCTTCGAGTGGCCGATGCCAAATATAATCGGTACAGGGTGGTCGTGAGGAAATGGAAACATCAGGTAGGTTGTCAACCATTCACAACCAAACTGTAAAGTCGAGCCATTATCGGTTGCACTGTGGCCGTGACAACACCAGCAGAGCAGCAATCAGAGAAAGTGGGAGGGATCTTTACGGCAGCTCCTGTCAGCTTCATACAGGGCATCCAGCGAAAATATATCCTAGCACAAAATTTCATCGCATTCGGGAGGACGACGGTTCAATCCCGTCTCCGGCCATCCTGATTTAGGTTTTCCGTGATTTCCCTAAATCGCTTCAGGCAAATGCCGGGATGGTTCCTTTGAAAGGGCACGGCCGATTTCCTTCCCCATCCTACCCTAACACGAGCTTGCGCTCCGTCTCTAATGACCTCGTTGTCGACGGGACGTTAAATACTAATATCCTCCTCCTCCTCCAAAATTTCACTACATTAAACCTCCTACAAAAAAGGTCTTTTTCATGTTTTCTGTAGGAGTAATAGTTTTTACACACTGACTGAGAGGATATGAAAATCTCGCGCATGGTTTTTGAAGGCTAGGCATGACATTGCGATTTGCATATATAATTTTAATTAATATTGTGTTTATACTGGTTGCTGGTGAGGAGGAAAGTTAGTCATTAGTATTTTATTAACGCTCTCATTTATGAGCAGCCATATCACAGTCATCACAGTCGCTCAAGAAAGTTATAATTAAGCTTTACTTGTTTAATCAGAAACGGACAATGACTCTCCTTGTCCGCAGTCTCGATGATTCGAAGCGATCTGCAATCCTGTGTAAATAAAATGTCTTGGTTTTCTTGCGTTGCGTAGTCAGTCGGGAGACCTCAGATCAAGCGGAAAGTTTGCTTTGATAGAGTTTAACTATCCGATGAAATAATGGAGCTCTTGGATCTAATACTTGCAGGTTCGTTTCCAATTCATCGGAAGTTCCATCTGATTACCAACGAAACGACACCTCCGTGCAAATTTCCAGTTAGAGAACACATATATAATGAAATTCCTTACACACCTTTGATGTAAATGCTCAGTATATATTTTTATTTATGCATTTATTTTACCTGGCAAGATTAGGGCCTTCAGGCCCTCTCTTACACCTAACCAGGCATACTCAGATTCAACAAATTTCAGTGTCTACAGAAAATTAGGACATATAACATGTTATACAGTATTAATGTTAAAGAAAAAAAATAGAGATTATAAAAGTAGTACAATGATAATTATAACAATCAAAAAATAATTATAACAATCAAGAATAATAAAAATAATAATAATAATGATAATAATAATAATAATAATAATGACTATGTGTATGAAAGTAAACATATTTTTCTTATATGAGTGTCAGTCCTATTGCTAGTTGGGAATTTTCTCGTTATATTCTTGCAGCTTGTAAGTTATTCTCATCAAGCAGAGACATAAGACGATGGAATGGGGTGAAAGAGATATAGAAGAGGTAGATAGGTTAGAGGAAGAGAAATAGAATGGTAAAATTCGAAGCTATGATGGAGAGGAGAAAGAAAAAGATGAGGGGGGGGGGGGGGCACAACAATGGTGGCTATACCGTCCCTAATATGTAAGTCTTAAGTTCCCTCTTGAATGTTGAATGGTTTTGGATAAGACGCAGATCACAGGGGAGCGCGTTCCATAGTCGTATGGCTGAGATGGAGAATGACACGGAGAAAGATTGTGTGTTATGTAAAGGTACAGCCAAGATGCTAGACGTATCCGATCTGGTATTGCGGTTGTGGAATGATGATAGGTGTTTAATGTGAGAAGATAAGTATTGGGGGCACCAGTGGCTAAGAAATCGATGAAGTAAGCACATCGTGTGGAGATCGCGTGCCTTATGTGGGCGTATCCAACCTAGCTGGGAGTATGAAGGACTGATATGATCATACAACCGTATGTTGCATACGTATCTAACGCAAGCATTCATCACTAGCTCGAGGCATCTCGAATTTTCATTATTTTTCTTGAGTAGCATACAATATATTTTCAATCTCTTTCTTCCGGTAATCTCGATAGCAAAATTACAATTATTCAATGCGGCTATTCGGCACGGACAAGATCCTAGAAGTCCTCTCAACACTCCAGAGAGAATATTACAAAGAGTAATTATGAGCTCATGGAGTAGTAATAGTACTGTAATACTTTGCGCATCAATTCTGCGAGTATATAGATGGTCAAGTAGGAAACGTAATTCACTCATAGAATTGTGCAGGAATAATTAGTAGAATATAAAGAGATATTACACATAAAACGACATCAGTACGGGCAGAATATTGGTTTGTCGGCTGATTTCGGGTAGGGGCCAAGCGGGGAGGGAAGGATGTAGGAGGGAGCAGGCCATGCCCTTTCAAGGGAACCATCCCGGCATTTGCCTGAAGCGATTTAGGGAAATTACAGAAAACCAAAATCAGGATGCCTGGACGCGTGATTGAACCGTCGTCCTCCCGAATGCGAGACCAGTGTGCTAACCACTGTACCACCTCGCTCTGTAGCGGCAGAAGAATCACCCTGGATGTACAGGTTGAGGAATACATACACTACTGGCCATTAAAATTGCTACACCACAAAGATGACGTGCTACAGACGCGAAATTTAACCGACAGGAAGAAGATGCTATGATATGCAAATGATTAGCATTTCAGAGCATTCACACAAAGTTGGCGCCGTTGGCGACACCTACAACTTACTGACATGAGGAAAGTTTCCAATCGATTCCTCATACACAAACAGCAGTTGACCGGCGTTGCCTGGTGAAACTTTGTTGTGATGCCTCGTGTAAGGAGGACAAATGCGTACTATCATGTTTCCGACTTTGATAAAGGTCGGATTGTAGCCTATCGCGATTGCGGTTTATCGTATCGCGACATTGCTGCTCGCGTTGGTCGAGATCCAATGAATGTTAGCAGAATATGGAATCGGTGGGTTCAGGAGGGTAATACGGAACGCCGTGCTGGATCCCAACGGCCTCGTATCACTAGCAGTCGAGATGACAGGCATCTTATCCGCATGGCTATAGCGGATCGTGCAGCCACGTTTGCAAGACAACAACAATCTGCATGAACAGTTCGACGACGTTTGCAGCAGCATGGACTATCAGCTCGGAGACCACGGCTGCGGTTACCCCTGACGCTGCATCACAGACAGGAGCGCCTGCGATAGTGTACTCGACGACGAACCTGGGTACACGAATGACAAAACGTTATTTTTTCGGATGAATCCAGGTTCTGTTTACAGCATCATGATGGTCGCATCTGTGTTTGGTGACTTCGCGGTGAACGCACATTGGAAGCGTGTATTCGTCATCGCCATACTGGCGTATCACCCGGCGTGATAGTATGGGATGCCATTGGTTACACGTCTCGGTCACGTCTTGTTCGCATTGACGGCACTTTGAACAGTGGACGTTACATTTCAGATGTGTTTCGACCTGTGGCTCTACCCTTCATTCGATCCCTCCGAAACCCTACATTTCAGCAGGATAATGCACGACCGCATGTTGCAGGTCCTGTGCGGGCCTTTCTAGATACAGAAAATGTTGACTGCTGCCCTGGCCAGCACATTCTCCAGATCTCTCACCAATTGAAAACGTCTGGTGGACGGTGGACGAGCAACTGGCTCGTCACAATACGTCAGTCACTACTCTTGATGGACTGTGGTATCGTGTTGAAGATGCATGGGCAGCTGTACCTGTACACGCCATCCAAACTCTGACTCAATGCCCAGGCGTATCAAGGCCGTTATTACGGCCAGAGGTGGTTGTTCTGGGTACTGATTTCTCAGGATCTATGCACCCAGATTGCGTGAAAATGTAATCACATGTTAGTTCTAGTATAATATATTTGTCCAATGAATACCTGTTTATCATCTGCATTTCTTCTTGGTGTAGCAATTTTAATTTCCATCAGTATATTTTGAGAGGTGCCAGTACACACCAAAACAATGAAAGAAGTGAAATAAACATGGGCTCTAAAACGCATACATTAAGAGGAATGACCACTTGTTCATCTTCGTTACTGTTGAGCACATATCCTCTGCTGCAGGCTCTTTGCTTTCCGTATCTGGGAAGGATGTAGTATGGACAAAGACATTAAAGATATTCAGTAAACATAGGCCCTAAAATGTGTATCTTACGAATGACGAGCACTTGTTCAATAGCAGAGATTTGTTTCACAGTAAGGAAGATTAACAGCTGCTCATAGCTCTTAACGTATGCATTTCGCAGCCCATGTTTACTGGAGATTTTTTCTTGTTTTGGTCCGTACTAACTCCTCCCAAATTGTGGTAACAAAGAGCTTGCAATAGAAGAGAGGTGTTGCACAGTATCGAACATGAACAAATGTTCATAGTTTTTAAGAGTGCGCATTTTAGAGCCTATGTTTACTAGACTTTGTTTTCTTGTTGTGATGGTTACTACCAACTACCCGCCAGGTTAGCCGAGAGCGCTAATGCTCGGCTTCCTGGACTCGGATAGTGCGCCGGCCACGGATCGAATCCGCCTGGAGGATTAACGACGCGAGCCGGTGTGTTGGCAGCGTGGATGTTGTTTTTAGGCGGTTTTCCACATCCCACTAGGTGAATACAGGGCTAGACCCCACGTCCCACATCAGTTATACGACCTGCAGATATCTGAACACGTCACACTCTTCCATGCCTTACACTCGACCCAGACAGCTGGGGTACACTAATTCTGTCCAAGGGGTTATGAGGTGGCGGCAGGAAGGGCATCCGGCCACCCCTTAACATTACCATTGCCAAATCCATTCCTATCCATGCCGACCCTGCGAAACCACGGGATACAGGCACGAGCAAAAGAAAAGAATGGTTATTACCAATTCGCAAAATATTCGAGACTTTTCTTTAACACAGTCTATACAGGGTGGTCCATTGATAGTGACCAGGCCAAATATCTTACGAAATAAGCAACAAACGAAAAAACTACAAAGAACGAAACTCGTCTAGCTTGAAGGGGGAAACCAGATGGCGCTATGGTTGGTCCGCTAGATGGCGCTGCCATAGGTCAAACGGATATCAACTGCGTTTTTTTAAAATAAGAACCCCCATTTTTTATTACATATTCGTGTAGCACGTAAAGAAATATGAATGTTTCAGTTGGACCACTTTTTTCGCTTTGTGACTGATGGCGCTGTAATAGTCACAAACATATGGCTCACAATTTTAGACGAACAGTTGGTAACAGGCAGGTTTTTTAAATTAAAATACAAAACGTAGGTACGTTTGAACATTTTATTTCGGTTGTTCCAATGTGATATATGTACCTCTGTGAACTTATCATTTCTGAGAACGCATGCTGTTACAGCGTGATTATCTGTAAATACCACATTAATGCAATAAATGCTCAAATGATGTACGTTAACCTCAATGCATTTGGCAATACGTGTAACGACATTCCTCCCAACAGCGAGAAGTTCGCCTTTTGTAATGTTCACACGTGCGCTGACGCATGTTCTCATGTGTTGTCGGTGGATCAGGATAGCAAATATCCTTCAACTTTCCCCACAGAAAGAAATCCAGGGACGTCAGATTGCATCGGCTCAGGATGTAACGGGGGACACCATGACGAAGGGGCCGGGGGGGGGGGGGGGGGAGGCGTTGGGGGATGGACTCCGCTCCATCTCCACACACAGGCAGCTCAGAAAGAGCCACTTCGCGAGCAGGAGGGATGCTGGTGGTAACTTCTTCGCCATTCACCGTACCACGGATGGGAGGCATCGTAGCATCGAGAAGAACAGGGAACACAATCGACTCGGCGGAGGTTGGCGCAGAAGGCACAGCCAGATCCTCACCATCACCATCCTGAACGCGACGTCTCTTGTTCGTCAATGTTACAGGTTCTATCCTGGGGGCAATAGGATTCTGAACCTGTCGCGGAAGTAAAGGCGGAAAGGCACTGATACGATTATTAGAACTGACTGTATGTTCATTATGATCCGAAGCAGAAGTAGATCCGGCGGCGGGGGGAAGGAACAAGATCAGCAACCCTCAATTTGCGACGCTGCACTAATGACGGCTTTAGTACAAAAACCCTCCTCGGGCAATTAGACCGAACGTGCCCACTTTCATTACATAGGAAGCAGGTTCCCTCTTGACCAATATACACTCCTGGAAATGGAAAAAAGAACACATTGACACCGGTGTGTCAGACCCACCATACTTGCTCCGGACACTGCGAGAGGGCTGTACAAGCAATGATCACACGCACGGCACAGCGGACACACCAGCAACCGCGGTGTTGGCCGTCGAATGGCGCTAGCTGCGCAGCATTTGTGCACCGCCGCCGTCAGTGTCAGCCAGTTTGCCGTGGCATACGGAGCTCCATCGCAGTCTTTAACACTGGTAGCATGCCGCGACAGCGTGGACGTGAACCGTATGTGCAGTTGACGGACTTTGAGCGAGGGCGTATAGTGGGCATGCGGGAGGCCGGGTGGACGTACCGCCGAATTGCTCAACACGTGGGGCGTGAGGTCTCCACAGTACATCGATGTTGTCGCCAGTGGTCGGCGGAAGGTGCACGTGCCCATCGATATGGGACCGGACCGCAGCGACGCACGGATGCACGCCAAGACCGTAGGATCCTACGCAGTGCCGTAGGGGACCGCACCGCCACTTCCCAGCAAATTAGGGACACTGTTGCTCCTGGGGTATCGGCGAGGACCATTCGCAACCGTCTCCATGAAGCTGGGCTACGGTCCCGCACACCGATAGGCCGTCTTCCGCTCACGCTCCAACATCGTGCAGCCCGCCTCCAGTGGTGTCGCGACAGGCGTGAATGGAGGGACGAATGGAGACGTGTCGTCTTCAGCGATGAGAGTCGCTTCTGCCTTGGTGCCAATGATGGTCGTATGCGTGTTTGGCGCCGTGCAGGTGAGCGCCACAATCAGGACTGCATACGACCGAGGCACACAGGGCCAACACCCGGCATCATGGTGTGGGGAGCGATCTCCTACACTGGCCGTACACCACTGGTGATCGTCGAGGGGACACTGAATAGTGCACGGTACATCCAAACCGTCATCGAACCCATCGTTCTACCATTCCTAGACCGGCAAGGGAACTTGCTGTTCGAACAGGACAATGCACGTCCGCATGTATCCCGTGCCACCCAACGTGCTCTAGAAGGTGTAAGTCAACTACCCTGGCCAGCAAGATCTCCGGATCTGTCCCCCATTGAGCATGTTTGGGACTGGATGAAGCGTCGTCTCACGCGGTCTGCACGTCCAGCACGAACGCTGGTCCAACTGAGGCGCCAGGTGGAAATGGCATGGCAAGCCGTTCCACAGGACTACATCCAGCATCTCTACGATCGTCTCCATGGAAGAATAGCAGCCTGCATTGCTGCGAAAGGTGGATATACACTGTACTAGTGCCGACATTGTGCATGCTCTGTAGCCTGTGTCTATGTGCCTGTGGTTCTGTCAGTGTGATCATGTGATGTATCTGACCCCAGGAATGTGTCAATAAAGTTTCCCCTTCCTGGGACAATGAATTCACGGTGTTCTTATTTCAATTTCCAGGAGTGTACATGACACGAGCGCGATAACCACACACTTGTAAATGTGATGGAATATTGCGTTTGACATGCATTTCCGCGGAACGAATTCCACTATAACACTGCAATCTTTGTTGAGTAGACCAGCGTTCACGACGGACGTTTTTCAGGTTGCCATAAGGGGTCAATATGTCCTTTAGAAAGTTGTCATCAACTTCCGGCGCGAGGTTGAACTCTCGATCATTGCTATATTCGATTTCAGCATCTGCGAGTGACACCATACTAACGGAATTATCACGACGCTTGAACGGGACTTGAGAACCATGTCGCGATAGTAATCTTTCAACGTGAAGGGGATCCATAAATTTCACGTAAAACAAGTACTCGTCTGCATCAAAATAAGCGGTGTGCACCTGATCAGAGTTCACATGAATTGTAGCGACAAACCAATCATGGATTTCTAGAGACCCGGGCTGCACTTGTGGCGTTGTTTTATCGAAAGTAAAGCTCACAGTACCTTTTCGTGGAAAACACGTGGAAATCATGGTAGCCATAGCGGAGCGGCCGACTCCGCTGCAAGTAGACGAAAACACAGTCAGTAAGGCGGAGCGGAGGCGCTACGACTCACTCGGCAGACAGAACAACACTAACGAGGAAAAGTTCACACAAGCGACGCTGCGGCAAGTGAAATAAACAAGAACTTTCCCGCTCGGCGCTCGAAGCGGAACTGAACAGTTTGGTTATCCGTGCATGACGCAAGCCAGACCCAAATTTCAATATGTTGTCAGACATGCGTGTACGACCTGTACTTGTACATCCAGTACATTCCCGTACAGGTCTGACGTCGTATTTGAAAGTCGCTTGGCCGGTATCGGCAGATAAATACGATATTGCAGTGCATATGTCGCCCTGATTACGATGCAATGTTCATTTGGACATGCGTGCATGCATGCATGCCGCAACACGACGTGGCGTGGACTCGACTAATGTCTGAAGTAGTACTGGAGGGAATTGACACCATGAATCCTGCAGAGCTGTCCACAAACCCGTCAGAGTACCGGGGGGTGGGTGGGTGGGGGGGGGGTGGGAAGTGGCGGGGGGGGGGGAGGGGTGGAGATCACCTGTGAACAGCACGTTGCAAAGCATCTCAGATATTGTCAATAGTGTTCATGTCTGGGGAGTTTGATGAGCAGCGGAACTATTTAAACCCTGGAGAGTGTTCCTGCAACCGCAATGCAGCAATTCTGGACGTGTGGGGTATCGCGTTGTCCTGCTGGAATTGCCCAAGTGAGTCTGAATGCACAGTGGACATGAATGGATGCAGGTGATCAGATAGGATGCTTACGCACGTGTCACCTATCAGAGTCGTATCTAGACGCATCAGGAGTCCGGACTGAAGCGTCTAGAACCGCTCGGCCACAGCGGCCGGCATGGAGGAGTCATATCTCTTGCTCTGTTGATCACAGAGATAAGGGATCGAGTGTTTGGGATATCCCATGGCCTAGCGACCATTTGTATTTGTATCGAAAAAACAGGCATATTACAGCTATCCTACAATACAGGGTCAAAATTCTAACATTACACACTTCCAATCTAGTTGTGGAAATCGGTTGCCTCTTTTGCATTAGGTGTGGTCTAAGTCAGACTTTAGGCGCCTTATAGAAAAACCGGAAAAACGATGATTTTTGGGTACCAAAAGTATCAGCTGTGAGGATTATTCTGTCTCTCCTTTTGTTTGATTTTAATTTTGTGTATTACATTACGTTGTGTCTTACAGGAGTAAATAATAAGAATTTCAGATGAATATCATTGAGAGAATTTCCAACAACGTAACAATACAAGTTCGATTTTAAATCATACTCTGTAATATTGCCTACGGAGAGATGAATAATAACATGAAGTTAACCCTGCGGTGGGATTTTCTATCAGCGCGAATTATACAAATTTTATTATTTGCATTCTCTGGTGTGACTACGTAAATGGTAAATTAATTCGTAACTTTTCACTATTCCTTGCTATATCACTTCATTTTGGTTATTAAAACTTTTACTAACAGTTACAAACACGTTATCGCTACACTTGAAAAATATAGAGTGAATTTCTTTGGCACGATAAAATTTTTTTGCCAAGCTGCTCTTAGAACATGAGATACAAAAGTAATTGTTTGAATTTTTTGTAGTCAGATCAGACCTTACTCACCAGGAATGCTATCAAAATTAATTATTTGCTTTGAAATTTTACATGAAATTCAGAGTGCAGTCTTTGCTCATCTTCGTCAATGTCTAGCTAAAAATTCACAATGTAATAAAATATTCTTCTCCGTGTCTGCTAATTTTGCTGAAAGAAAATGGATTAATATTATTTCCAGTTATTAATTTTCTTTCTCCCGCGCTGTAGGTAGGCTGCTGAAATATTTAATTTCTACGCTCGTAGCGGCGGCAGCTTCCGCCAACCGTCGTTCTGCTCCGCGTCAAAAAAAGGTTCAAAATGTTCGAATGTGTGTGAAATCTTATGGGACTTTTTAACTGCTAAGGTCATCAGTCCGTAAGCTTACACACTACTTAACCTAAATTATCCTAAGAACAAATACACACACCCAAGCCCGAGGGAGGACTCGAACCTCCGCCTGGACCAGCCGCACAGTCCATGACTGCAAAAAAAGGTAAATTAACTGAAAAAATAGGTATTATGGCTTGGCAAGGTAACTACAAAATTAATAGCACACTTTGTTGTATATGATTGTGTTCCAAAACATACGTTTCTTACGGTACACACGTTTTTACAGAATCTTGCCCCTAATGGCGGCTAAACGATTCAACAGACAAAACACGACTATTATAGGTAAAGATACCGAGCTACGTGCGTCTGCACTCGTTTTCAAGTCAAGAAGAACAGAGAGATTATTACCTTTAATTCGCATATGTATAAAAACACAATTAAATTTTATCATCTTAGCTTCAGCGACCAATTAATTGTCTGTGGCTGTCTCTTTCTCTGTGTGCCGCTGTGATCACGTTTACATCTTTGCCTTAACGTTTCACAAATAAAAAATGTAAATGACGTTAAGTACAGTTTATCACGATTTCTAGAAGACGTTATAGGGATAAGTTGTATTAATGGCAAATCGTGGAAAATTTTACCAAATTTTCTAAGACGATGTTCTCGGGGAACCTTAAAGCCTTTTTTCAGTATCATTATCCATTACCGATATCCAGTGGTTCAAAGTTTCCATATCTAAGCACGGAAAATATGCACGTAGTATCCGGTCCGCGGCCTAAATCTAGTTTTAACTGACATAGTTAACGAATGGCAATAGTTCTAGGATCATCGCAAGGATTCTGAGGTCACCAAAATGCATTTTTTTACCAATAACGGCTTATGACGCACTATCTCCGTGTAACTGTCAGATGTATTTGCCAAAGGTCGAATGTTATTGCCAAACTTTCGAATGTAATTATTGATGTATCTGTGATCTGTTCGCGTATGCATTTTGTGTGCGTGTGTCACAAATTCGTCCAAAATGGTAGTGCAGTGACAAAAAAAACATCTAAAAAGGACCTTAACACGCCTGAAAAGAACTTGACGGCCAAGTATTACGCGAAACTATAAAGACTGCAGACCGGGAAAAATAATCCTAATAACATTTTTGCTGTTTTAAGATACATATCACCAGCCGGACGTCTTTGATAAATTGTGATCTATGAGCAAAACATCCAGAAAAATTAAAAAAAAACGATTTTGAGTTAATCTTATATCACGCGTACTTATTTGTGTTTGTATGCGTGAAAGTACAGGATGACCCAAAAGTCGACACTCTCTCTCTCTCTCTCTCTCTCTCTCTCTCACACACACACACACACACACAAAATGCATACGCGAACAGATCACAGATACTTCAATAATTACACTCGAAAGTTTGGCAATAACATTCGATCTTTGGCAAAAACATCTGACAGTCGGCAACAGAAAGCAAAACATTGCGTCAGAACAAGTGTTCAGTGCACAGTGCTGTGAAATATCGGAAAAACCGCAAGTTGGCATTTATAAGAAGAAGAACAACACCATAAATGCAACAGGAGCGTAATATGTAGGAAATCGTCCACGCAACCTGTAAGTACATTTCAAAACATTACTACTTAATAGGAAATACCAACTACCAGAACTGTTTATAACATATAGGTACAGTGACCAACATGTAAAAGTAGATAGCAAACATATGTACATATTCCAGGTCACTGATGTATTCTTGCAGAAAATAAAGGCGAAACGCGTATGGGACTAAAACTGTGTTTTATTCAGTTGCTGACAGACGGGCCACAAGTAAAAATTATGAATATTTCGCAGTACTAAAAATGGTGATTTGTGAATGAAACCTATGTAACTGTGAAATTTTCTATCATATTTTGAAAAGCCGTCAGCAGTAGAAACAGATAAAAATGAAATATAAGTAACATATTCAGGTGACAATTCGTAAGTTTAAATAAAGAAAATCAACAATGTAACACTGGAATTTGCTTAATTTTTCAGCTCTTCCAGGAGCTCCTCGACAGAATAGACGGAGTGAGCCATGAGGAAACTCTTCAGTTTAGACTTAAAAGTGTTTGGGCTACTTCTAAGATTTTTGAGTTCTTGTGGTAGCTTATTGAAAATGGATGCAGCAGAATACTGCACTCCTTTCTGCACAAGAGTCAAGGAAGTGCATTCCACATGCAGATTTGATTTCTGCCTAGTATTTCTCAGTGAAAGCTGCCAACTCTTGGGAATAAGCTAATATTGCTAATAACAAACGACATTAAAGAAAATATATACTGTGAGAGCAATGTCAGAATTCCCAGACTATTGAATAGGGGTCGACAAGAGGTTCTCGAACTTACACCACATATAGCTCGAACAGCCCGTTTTTGAGCCAAAAATACCCTTTTTGAATGAGAAGGATTACCCCAAAAAATAATACCATATGACATAAGCGTATGAAAATATGCGAAGTAAATTACTTTTCGTGTTGAACTGTCGCTTATTTCAGATACTGTTCTAATGGTAAATAAAGCAGCATTTAGTTTCTGAACAAGATCCTGAACATGGGCTTTCCACAACAGCTTACTATCTATCCGAACGCCTAGGAACTTGAACTGTTCCGTCTCACTTATAATATGCCCATTCTGTCTGATCAAAATATCAGTTCTTGTTGAATTGTGAGTTAGAAACTGTAAAAACTGAGTCTTATTGTGATTTAGCATCAAATTATTTTCCACAAGCCACGAACTTATTTCATGAACTACATTATTTGATAATGTTTCAATATTACACACAAGGTCCTTCACTACCAAGGTGGTGTCATCAGCAAACAGAAATATTTTTGAATCACCTGTAATACTAGAAGGCGTATCATTTATATAAATAAGAAACAGCAGTGGCCCCAGCACCAACCCTTGGGGAACGCCTCACTTAACAGCGCCTCATTGGGACTAAAGATCACTACCATTCTCAATATTGCGGAGAATTACCTTCTGCTTTCTGTTCTTAAAGTAAGAGGCGAACCAATTGTAAGCTACTCCCCTTACTCCATAATGGTCCAACTTCTGCAGTAATATTTTGTGATCAACACAGTTAAAAGCCTTCGTTAAATCAAAGAAAACACCTAGCGTTCGCAACCTTTTATTTAATCCGTCCAAAACCGCACAGAGAAAAGAGAATATAGCATTTTCAGTTGTTAAACCATTTCTAAAACCAAACTGTACATTTGACAGCAAATGATGTGAATTTAAATGCTCCAGTAGCCTTGTATATACAACCCTCTCGATAACTTCAGCAAACACCGATGGCATAGAAATAGGTCTATAATTGTCAACATTATTCCTGTCTCCCTTTTTATAAAGTGGCTTCACTACCAAGTACTTTAATCGGTCAGGACACCGACCACTCCTAAAGGAAAAGTTACAGATATGGCTAAGTACTGGGCTAACATACATAGAACAATACTTCAGTATTCTGCTAGATAACCCGTCATATCCATGAAAGTTCTTGGTCTTTAGTGATTTAATTATTAACTCAATCTCCCTCTTGTCAGTATCATGGAGGAGCATTTCAGGTAACAGTCTCGGAACACTTTTTTCTACGAGCGCTATATGATTCCCTGTTGGGACTTGGTTTCTATTTAGTTCACCTGCTATATTCAGAAAGTGTTTATTAAATACTGCACATATATGCGACTTATCAGTAACATGGACATTCCCACTACGCACTGATTCTATATCCTCGACCTGTCTCTGCAGACCAGCCACTTCCTTTACGACTGACCATATGGTTTTAATTTTATCCTGAGACTTAGCTATTCTATCTGCATACCACATACTTTTTTGTCTTCCTAATAACTTTTTTAAGCACCTTACAATACTGTTTGTAATGGGGTGCTGCATTTACATTTTGACTATCTCTAACGTTTTGATATAATTGCCACTTTGTTCTACAGGATATTCTTATCCCTCTAGTCAGCCACCCATGCTGCCTGTTTGTGCTAGTACCGTGTTTTGAACGTTCTAACGGAAAGCAACTTCCAAAGAATGCGAGAAAAGTCTTGAGGAAAGCATTATATTTATCGGCTACTGTATCAGCACTATAAACATCTTGCCACTCTTGTTCCTTGATAGGGTTTACAAAGGTCTCTACAGCAACTGGATCAGCTTTCCTAAAAAGTTGATAACTATATTTAACAAGTGTTGCAGCACAAAAATCTTTTAGAGTTAAAATTTGTGCATCATGATCTGAAAGGCCATTCACCTTTTTGCTAACAGAATGCCCTTCTAATAATGAGCAATGAACAAAAATGTTGTCTATGGTTGTTCTACTGTTCCCTTGCACTCTCGTTGGAAAGAATACGGTTTACATAAGATTATATGAATTAAGGAGGTCTACCAGCATCCTTTTCCTTGCACAATCTTTTATACAATTAATATTGAAGTCACTACATATAACTAACTTTTTGTGTTTCTTATAAAGTGAACCAAGAACCTCCTCTAGGTTTAGCAAAAATATTGTGAAATCGGAGTCTAGGGATCTATAAATAACAACAGTTAGAAGTTCAGCTCCACTAAATTTACCGCACCTGCACAACATTCAAACACCTTTTCAGTGCAGTACTTCGAAACATCAATTGACTCAAATGGGATACCGTTTTTCACATACATGGCTACTCCCCCACACCGCAAAGAGCTCCTAGCAAAACTGCCAGCCAACCTGTATCCTGGTAAAGGAAGCCTCTGAATTATCTCCTTATTTAAGAAGTGTTCAGATATACCAATAATTTCAGAGTCAACATCTATAAGCAGTTAACTAACTTTATCTCTAATACCTTGTATATTTTGATGAAATATACTAATTCCCTCATTAATCGGATACCTAAGCTTTGTCGAAAGTGGTTTCTTTGTTAGAGAGATTTCCCTTAAGCAGGAATACCTATCAGCTGACTTCAATCTAAAAAAGGTACAGCTCTAACACCCATTGCTACAGGAATTTTCCCATGAGTGATCCCACCACCCCCACCTATGCTGTCACCTACAGGCTCTGCCAACCTCCCGTTTCCATACCTGTTGAGATGCAGGCCATGTCTAGTGAAACCGTCCTACTGATAGACTCCACCGACACCACTGAAATGTGACTCATGTCTTCTGTCAATCAGCGCACCCCCAAGTCTCATGTTATTACGCCTGACGGTCCCACGGAACAACAAATAAATAAATAAAAGTCAGGAAACATTAACTATAAATGCGATAATTACCGCACAATCAGTCTAGTATCACAAACATTAAAAATTCTCACAAGACTACCATGTTGAAGAGAGGAAGGGAAATTTGAACGTATAAGGGACCATCAAAAAGTTTCTGTTCGAAGCCTGTACGATCCATCGTCGTCAACACTGAGACAGCATCCTACAGACGCACCAGGCTGAATACACCCGCTTGGTAAAACACTGTGCCCTGATGCGTGAGGAAGTCAGGAACTGCCCGCTGCACAGAGTTTGGCCCACCATTCCACAGCAGTGGGTTTCGAGA
The DNA here is from genome assembly GCF_023864345.2 of Schistocerca serialis cubense. Classification (NCBI taxonomy): domain Eukaryota; kingdom Metazoa; phylum Arthropoda; class Insecta; order Orthoptera; family Acrididae; genus Schistocerca; species Schistocerca serialis. The sequence continues at coordinate 31,481,692 of NC_064649.1, forward strand.
GACACACCATTCCACAGACATGCTTTCGGCATACATGCTCCATAGCCGGCCGCTGTGGCCGAGCGGTTATAGGCGCTTCAGTCTGGAACCGCGCTGCTGCTACGGTCACAGGTTCGAATCCTGCCTCGGGCATGGATGAGTGTGATGTCCTTAGGTTAGTTAGGTTTAAGCAGTTCTACGTTTAGGGGACTGATGACCTCAGATGTTAAGTCCCATAGTGCTTAGAGCCATTTGAACCATTTTTTTGCTGCTCCATACACATTCTTCATTCTCCGATGGTTGTCTGTTAGCGTTCACCCATCGGCAGCCAAGAAAAGAATAACAGCACGTTGGTCCTGTCTGGATACATTTGTGACAACGGTACCATAGTTCACGTTTCGGTATTTACCACACGCACGTCGGGAAGACTGAAATACCACACTAGCCCCTTGCCTTCATGTCGATGCTGATATACCCGTATCGGAGTTTGGCTACGTTGCATATACGCTGCGGCAACGCCCTCATACGGCAACTTCTTGATCACCCCTTATACGAGAGTTGTACAGAAAGTAAGTTCCGATCGGTTGCGAAATGGAAACCACAGTGAAAACCAGAAACGTTTTCTTTGCAACAGCGAGATACACCTTCCACCTACTTCTCTACGTAGTCGCCGCTCCAACTTCGTGTGCTGTCGTAGTGCTGTATCAATGTTCCAATATCCTCGCCATAGAAAGCAACCGCCTATGCCAGTCATCTGCACTGGTCTGCAGCTCGTTGTCTGTGGAAAAGTTTTGTCTTCATAGCCAGCGGTTCTTGTGAGCAGAGATGAGACTCAGGGGGAGCCAATTACGGACTGTGTTGTGGGTGATCAAACCTTCTCATCGGAAACGCTTAACGAGCGTCTTCATTGCCCCTGCAGTGTGTAGCATGAAGAAGGAACTGTTCGCCAGTTGTGTTATGTGGGCTGCATCATACAGGCGAAATCTCTAACCTGGCCCTCATACTTGGCGGGAGACGCTATTCACTACGCATCTCTACGTGAGCACTGTTCACTCAAAATTGAAAAGAGCGACGCGGCACGATCGACGAGCATACTACAGACACTGCCCAACACATCTGTGCAAAGCTTTACCGGATTTTCCCAATGGTTTCCCATTTCGCGACCGATCGCAACTTACTTTCTGGACAACCCTCGTATGTTAGAAGAGGAGTAGCTCGGCCTCTAACGACAGTTTCTTGAAGAAGACGACGCTCTCGGAAGCTGAATAAATAATCTAGGTGTACGCAATGACTGCACCACACAGAAGAATCCTTCAATAAAAAGAGACAACTGCTTAAACAACCTAACAGAAAAAACTTGAGGCCAGAAAAATGGCGTGGGAAGCTGTGCGAAAGGAAAATGTAGCAAACAAGCAATTGTGACAATCAAAACGGACACTATAGACCGGCAGCACACCCGTGGACATTTTGATTATCAAATACGCCGGGAGAAACACAAGAATCACAATTGCGACAATATTTGCATATCTTCCTCTGTTATTTCTATGTTGTTTTCTTGTAAGATCTTAGCTTTTTCTTCTCGTTTGGACTACAAACGAGCAGAATTTAAGATCTTAGAAGAAAGCAGCACAGAATTAACGGAGGAGGATGTGAAAGCAACGCTGTCCAAAGCAAAAGTAAACACAGCCCCACGACCAGGAAATAAACGAATGGAACTCCTGAAGTACGGTGGAAATTTAGTGATAACATATCTACAGAAACTTTTAGGGAAAATAGAAGCGGTTAAGTGTGTAACGGGACTTACACGTGATCTGAGCAGTAAAAGAACTGCAAGAAATCGTTACGTTTAAACAATGTCCAAAGTCGGACTGTCTCAACAGCGAACTGTGGTTTCAGACCGTATAAAAACGCCGTTACATTGTAGGCAGAGAAAACTGAGTTCAACCATTTCATAGTGATGATAATATTGCCATTATTACCTACGTTTTCCTCTCATCTTCGTTAAAGGACAAGAAACACGAGATACTTCTTTAGAACTAATTGTGTTGACTTAAAGCATTCTACGAACGCGAAATTTAAGAGAATACGTGCGCCAATTTCTGTTCGTACTCGTACTTCGGAATTCGTCAACATAAAAAGAACAGGTTCTGGAAAGTACCCCCTATCTCAGTGAGACGGCTGCAACGATGGCTGAACGGATCGCGACCAAGTTGCCTAATTCTGGTTACAAAAACCGTCCGGTTCTTTCATCGGGTGAGCTCTTGGATTGTAATGTTGTGATTCAAATGAATAGAACCACAACACGATGGATTCCATTTGACTTTTAAGTTATTATTCAAAAAATAATAAACTTACATGGACCGCATATGTCTGTCTGTACCAAAAATAGAGAACAAGGGAGGAGTCAAAAAAGAAAGGCAAAAAAACTACGAAAAATTGGCAGAGACACTTTCTTCTTCTTCTTTCAACGAAAGTTGCCGATGATCGTTGTTAAATAATGATGACCCTACACTATACGAATTCCTTTCTCATTATTAACGTATTGTTTTCTGTTCCATTAAACATCACTGCCCATTCAGATGAATTATATAGTCTGAGTTGGCCTGTGTGGACGAGCGGTTCTAGGCGCTTCAGTCTGGAACCGTGCGATCGCTACGGTCGCAGGTTGGAATCCTGCCTCGGGCATGGATGTGTGTGATGTCCTTAGGTTAGTTAGGTTTAAGTAGTACTAAGTTCTAGGGGACTGATGACCTCAGAAGTTAAGTCCCATTGTGCTCAGAGCCATTTGAACCATATAGCCTGAGATAAAAGTCATTGTGTCTCTACAAGTGGAATTTGTCATATATCTCCTCAATATATAAAAAAAGTGAGAAGACGGAACACAAAAACTATAGAGGAATTAATGTTATCCCAGCAACAGCTAGGCTTTACTCCAGTATTTTGAGTAAGAAAATACAAAAGGATACATCGGCTTCAAGTTAAGAGCAAACTATTTTTAGGTAAGGAAGATCATGTCTTTTGACGTTCACTGTATCGGACAATACTGGAAAAATTGAGAAATAAAAATAAGAGCGTATTAATTTCCTTTTTGGGCCTGCAGAAAGCGTATGACAATGCCTCAGGAATACAGTTTTGTGAGGCAATGAGAAGGGTTGACCAGAGACAGGAATGGATTAATCTGGTTAAAAATTTGTACAAGAACAGAAAAGTAAGGATTAAAATGGGAAACAAGGTTACCTGAAGTATTTTCGTTGACACGGGCCTAAAACAAGGTTGTGGAATATCACCTATTCTGTTAACTATTTATCTGAGTAGATAGTTTTTGTAGGTTCTGGACCACTAGACCGATCTTATAAAAAATAAAAAATTACTCGTTACCACTCGCAATTTTTTATTTTCCATAAGATTGATGTAATAATCCAGAACCTACAAAACTATCTACTATCCCTTTTACCTAATAATAATATAATATAATAATAACTATAATAAGAAATCACTTATTTTACATATATTTTCCATAGGTGAATGTAATAAATATATAATAAATTAAATATATAAAATTATTTACTTTCTGCTTTAGCAGCCATAAGATTACTATGAGTTGTTGTTTGTAAATGTTTTTTCAGATAACACTTATTTACAGTTTTACCACATTTACAAATTACTTTAATTTACTTACATTCTATACATACATAACAATGTCCACCTGTTTGATATTTATCTTTATAAAATTCATCAATACTTTTTTTCATACATTCATATACGTAAGAGAAGCAATTCACTATGCTTATAACAACCAAGTTTCAACTACTTTTTCAAAACAAATTTTATGTCGTTTTACTAACAATTTTACATCTTTACTTCTAACTACTTTCTTGCATGTCTAATAAATTTTTTCCTCTATAAATGGAAGTTGAAAATAAAATGTCCACTACAAATGAAAAGAAATATTCTTTAACAGAACTCTTGGTAAATAAAGTAAAACCAACTAACGAAAGATTTGGCTTATGGTTACTTACAGAAAATTTAAATAATAATAATAATCTTGTTACAAATATTGGAGATATAATATACACAAAAGAAGAGAAAAAAATTAGAAGAATTTAAACCAATTACAGAACCATTCTGCGATAACATTATGGTAATTAAGATAACAGATTTTATAGATTGCAAAGGAGAAATGAAAAATGGAAAATTTCTTGTAAAAAAGGAAGCATGTGGTGGTTTTAATAGTATTTTAAGATCTAGATTTTCTAAATTTAATTTGGCAAGATATGGAGTTAAAGCAAAAATTCCATATTTATTAGATTGCAATACATAAATAATTAAAGGTACTAAACAAATTATTAACAAAGACATAAAAATTATAGAACAAAGGTATGAAAATCCTATTGTTATTCCTTACAAAGTAGAATTAGCAGATGTTAAACTCGATACACTTTTAAGAGAGTTACCAGAAATTTTAGAAGAACTTGAAAAGGAACATTATTATTTATTAGATTTAGACATAACACAGGATTTTGCAGGAATTTTTAACAAGGAAGAAATGATCGAATAATTTTAATTTTAGAATGCAAGGATAATATAAAGAAAATTGTAATGTAGTAGTTAACAATAATAATTATGTTGCAAAAGACTGTTTAACATGGATTAATTCTAATTCTAGAGTTAAAATCTACAATAAATTTATTTTCAATTACCAAGTCCTGGAGTAAATAAACAACTAGGAAACCACATAATAGATTTTTTAAATTGTCCAGATAAAAGATTAAAACAAACATTTGCATCCAGTTTAGCTAAAGAAAATGGAATTACGAGATTAGAAGCAATAATTTATAATTACATTAATCCAGATTTCCAAAAAGAACAAGAATTTGATTCATTAACAGATTGTTTACAACTAATAACAGGAAATATTTCGAAAAAGCTCCATTTTATTCTGTTCCACTAGCTAAAATGTGGCAAAAATTAACAGATTCGTTACAAAATAATTGTTGTATTATTTTTAATGATCTTTTACGATATGTATATTTGGGAAACAGAAATACTAACAAATTAACAGGAATACAAATAAAAATTAAAGCAGAAAAAAAGAAGAAAGAGAAAAACTAGTTAAATTTGTTTTATCTGCATTTAGTTTTAACTTGTTGCCTATTAACTGTATAGAGATTTTCGAAGAAACAGATAATGTAACTTCTGTAAAACAAACATGCTTTATAAAATCTGGAGAAACATGTTTTTCGAAATCTAATACTTTGTTTTCTACAATACCCAAAGAAATAAATATTTAAGAATTGGGATTAATAAAAACAAACAATATTGTTCCATTTGCATCTAGTAAAAGAATAAATGCAACTAATAAACTGTTTCCATATTCCATTAAAGAAATCGAACCAATTAATACATCATATTTACAATCTACTAAAAAATGAGAACAGGAATTAGAAAATTTAAGTATGCAAGAAAGAAAACTAGAGTATTTAGATAAAACACAATTTTTAAAGGAAGAATACAAAAATACTTTGGAAAAAGAACAAAAAATAAAAGAAACAGAAGAAGAATAAAAAAATTATTTTAAACAAGAATGGATAGATTTCCCTACAAGTGGAGTTTTTAACATTTATGCTTTGTGGTAAATGATAAAAACAAGTTTACATATGTTGGGCGAACGAAATGGTAAAAAATCTGTATATATTGTTAAAGGTTATAATAAAAATAAATTTATAGAAATTAAGAAAAATAGAGATATTCTTAAAAATGAAGGATTTATTTGTATTCCATATAGCAGTTTTAGACAAGAATTAGAAATTTTTTATCATTCTAAAGAAGAACCATTTATGGAAATAAAAACAGATGCTATTACAACATTTAATGGACATTCGTTTCCTAAAATAATTTACTTAAAAACAATGATGTTCGATGACAAAGATACTTTATTGTATAAAGAAGAAGATAAGGAAAATAATTGAAAATTTAAAAATGGGCCAAATATGAGGAAAACTAATAATTAAAAAGATGTAGAAGAAGGATTACAACTAATTATTTCTAACATTTAAAATCGAAAAATACTGCAGAAAAGTAGATATATTTTTTAGTTTGAAAAATATACCAGATTGTTATTGTTCCAATTATTGGTTGGAAGAAGAAATAAAAAATAAAAATGTAGATCTAAATTACAAGATAAAGTTAAACTAGATTGATTTAAAACAACACCAACTAAGAATAAAGAAAGGGTAGTGTTTGTTGTCTAATTTTTATGTACATATTACAAATTGTCAGTTATTGACCGACATTTAATTTACTATATATTTTTATGTATCTATTTTAATTGTTTCGAATTTATCTGGAATAGGTATATTATTATGTTTAAAAAAGTCTAACATTAATGGTGGATATTCGTAATTAAGTCCAACTTAACTTGCTATGTATTTGCGAATGTAATAATTTTCAAAAATATAACAAGGTCGAATTAAATTTCCATTTTCTGCACAATAGATATGGTGAACACTATATCCTAAATAACTAAATAATAACAGATACCATTCTTTTTGTATAGTTTTCTTAGTTATGTAAACAAATATATCTGTTTCCCAAGGAGCAACATGTTTAGGAATAATTAATTTATCCATTTAATCTAAAGAAATTTATTTAGATAAAGTAAAATATGAAGATGATAAAAAATTACTAGAAAATCTTAGGCCATCCAATTTGAACATATTAAAAGGCAATGAAAGATCCACTATTTTTATTAATGAATCCAGATTATATTCTTTAATTTTAAAATCAATCTTTCTCCAACTTATTAAAAATTTATAATAGTAAATGGAAGAAGACAGAAACGCTAAAATTATAGATCTATTTTTTCAAAATAAAATGCATTACCAGGAAACAAGAGAAAAATTAAAAAGTTTATTAGACGAAGAATACCAAATAGAAAGTTTAGATTTAGTTTTACTTAAAAATGGTTGTGCAAAAATTACAGTTTATGACAAACAAAAAGATGCTCTTGTAGAATTAAAAGATTTAAATAAACGAAGTAGAAACAGATATATAAACAAGATTCTTAAAGCAATTAACAAATGTTATTTGGAAGAAAGCGATTTGGAGTGGTGTGGTGGTGGTGTGTTGGGGCTTATGGGCGCTCAACATCGAGGTCATCAGCGCCCTGACACACATTAAAAGGAACGAATGTGGACAGACCTAAGAAAACTAAAGCACACACTCAAAGAAAGCAGGAAAAGAAGGAAAATGCTACATAAGAAAGTAAAACCTAAGGAAAGGGGAAACATAGCAACAAGAATCTCACAGGAAATTGTTATTGGCTGGCCACTTACATAAAATAATGGCGAGCTTGTCAAACAGTGAGCAAATTAAAATCCTCTCCCTAAAATCTTTGTAAAAACATTTGACAGGGCACAGAACTTTAAAACTTTAACCACTTTCGTCCGAGTGTTGCCTAAAAGAGATGGTAGGTCCGCTGGCAAGTCAGCCGCGACCCGCTGGTCAGAAAATAAAACGCAATCCAATAAAACGTGGCGCACAGTGACCTGGACGCCGCAAGCACCACAAATTGGAGGGTCCTCTCGCCGGAGCAGGAAGCCGTGCGTCTTAGGGCTGTGGCGTATCCGACGCCGAGTGAGGAGAACCTCGTCCCGTCGATGGGGCTGAAAGGAAGTACACCACACACGCGTTGTGGGCTTGACTATACGGAGCTTATTGTCAGTCACTTCCAGCCACTCATCCTCCCACCGACGCATGACCCGTGAGCTCAACAGCGAGGTGAGTGCGTGCAGGGGTGTAGCACACTGAGATACTTGTGGGGCGAGACACGCCTCCGCGGCTGCGAGATCTGCCCTTTCATTCCCAGCAATGCCGACATGCCCCGGAACCCAGCAGAAAGCTACAACCTTCCCCAGTCGCTGTAGTCGGAGGAGGGCATCCTGGATAGTCTGGACAATTTTGTCTGCCGGATAAAAACGTTGCAATGAGTGAAGGGCACTGAGTGAATCGGAACAGACAAGAAATTTAGGAGAGGAAGAATGTCTCATGTGCTCCAGTGCGCGCAAGATCGCAAACAATTCTGCATCAAAGACAGTAAAAGTCTGAGGCAGTCTGACCTTGAGGACACGATATGGAAAAACAACTGAGCAACCAACAGAATCCCCTTGTTTCGACCCATCCGTAAAAACAGCTACATAGTCGTGGTGCTCAGATAAAATGGCAGAAAATGCTGCATTAAAAACGGTGGCAGTAGTGCAATCGCTCTTGTACTGCAATAAATCTAAAATCACTCCGGGCCTCTTCAGTAACCAGGGTGGCAGGCGGTTAAAATCTTGGATTTGGGGTTGTACAGACTCCACACCGAGGGACTCTAGTACACGTTGCACACGGATCCCAAACGGCAACGTAGCGCGGGGACGGCGGGAAAAAAGGCGGTCCAGCGGTGGATGGGCAACAAGACGGTGAGCAGGCGAGCTGGGAGCTGCCGCCGGATGGTAAGTGGCGGTTCGCCAGACTCAGCACAGAGGCTGGGTACGGGACTGGTCCGATAAGCACCCGTGGCCAGTCGGATCCCAGCATGGTGAACAGCGTCAAGGATCCGCAAATAAGATGGCCTCGCTGACCCATATACTGTGCACCCATAGTCCAGCCGTGAACGCACAAAAGCTCCATAAAACTGAAGGAGACGCGCCCTGTCCGCGCCCCAAGACCTGTGGCTGAGGCTCTTGAGGATGTTCAGTGCCTTCAGCGTTCTGGCTTTCAAGTCACGTAGGTGTGGCAGCCATGACAACCTGGAGTCAAAAATTAGGCCCAGAAACCGCACTGTGTCTCTAAAATGTAGGACAGTATCCCCCATATGCAAGGCAGGCAAAGTAAAAAGATGACGAGAACGATTAAAATGAACACAAACACACTTATCGGCAGAAAACCGAAAACCCGTCTTTGCAGCCCACTCCTCTAACAGCCGCACTGTTAGCTGTAACTGACGGCTCACGGTTGCAACACTGGTGGAGGAACAGAAAACAGTAAAGTCGTCCACAAATAAGGAGCACTGTACTGGACTCCTCACTGTAGACGCTATACTGTTGATGGCTATGGCAAAGAGGGTAACGCTTAAAACACTGCCCTGGGGGACACCGTTCTCTTGCTCAAAGCGATCAGACCGTGTGTTACCAACGCGGGTCCGAAAAAACCGCTGAGACAGGAAAGACCGAATGAAAATCGGGAGGCGGCCACGAAAGCCCCATTGATGCATCGATTTGGATTCTAACGAAGAAAGCGAAGAAGAAGGTAGCGATAAATATTATAAACACGATTTTCAACATAAAGAAGTTGTAAAAGAACACAATGGCGGACGAATTTACAGAAGGAGGTTTTAAATTTTCATATATTTTACAATGTTTTTAGTTATCGTTGTTTTACTGCTACCAAAAGTTTTATATATTTTTACAACATAATCGGTAGTTTGTTATAATCATTTGTCTATTTAAATGCATGCTATGCAATGGCAGTCTTTGTTCAAGTAAATTTTCTAATGATGCTAGAGGAAAATGGAGATAAATTAATTAAACTTGTAACAAAGATCAATTAAATTTGAAATGACGGTAAAACAAACAAATATTAAACAAACTTTAAACTAATTTTTGAGGTCGTGTTTTGCGATACCGAAATATTAGCAAAATTTTCTTTATCTGCTGCGTTTAAATTCATTACTTCTTTGCTGCTAACTCTAAATCCACAGCTGTACAGCTACACTATTGATGACAAACAGCTGGCGACAGCGTCTGCCGTAAAATATCTAGGAGTAGCTATCCAGAGCGACCTTAAGTGGACCTCCCGCAGCGAGGAGGTCATATTCACTAGGTTGCGTATTGGGCAGTTTCGTTTCAGCCATCGCCATCTGATTAGTGGTGCTCCCCCACCACTTTGTGCTCTTTGTCATCAGCCTTTGGCGGTTCGCCATTTCCAGACGGAATGCCCTTTCTTTAACCACTTACACTCTACTGTATGTTTTCCGTCTGAGTTATCGGCCGTTTTACCGAACGACGCGTGGACTGTCGACCGTGTTTTACTTTTCTCCGTCGTAGCTGTACGGCGAAGCGCATTTAATCTCTAGTTCAGGGCCTCTGTTGTCTCTACGGGATTTTGTGCACCTTTCTCCAATAGGACGTGCCTGTTTTCAGATGTCTTCCGTACCATCGACCGGGCTTAACGTGTAGTCGCTTTTAACTCCTTTTTCGCCTTAGTATTCTAAGGTCCTGACATGTGGCGTGTGATCTTAGTTATTTTAGCACCCAAAAACGAAACAAGTAGGTGAAATAAGCTTTGCATATGTTGCACTGGGAGTATATATATGAGTGCAACATGAGTGCATCTTCTCTATGTGACTTCAAAACACGAAAACAATTGTTTCTGTAATTACAACTCTACATAAGCAAGTGTGAGTGATACAAGCGGAACATCGAGAAGATCAAGATCGTGGTAGGAGCGGTGTAAGGTAGGACTGCATCTCATTGTGCTGCTGTTCAGCTTGTACTACGAACAAGCAATGAAGCAGCTGAAGGAAAATCTCGGAAGATGAATAAAAGCTGTAGGGGGACAGATACCAATGCTAAGAATCGCAGAGCACATTGAAAGGTCTCTGTTGGATTCCTTTCATGTTTAATTTCTTAAATCTGTTGTCATTTACGGCATAAATTCCTCTTCTAAATTTACTGTGGCGTTTCTGACTATCTGGGAGGAGACTGAGTAGTGGAACGTGTTACTTTTACACATAAACAAGAACGATCTGTCACACTACTACACTTTAAAACACAGTTTATATGTAATTCATGTCACACAGTCTCATACGGAACCTACACCTGCTTTCTTTTATATACTGTATATGATAAGATACTGTCATCCCCCTTCCCTTCTGTGTGAGAGGATGAATGAGCAAATGTGTTTCTAGTTGCATGCTTGAGGGTAGCAGACAAGCCTGTCTGCTAGAGAACAGTAGGACCAACGTCGGAACAGGTAGCTACGCTTTCTAAAGGCAGAGAGGTTTCCATTCTTAGCACGGTCCTGGCCGTCCGTTGTCATGTTGGCATAGGAAGCTGCCCTTCTGGCCACTTCCGTTTGTATCTGTGAGCCACCCTCAGGAAGCACGCTCGGTAGGAGCGCAGGCGGTCTGTCCATGGCGAGCGTCTGAAGTGGTAAGATCTCCGGCTAAGCGCGTGTCTGCTAAGTCCGTAGGACAATGGATATCTTAAGTTCAGCCTAACTGAAAATTTAATCACCTTTATTTCAGGTTTAGCTCTAAAATATCTAATGTTATCTTAAACTGCAGCGCAGTGTAATTCTCGTCTGAAGTTCAGATTATTTTCCGGTAGTTGCTTTGTCACTACTTTGTGAGTAAAGTGGAACCACGTGTTGATCAGTAACTCTAACTAAGATCAATCTTAAATGCGAATGCTTGTGTGATTATAACGTTTCGTCTTGACAATATTTTTCAATATAGCAACTTTTCTTTATGTTCAACCCACGTGGGGTGTACTTTGCGAGACCAGTACCACGTGCTTATATAACTGTTTGACCCGTCAGGTTAACAGTAAGACGTTAGTAACCAGTTCGAGGTTTTTCTTTTGTAAATTGCTTTTCGATCTAATTTATTTTAATTATCAAAATTATTGTGGAGTTATACGCTTTGTGTAAACCAAGTTGGCCACGTGAAGCATGTGGTGTAATCATCAAAGTAGCCCTCAGCTATTCTTTTTGGGAAGATTTCACAGAGAGTTAGTATGAATTTAGTATACCAGTGTGTGGTAATTACATGACGGACAGGATTGTGCTACGAACGTAATTTCTTTGGGTGAAAATTTGAATCTGTTGGTAGTGGTTAACTTTTTCTTGCATACGTTTCAACGTTCTTTGTGTGTTGTTTTATGAATGCAGTGTTGCATGCAGTCTCCCAATCTTGGCTCCATATTTGATGTGTTCCGTAAGATTGCAATCTCACACTTTCACAATCCTAAATAAGGCACCAGCTCAGCTATAACTCACATTTAATATGCTGAAATTTCAATGATCAATCTTAAAATAAATTTCCAAATATAAACTGATTTCTTTCTTTTTATTTAAATTCTCTTTTATATATATATATATATTACCGGTTGTTGTATGACTATTAAAAGATTATAATTGATGTTAGTCTGTTTGGGAATTTGGTAAACCTAGACTACATACCTGGTGAAACAGTTGCTCTGTAATGCAAGGTTAACTTCCCCAGACAGCTCACAGTTTTTAACCCACTTTTATGGTCTTGAATATTAGCACCGCTTTCATCATACCAAATTAAAGTAGCAAACTTACAACATGGCCTGTCCGGGCACATGTGAGCAAAACTCAGACCACTTGCTGCAAGGAACGGACAGAACCTGTGCTCAGAGTACGGCTTAAGGGTAGGTTCTAATCGAAAATGGCCGAAAATTCTATTTTCTATTGCATTTTTTGAAAAATATGTGTGTCTAGAATATTTGGACAAAAAGGTTTCTTTAATTCGTGCGTTATAAAAAGTCTCGGTCGCCGTGGTACGCTCTCAGTCTCAGACGCCCGCCTCAGGTACAAAACTCCGTCGTGCCGTCACGCACGTTCAGCAAAATGATTTATATTGCCAGTACGCATGCAAACGTGTTCGCCGAAAAAGCTGACGAACAACGTGTGCAGGATGCCGCACGCAGCACATGCAGCTCACCCAGATCGAGGAAGAACGAGGGGGCAGCTCTTCAGGAACAGTTCCCGTAACAGTATAATGACTTTCCCGGAGAGTAGAAATCTACTCTGTAGGAATCAGCACGGGTTTCGAAAAAGACGATCGTGTGAAACACAGCTCGCGCTATTCGTCCACGAGACTCAGAGGACCACAGACCCGGGTTCCCAGGTAGATGCCGTGTTTCTTGACTTCCGCAAGGCGTTCGATACAGTTCCCCACAGTCGTTTAATGAACAAAATAAGAGCATATGGACTGTCTGACCAGCTGTGTGATTGGATTGAAGAGTTCCTAGATAGCAGAACGCAGCATGTCATTCTCAATGGAGAGAGGTCTTCCGAAGTAAGAGTGATTTCAGGTGTGCCGCAGGGGAGTGTTGTAGGACCGTTGCTATTCACAGTATACATAAATGACCTTGTGGATAACGTCGGAAGTTCACTGAGGCTTTTGCGGATGATGCTGTGGTATATCGAGATGTTGTAACAATGGAAAATTGTACTGAAATGCAGGAGGATCAGCAACGAATTGACGCATGGTGCACGGAATGGCAATTGAATCTCAATGTAGACAAGTGTAATGTGCTGCAAATACATAGAAAGAGAGAAAGATCCTTTATCATTTAGCTGCAATGTAGCAGGTCAGCAACTGGAAGCAGTTAATTCCATAAATTATCTGGGAGTAGGAATTAGGAGTGATTTAAAATGGAATGATCATATAAAGTTAATCGTAGGTAAAGCAGATGCCAGACTGAGATTCATTGGAAGAATCCTAAGGAAATGCAATCCGAAAACAAAGGAAGCAGCTTACGGTACACTTGTTCGTCCACTGCTTGAATATTGCTCACCGGTGTGGGATCCGTACCAGATAGGGTTGATAGAAGACATAGACAAGATCCAACAGAGAGGAGCGCGCTTCGTTACAGGATCATTTAGTAATCGCGAAAGCGTTACGGAGATTATAGATAAACTCCAGTGGAAGACTCTGCAGGAGAGACGCTCAGTAGCTCGGTACGGGCTTTTGTTGAAGTTTCGAGAACATACCTTCACCGAGAAGTCAAGCAGTATAGTACTCCCTTCTACGTATATCTCGCGAAGAGACCATGAGGATAAAATCAGAGAGATTAGAGCCCACACAGAGGCATACCGACAATCTTTCTTTCCACGAACAATACGAGACTGGAATAGAAGGGAGAACCGATGAGGGATGAGGTACTCAAAGTACACTCCGCCACACACCGTCAGGTGTCTCGCGCAGTATGGATGTAGATGTAGAGGAAGGGCTGATATGCGTCTTGCAATTGCAGACTAAACGTAAGTAACAAAAACACTTTTTTGGACAAATTTTGATCAAAATTGATCAAAAAATAGTTTCTGGTCCGCCATATTAGATTTTCTTTTGAATTTTGAAAAGCTAAATTCAGATTTGTTTGTTCAGCGGCATCAAAAGTATATAATAACATTCTGTTTTTATCGAAACTGAACTAGTAATATACGAAGCTAGTCCCAAAAGTAAGCTCTCCTATTTTTTTTTATAAGTACAGAACTCTGTTTGTGTGTCAGTTGGTCACACTGTTATGAAGAGTGCTTCACGCGCTGAGTGTAAACATGCGCACGCCGCGCTGAGGCGCTCAGTCTTGGCTTGGCAGCCATTGAGAATGGAGATCCCATTGGATGTTACCGCCAAGTGCGAATTGCGCGCAGTTATTCGGTTTTTGAACGCAAAGGGCACTGCGCCGATTGCAATCCATCGCCAATTGACGGAAGTGTATGGTGAGCCGTGCATGTTCGTAAGTGGTGTAGAGAGTTTGCAGCTGGTCGGACCGAAATTCACGACGAACAGAGCAGTGGGAGACCGTCAATTTCTGAGGAGACTGTTGAAGGTTGAGCAAAGCGTGCGTGAAGATCGGCGGATCACCCTGGACGTTGGTTCCTGAGGTTTCCCGAAGCATCGCTCACAGAATTTTAATGGAAACATTGAACTACCGGAAGGTGTGCGCAAGATGGGTGCCACGCATGCTGACTGAGGACCACATGCGGCAACGAGTTGATGCTTCCCGCGCATTTCTTCACCGCCTTGCAACCGAATAGGACAACTTTCTGGACTGAATTGTCACGGGTGACGAAACCTGGGCATACCACTTTACACCTGAGACCAAGCAACAATCACGGCAGTTCATAACTTTCTGAACAGCATGGCGGCGATATGGTATGACATGGGCATACAAAAACTGCCACAATGTCTACAAAACTGCATCGACAGCAATGGTGATTATGTCGAAAAATAGCTAAATGTTCAAGCTGTAAAATGATGTAAACCATTGTAGAAATAAACAAGTCTATGTACTTATAAAAAAATACTTTACTTTTGGGATTACCCTCGTATACACAAAAATTTTCCCTAAACTTTAAACAGACTTTTCTCGAGGAACGATTTTTTCAAAACTGTGTCCACCATAAAATATAAACGGTTCAACCTGTTAAATTCTGCCTTTGACCCTGGAAAAGCAAACACTTTTCTCGGGAGCTTATATTTATAGTATATGAAATTTGTTAATATTAACTATTTCTTGTAAAGCCATAAAGAGTGAAAAACTGAGAGTTCGATTTAGCACCACATCGTTAAATTTAAGATTATTTCGTTGTGGTTAGGTATAAGCTCCCATAAATTTAATACAGTATCGACTGATGTTATCCATTTTTGATTTCAGGTAACTCCTGAGGGACTACCCAGCATGCAGTTTGCGTACTTCATACTCATAGGCCCTTGAAAATACCATAATTATGGGTGCCATTTTGTTTTTTATTGAAAATCTAAAATAAAGTTCAAAGTATGATCAGACATAACCCCCAAACAGATCCTTTGTATGTCTTTCCATTGTCTCAAAAAATTTCTAAACTTTGCCTATTTTTTGATTGTCTGAATGAGAACTTGGCCATAATACTACAGAGAATTAACGCAATTGTATGAGCGGTAACAGGAAAGAGAATAACGGCTTTCTTAACACCAGATGAGTGGAGACAGTGAGAGAATTCTCCTGACGAGATAGCAAGACTACACAGGACAGCCAAATGAACAAAGATGTCCGAAGAAGATTGGCGCAGAAGAAGAAGGATTCTGTCTGTAAAAGAGCTCTACTGTTGTCTGATGACAATATGAAATTTAGAAAGGATTTCCTGAAAGAGTCGGCTGGAGAACAGCACTGTGAGGAAGTGGAAAGTGGTCCATGGAGTCAGAGATGTAGAAGTACAGGAGAAACTGGAAGCATGTGAAAAGTGTTGCTACAGAAGAAAGTTAAAATTAAGTGGATACATTAGTTACGTAATGAAGAAGTACTAAAAAGAACAGGTGGGGGGAGAAGTGTGTGGTAGACCATTGGAGGAAGAAGTGACAGGTCAGTGGAACATCTACGAGGCCTATTCGCAAAGTAAGAAACGACAGGTCGCAAAATGGAAACCACAGTGCAACTCAAAACTTCCTTTATTTACTACGGGTAGCTACAGCTTCCAGCTACTTCTCTTCACAGTCGCCGCTCAGATTCAGCATCTGTCGTAGCGTTGTACCAACTTTTCAATTCCCTAATTATAGAAGACAGCCACAAGTGCTTTTCGACAATTTTCTACTCTGGACTGCAGCTCGTTGTCTGTGTCAAAATATTTTCTTCATAGCCAGCGGTTCATTTGAGCAGAGATGAGCCTCAGGGGTAGCCAATTACGAGATGTATTGTGAGTGATAAAACACTTCCCATCGAAAACGCTGCAGGAACATCTTCATCGCCTCTGCAGATTGCGGTTGAGAATTGTCATGTAGAACGAAGCACACGATAGTTATGTTATGTGGATTGCATAGCTTCAGGCGAAATCTTTCGCCAGGCCCTCATACTTGGCGGGAGAAGCTAATTTCTAGCCATCTTTACGTTCTCACTGTGAGCTCAATACTGAAAAGAGCGACATAATGTGATCAACGGGCGTACTAGACACAGTACCCAATGCACCTGTGCAAAGCTTCATCAGATTTTCACTGTGTTTTCCATTTCGCGACCAATCGTTCCTTACTTTCCGAATAACCCTCGTACTGCAGCATCCAGGAGTGGTTAACTTGGAGCTGGAAGGAGCAGAAGAGCAGAAAATACACTGCACAACACAGTTAAAATATGATTTTTTTGAAACCCCGTAACTGTCTTCCATTGCGGCGCATTAGTTTGAAATTTTGTTCTGAAGGTGCCTACAATCAATGGTGCAAAGGCCCTGCGACATCATCCTCGGGCTAAACGACGCTTCAAAACAGCAAGGCGAGGACACGTGTGAAAAGAAAGCCCGTTGTTCAGAAGTTTGTGTGAGAGGTGTTGGGTGGTTTAATGCTGTCATATTGCCACCAAATTGCACCACAATTATGCCCACCGTCGTCTTGGACGTGTCACACGATGGGAAGGTTGTCACAGCCCCTCTTACCCACATTTCGCCACTTCTTTTGACGCCTCTTCGATGGAGGTCAGAACTACGACATCCAGAGTCGAAACGACGCTGTTTACTTGTGGGTGGCCGAGTAAACTGACACTTCAGGTGTTGGCATAAAGGGCGTCAATGAAGCCACCTCTCTTTGGGCCGTTCATTCTCATACATTTCGTGGTCTAAAAAGACAGTTCTCAGTGCGATGAGCAACAGGACAATGGTCTTGACAATATTGGACACTGCTGCCACATCTCGGGCGTTTCAATCCTATTCTAAGGAAATTGTGGAGCAGAAGCCTCACAGAACAGGATCTGACCACTTTGCAATGTAGTGCGAGTGCAATATTTGCTATGGTATACAGGGTGGAACCACAATGGACAGTTCAAAGCCATTCGACAAAAATTTGAACGTGATATAAAGCAGCAAATGGTGTTCATCGTATTTCAGCCCTCCTGCTTCGCGCCGTCCTGTGGCTTGATCATGGGAAAATGTAATTTTAGCATCCATGTGAATAAAGTGTCAAAAGTTCCCCTCTATGACACCACAAGTTTGGTGACACCCTCGGTGACACCAACACACTTCTGTTGAGCATGCTACAAATGTACCTGTCAGAAACTTCGACACACTTTCAGCATAGAGCCTAAAGGTAGACAATCCTACATAAGAGGTGTCAAAGGGGTTATCTAACTCTCAGGCGCTCGCGCAACTGAGGTGTAGCGCCGTATACCGATCCTGCCTTGGAGGCGGTTAAGTGGGAGATGTGTCTCAGACCTGGATAGCGACAGATGGCGACGCGAGACTGGACGTGTACGTAGTTTATGTATCAGCCGATAGAGGACAATATTGGATAGGGGACTGATTTAGTTTCGATTGTGCCCACTAGAGTGCACTAAAATAATAGAATGTTTTTCATAAACTGTTCTAGTATTTTCATAAAGTGTTATTATGTCTTTTTGTATATGTAAAATGTTATAAATGTGTTTTAGCAGTATGAATGATGCGTGAGTGTGGTTTAAGGTTAATATGAAGATAATTGTTTAACGAGTTATGTAGTGGGATTTAGTGTGGAAACATTTCGAAGAAGTATGGATGTGGACAAAAGGGATTTTTGTAGAATATGTTTGTAAAGTAAGTTTATTGTAAAGGGAGAGTTAATTCAGATATAAATAACAATAGTAACTAACTTTATGCATAAACAAAACTTCAGCATATTAGATAATTACGTTGGTAAAAAGAGCAGTCGTTAGGTTTACTGTTTTGCGATTGGTTATTGATGAAAAGCGTGGACTGACGCGGGAGAATGTTGTTTTGCTATTGGCTGTTGAGTAAACTGACCAATGGTAAAGCAATATTCTTCGCGCGCCTTTACTCTGCTGGTAGAGAAGACTTCGAGTATTCAGGAGAGGAGTCGGAGCTAGCCATGAAACAGTTCGGACGTGTGTAGATGGGAATGATAAGTTGCCGGATCTAGCAGTGTTTCATACATCAAAAGTGTGGCAAAGTGACGGCATAATTATTCCGATGGGTATGTAGAAATTTCGGAATTTTTAAGTGAATTTTGTGACGAGAAAAGACATATATTACGCGTGGCGTATTGAGCAGGTCGATGGCTAAAATCTGTGACTGCATTAGGTACCGACAGACTTAATATTTGGCGAGCATTCTCAACCAAAAACAATACGTATTTTTGTAGCTATTACGTTTTCGGGAAATGCAACACAATAAACTTGCTAACGTGAGTGAAAGGGATAGTGAGTGACTGCGTTAAGACTAGCTCGGGCTTGGCAGTGATACTTTTCACCTACGTTTCAGAATATATTAATTAAGGAAAAAATTTCCAACCTTTCATTTCGTGTAAAAACTTTCCCCCGAAACGTAGATTTAGTGACTTTAATTGCAGCCTGGTTCGCGTCGAAGTACAGTAGGTTTCGCACGGCTTCCCTACTGGTGATATGCTGAGACAATGTTCACAGGTAGGTGCAGGTTCGTCGCAAAGGAACGGAAGGAACCGCGCCGCCGCACAGCCATGAGGATGAATATGTGTAGAAGTTTCTGACAGGTACATTTGTAACACGCTCAACAAAGGTGTGTTGGTGGCACTGAGAGTGTTGACAAAGTGGCGGGTCGAAGACGGACCTCTTGCTGTGTTATTCGTGCACAGGTTAATGTTGCATCCCCCTGTGATCACGCCACAGAAGTGCATAAAACAGGAAGGCTGAAAAAGCATAAATACCCTTTGCTGCTTCACGTCACGTTCAAGTTCAATCTTATGGTTTTGAGCTGTCCCTAGTGGTTCCACCTTGTGTGTCAGAGCAAAAATTGCGGTCGCATTACGCTCCAAAGGGGTCAGGACCCATTCAGTGGGTGGTGGTGGTGGTGGTGGTAAGTTCCTAAGGGACCAAACTGCTGGGGTCATCGGTCCCTAAGCTTACACACTAATCTAACTTAACCCTCAGTTACTATCGTGGGGTCATTTTTGACCCCAGTATAAAAATTATCTTATTTATCTCTGGAATGACGCCGCACTCGCGCTAAAGATTGTAGGTATTCTCTTAGAAGTCAATAGTTTTCAAGGAAACGCATTAAAGCATGTCGTGACATTGTTTGTAATTGGATTTTGGGGTCACTGAAGACCCCAGGGTAGTACTTACGTGCACATCATTTCTGAATATTCCATTGTCTTTTCTGAGATGCATGTGTGATCTAACAATGAGTAGTGAATATATTCACATCGACGCACATGTTATGACGGCGAAAGAGATTATGGATATTTAGATAACAAAGAAAATGAATCTGACGAAGAACAACGAAACCAGGAACATGATTTCGATAAAAGTGATTGCGAAAGTGAACACAGTGCTCCCAATACAGACGCAACAATTTCTGATTTGGATGTCTCAGAAGACGAAATCTCTGAATATGATTCTGGTAGTTACTATTATGGAAAAACGGGTTCAAATGGTTGTGAAATCCGCCCAGCAGTTCTAGAACGAGAAAATCTAATATTATTTTTCAATTACCGGGACTGATTGGACCTGCTCGGCAATGTAAGCCTTCTACGCCATTTGAAGCATGGTCTCTGCTTATTACAGATAATATGCTGAACACTATAGTAGATCACACAAACGCATGCATTTCTGAAGTGAGCGCAAATTATGGTGTGACGGCGGCTTATGTTGATCATGTGTCTCTAGAAGAAATGCGAGTTTTTTTTTCGGATTGATTTATCTCGCAGGTGCTTGTAAATCTAATCATGAGACTGCAGACTCGCTTTTTGCTACGGAGCTAACAGGAAGGCCAATATTTAGAGCAACAATGTCCAAGGAACGGTTTCTTTTTCTTCTGTCTTATCAGATTTGATAACCGAGCAACAAGGGAACAGAGAAGACAATCAGGTGACAAGTTAGCAGTTATTTCTGAATTGTTTAACAAGTTTATATCCAAGTCCACAGCCAATTGTAGCTGCTCACAATTTGCAACAGTTGATGTAATGCTAGTAGGTTTTCGTGGACGCTGTTCTTTTAGAGTGTATTTACAAAACAAACCCAAAAATATGGGTTAAAAATTATGTGTTTGTGTTGTGCAAAATCCCACTATCTGCTAAATACTTGTTTTTTACTTAGGGAAGGCGATAGCGCAAAATCCATCAAAACTAAGCATCCCAACAAAATCTGTTCTGAAGCTGGTTCAACCTATTGCTAAGACAAACAGAAACGTAAGTGGAGATAACCGGTTCACCTACGTAAAACTGGCTAATGAATTGCAAGGGATTGACCAGACATACGTTGGTACACATCGGCAGAATTCTTGCCCAACAAATCATATGAAGTGGGACACACAAAATTTGGTTTCACAAAGGGTTTAACAACATGCTCCTATGTCCTCAAGAAAAGTAAATCAGTAGCCATGCTATCATCAATGCATCATGACAAGCGCATTGATCAGGAGAGTGGTAAACTTGATATTATTCTATTTTACAGTTCTGCAAAGGGGGGCGTGGATGATCTCGATCAGAAGTGTATAAATGTGGAAGAAGATGCAAACGGTGGCCAATAGCCACATGATGGGCTATAATGGATATTGCTATTGTTAACAGTTACGTAATATGGCCGTACTCCAACCAAACACAAAGATGTCACGTTGTGAATATATGAAAGAACTGTCAACAACTCTAAATGAAAAGCACATGAAACAACGTGCTACCGTACCAACTCGATCAACAAGTTTGAAAACATAAATTAATTCAGCATTTCGTTTGGAAGAGCAGTTCCAGCGATCAAGCTCATATGGGCCTAAAAAGCGCCAAAGATGAAACTTTTGCTCAATAAATCATGATAAAAAAGTTTCACTCACTTGTTCAAGGCCGGCCGCGGTGGACGAGCGGTTCTAGGCGCTTCAGTCTGGAACCGCGCGACTGCTATGGTCGCAGGTTTGAATCCTATCTCGGCCATGGATGTGTGTGATGTCCTTAGGTTAGTTAGGTTTAAGTAGTTCTAAGTTCTAGGGGACTGATGAACTCAGATGGTAAGTCGCATAGCGCTCAGAGCCATTAGAGCCATTTTGAACTTGTTGAAGATGCAACAAATATGTCTGCAAAAACCACTGTCAGCAGAAGACGTTATGTGTACAATGCAACAAAGAGTAACTTCATTACGAATAACAATATTTTAGGAATTGAAATTTTTGTTTAGCATAAAGTAATGGCTGTTAATTTCTTTACTATGCATCAGAAATTTACATTTCCCCTTTCAAAGATTTATTTTTACCTTAATCCACTAGTCAGATGAAGCAAAAAAGAAGATTTACTACTACAATGAAAAATTGGTTACTTTATAATTACCTTTGCATTGAGAATTGAAAAAATGTAGATATTACAATAAACATGTTTTGCGTAAGTTTCTGCCGTTCTTATACCTCATATTTAGATTAAAACAGTTGTAAACAAGTCGAAATGAACGTGTATAAAACAATTACCAGAAAAAATTGAATCAAAGTAAATGGAGATACCGATAATTTTTGGGGGCATTAATGAACCCAAGATAGTAGTTGTGATAGTCAAAAATATCAATAGTAACTCAGGACTAACTTAACGCTAAGGACAACACACACACATGCCCGAGGGAGGACTCGAACCTCCGACGGAGGGAACCGCGCGAACCGTGGCAAGGTGCCCCTAAACCGCGCGGCTTCCCCCTCAGGCCCAGACAATGGGGTAGCAGTCCTCCGATGTTCTGAGAATAGTGTCGAAGCGCCCATGCGGTGGCAGCAGTGTCGGACGCTTCAAGAACACCGTCCTCTTCCTGATCGCACTGCGAACTCTTGTGAGAATCATCACCCCAAAGAGAAAGATGGGTTCCTCGACGCCTTTTATGCCATCTCCTGAGGCCTTTTCTTATGGATTCTGAGGGGTGATGTATCTGAAATGATTTCGTCGGTCACCCATAAGAAAACTACGTGAATTCGACGCTAGATGTCGCGGTTTTGACCTTCATCGCAGAGGTGTCAAAAGAAGGGGTGAAATATGGGTCGAATGGGCTGTGACGACTTTCGCATCTTGTGACATGTCCACGGCGACGTTGGCCAGAATTGTCGTGTAATTTGGTGCCAAAGTGACGTTAACGCACCTCACACGTCACGACAACCGCTGAGCTGTGTCCCTTTTTCCCGCACGTGTCGCAAGACGTCACACTTTCACAGCATCGCACGGGAAGGCTGTAGGCATCTTTGAGACGGGTTCCATACTTACGCTTCGTAGTAGGAGACAGTTACGGGGTACCGAAAAAGTGATGGTTTAATTGCGTTGCGCACTGTAGTAGCGCCGGAAGCAGACTGAAGCATGCGAAACAGATCGCAGAGGACAATGGGTGGAAAGCATTAAAGACGAGCACGGATTGTCCTTACTGCTCCTATCATTCCAAAGATTCCACTGGCTCAGAATTGCATCAAAGTTTAATTGTTGTTGTTGTGGTCTTCAGCCCTGAGACTGGTTTGATGTAGCTCTCCATGCTACTCTATCCTGTGCAAGCTGCTTCATCTCCCATTACCTACTGCAGCCTACATCCTTCTGAACTTGCTTAGTGTATTCACCTCTTGGTCTCCCTCTACGATTTTTGCCCTCCACGCTGCCCTCCAGTACTAAATTGGTGATCCCTTGATGCCTCAGAACATGTCCTACCAACCGATTCCTTCTTCTAGCCAAGTTGTGCCACAAACTCCTCTTCTCCCCAATTCTATTCAATATCTCCTCATTAGTTATGTGATCTACCCATCTAATCTTCAGCATTCTTCTGTACCACCACATTTCGAAAGATTCTATTCTCTTCTTGTCCAAACTATTTATCGTCCATATTTCACTTCCATACATGGCTACACTCTATACAAATACTTTCATAAACGACTTCCTGACACTTAAATCTATACTCGATGTTAACAAATTTCTCTTCTTCAGAAACGCTTTCCTTGCCATTGCCAGTCTACATTTTATATCCTCTCTACTTCGACCATCATCAGTTATTTTGCTCCCAAAATAGCAAAACTCCTTTACTACTTTAAGTGTCTCATTCCCTAATCTAATTCCTTCAGCATCACCCTCGTTTTGCTTTTGTTGATGTTCATCTTATATCCTCCTTTCAAGACACTGTCCATTACGTTCAACTGTTCTTCCAAGTCCTTTGCTGTCTCTGACAGAATTACAATCTCATCGGCGAATCTTAAAGTTTTTATTTCTTCTCCATGGATTTTAATATCTACTCCGAATTTTTCTTATGCTTCCCCTTATTACTTGCTCAATATACAGATTGAATAACATCGGGGAGAGACTACAACCCCGTATCACTCCCTTCCCAACCACTGCTTCCCTTTCATGTCCCTCGAATCTTATAACTCCCATCTGGTTTTTGTACAAATTGTATATAGCCTTTCACTCCCTGTATTTTACCCCTGCCACCTTCAGAATTTGAAGGAGAGTATTCCAGTCAACATTGTCAAAAGCTTTCTCCAAGTCTACAAACGCTAGAAACGTGGGTCTGCCTTTTCTTAATCTAGCTTCTAAGATAAGTCGTAGGGTCAGTATTGCCTAACGCGTTCCAACATTTTTCCGGAATCCGAACTGGTTTTCCCCGACGTCGGCTTCTACCAGTTTTTCCATTCGTCTGTAAAGAATTCGCGTTAGTATTTTGCATCCGTGACTTATTAAACTGATAGTTCGGTAATTTTCACATCTGTCAACACCTGCTTTCATTGGGGTTGGAATTATTATATTCTTCTTGAAGTCTGAGGGTATTTCGCCTGTCTCATACATTTTTCTCACCAGATGGTAGAGTTTTGTCATGACTGGCTCTCCCAAGGCTGTCAGTAGTTCTAATGGAATATTGTCTACTCCTGGGGCCTTGCTTCGACTTAGGTCTTTCAGTGCACGGTCAAACTCTTCACGCAGTATCATACTTCCCATTTCATCTTCATCTGCATCCTCTTCCATTTCCATAATATTGCCTTCAAGTACCTCGCCCTTGTATAGACCCACTATATACTCCTCCCACCTTTATGCTTTCCCTTCTTTGCTTAGAACTGGGTTTCCATCTGGGCTCTTGATATCCATACAAGTGGTTCTCTTTTCTCCACAGGTCTCTTTAATTTTCCTGTATGCAGTATCTATCTTACCCCTAGTGAGATAAACCTCTACATCCTTACATTTGTCCTCTAGCCATGCCTGCTTAGCCATTTGGCACTTATCTCATTTTTGAGACGTTTGTACTCCTTTTTGCCTACTTCATTTACTGCATTTTTATATTTTCTCTTTTCATTAATTAAATTCAATATTTCTTCTGTCACCCAAGGATTTCTACTAGCCCTCGTCTTTTTACCTACTTGATCCTCTGCTGCCTGCACTACTTCATCCCTCAAAGCTACCCATTTTTCTTCTACTGTATTTCTTTCCCCATTCCTGTCAATTGTTCCCTTATGCTCTCCCTGAAACTCTGTACAACCTCTGGTTCAGTCAGTTTATCCAGGTCCCATCTCCTTAAATTCCCACCATTTCGCTGTTTCTTCAGTTTTAATCTACAATTCATAACCAAAAGATTGTGGTCAGAGTCCACATCTGCCCCTGGAAATGTCTTACAATTTAAAACCTGGTTCCTAAATCTCTGTCTTACCATTATATAATCTATCTGAAACCTGTCGATATCTCCAGGCTTCTTCCATGTATACAACCTTATTTTAAGATTCTTGAACCAAGTGTTAGCTATCTGCTCTGTACAAAATTCTTCTTACCCCCTATCCATATTCACCTACTACGTTTCCTTCTCTCCCTTTTCCTACTACCGAATTGCAGTCACCCATGTCTATTAAATTTTAGTCACCCTTCACTATCTGAATAATTTCTTTTATTTCATCATACATTTCTTCAATTTCTTCATCATCTGCATAGCTAGTTGGCATATAAACTTGTACTACTGTAGTAGGCGTGTGCTTCGTGTCTATCTTGGCCACAATAATGCGTTCACTATGCTGTTTGTAGTAGCCTATCCGCACTCCTATTTTTTATTCATTATTAAAGCTACTCCTGCATTACCATTATATGATTTTGTATTTATAACCCTGTATTCACCTGACCAAAAGGCTTGTTCCTCCTGCCACCGAACTTCACTAATTCCCACTATATCTAACTTTAACCTATCCATTCCCTTTTTAAATTTTCTAACCTATCTGCCCGATTAAGGGATCTGACATTCCACGCTCCGATCCGTAGAACGCCAGTTTTCTTTCTCCCGATAACGAAGTCCTCCTGAGTAGTCCCCGCCCGGAGATCCGAATGGGGGACTATTTTACCTCTGGAATATTGAACCCAAGAGGACGCCATCATCATTTAACCATATAGTAAAGATGCATGCCCTCGGGAAAAATTACGGCTGTAGTTTCCCCTTGCTTTCAGCCGTTCGCTGTATCAGCACAGCAAGGCCATTTCGGTTAGTGTTACAAGGCCAGATCAGTCAATCATCCAGACTATTGCCCCTGCAACTATTGAAAAGTGTAATATCATATTTTATTACGGAAATAGCTGTGTCAGATACTGCGCTTTGCGTAGAAACTGCATAAGGAAACGGAACATCATCATTGCGTCATCTCTGCCTCTTATTATCTCTGTTGTTGAATGTAATTTTAATTACTCCAATTTTGTTATTGCTCTGATAATAACGAAGGGAAGTTATAATCGTTAATTTTACGTATCACGTCTCGGCAACAAAAGTTGTACTCAAGAACAAATAAACAAAAGCTCATCTCTGATAAATAATTAAGTGAGACTCGAACGTAAACATTTACTCGTCCCAGTCGTTCTATAGAAAGTTTCAGCTACACTAAGTCGCTGAAGTTCAAATCAAATGGCTCTGAGCACTATGGGACTTAACATCAGAGGTCATCAGTCCCCTAGAACTTAGAACTACTTAAACCTAACTAACCTAAAGACATCACACACATACATGCCCGAGGCAGGATTCTAACCTGCGGTCTCGCTGTTTCAGACTGAAGCGCCTAGAACCGCTCGGTCACAACTACCGGCCGTCGTGGAGTTGGAGAGACGCTACGGAGATTGGCGAACGAACCTGCAAATAAACACGGCGGCTTTCGACGGGTTCAAAAGCAGGCAACAAGTCATCGAGTAAAACACAAGTGATATCTGGCGTTCCCCAAGGTAGTGTTATAGGACCTTTGCTGTTCATTATCTATATAAACGATTTCGGGGACTAACTGAGCAGCCCTCTTAGGTTGTTTGCAGATGACGCTATCGCTTATCGACTAATAAAGTCATCAGAAGATCAAAACAAATTGCAAAACGATTTAGAAAAGATATCCGTGGGGTGTGAAAATTGGCTATTGATTTTAAATAACGAAAAGTGTGAGGTTCAAATGGTTCAAATGGCACTGAGCACTATGGTACTCAACTTCTGAGGTCATCAGTCCCCTAAAACTTAGAACTACTTAAACCTAACTAATCTGAGGACATCACACACATCCATGCCGAGGCAGGATTCGAACCTGCGACCGTAGCTGTCGTGCGGTTCCAGACTGAAGCGACTAGAACCGCTCGGCCACCCCAGCCGGCAAAACTGTGAGGTCATCCACACGAGTGCTAAAAGGAATCCGTTAAATTTCGGTTACACGATAAAAATAAGGCCGTAAATTCAACTAAATACCTAGGTATTACAATTAAGAACAACTTAAATTCAAAGGAACACACAGAAAATGTTGTGTGGAGGGCTAACCAAAGACTGCGTTTTATTGCCAGGCCACTTGGAAAATGTGACAGATCTACTAAGGAGACTGTCTGCATTATGCTTGTCCGTCCTCTTTTAGAATACTGCTGCGCGGTGTGGGGTCCTCACCAGATAGGACTGACGGAGTACGTCGAAAAAGTTCAAAGAAGGGCAGCACGTTTTGTATTATCGAGAAATAGGGGAGAGAGTGTCACTGAAATGATACAGGATTTGGGGTGGACATCATTACAACAAATGCGTTTTTCGTTGCGGCGGAATCTTCTCACGAAATTCCAATCACCAACTTTCTCCTCCGAATGCGAAAATGTTTTTATGAAACCGACCTACGTAGGGAGAAACGATCACCACGATAAAATAAGGGAAATCAGAGCTCGTACGGAAATATATAGGTGTTCGTTCTTTCCGTGCGCTATACGAGATCGGAACAATAGAGAATTGTGAAGGTAGTTCGATGAACCCTCTGCCAGGCCCTTAAATGTGGTTTGGAGAGTATCCATGTAGATGCAGATATAGGATAAAAAAATCTGCCACAGCTCTCGACCAACATATTACCACACGACAAAGCACACACAAGGCGCTTTTAGTTTAATTGGCAATTTCAATAGACCATTTGAAAACTAATAATAACATGCTAATCTTGTCTGTAAAAGCATAAAAAACAATAAAAATAACAATATAAATGCGCAGAAGTTCCTGTTCCTAAGTCTTGGTACAGAACTACTATAAATGATTCATTCTTTCTCAGTCCGCCACCGTAGCTGAGCGAACGTGGCGCGGTAACTCAGCGTGTGCGGTCAGAGGGTTAGCTGTAGTAAAAAAAAAAAAAAAAAAAAAAAAAAACCCTCAGTTAATATGTCAACAATGAACTTGAACAAGCGTCATGGGACGGCCGCCCCGACCAAATAGAACGAACACTAACAAAATGAGATTAAAAAAAAGTGGACGGCGCGCCTACTTGTTATGCCGGGTTCGATTCCCGGCTGGGTTGGAGATTTTCTCCGCCCAGGGACTGGGTGTTTGTGCAGTCTTAATCTACATCTACATCTACATGATTACTCTGCAATTCACATTTAAGTGCTTGGCAGAGGGTTCATCGAACCACAATCATACTATCTCCCTATCATTCCACTCCCGAACAGCGCGCGGGCAAAAACGAACACCTAAACCTTTCTGTTCGAGCTCTGATTTCTCTTATTTTGTTTTGATGATCATTCCTACCTATGTAGGTTGGGCTCAACAAAATATTTTCGCATTCGGAAGAGAAAGTTGGTGACTGAAATTTCGTAAATAGATCTCGCCGCGACGAAGAACGTCTTTGCTTTAATGACTTCCATCCCAACTCGCGTATCAAATCTGCCACACTCTCTCCCCTATTACGTGATAAAACAAAACGAGCTGCCCTTTTTTGCACCATTTAGATGTCCTCCGCCAATCCCACCTGGTAAGGATCCCACACCACGCAGCAGTATTCTAACAGAGGACGAATGAGTGTTGTGTAAGCTGTCTCTTTAGTGGACTTGTCGCATCTTCTAATTGTCCTGCCAATGAAACGCAACCTTTGGCTCGCCTTCCCCACAATATTTTCTATGTGGTCTTTCCAACTGAAGTTGTTCGTAATTTTAACACCCAGGTACTTAGTTGAATTGACAGCCTTGAGAATTGTACTATTTATCGAGTAATCGAATTCCAACGGATTTCTTTGGGAACTCATGTGGATCACCTCACACTTTTCGTTGTTTAGCGTCAACTGCCACCTGCCACACCATACACCAATCTTTTCTAAATCACTTTGCAACTGATACTGGCCTTCGGATGACCTTACTAGACGGTAAATTACAGCATCATCTGCGAACAACCTAAGAGAACTGCTCAGATTGTCACCCAGGTCATTTATATAGATCAGGAACAGCAGAGGTTCAAAATGGCTCTGAGCACTATGGGACTCAACTGCTGAGATCATTAGTCCCCTAGAACTTAGAACTAGTTAAACCTAACTAACCTAAGGACATCTCAAACATCCATGCCCGAGGCAGGATTCGAACCTGCGACCGTAGCGGTCTTGCGGTTCCAGACTGCAGCGCCTTTAACCGCACGGCCACTTCGGCCGGCCCGAACAGCAGAGGTCCCAGGACGCTTCCCTGGGCAACACCTGATATCACTTCAGTTTTACTCGATGATTTGCCGTCTATTACTACGAACTGCGACCTTCCTGATAGGGTCCGCAGCTCGTGGTCGTGCGGTAGCGTTCTCGCTTCCCGCGCCCGGGTTCCCGGGTTAGATTCCCGGCGGGGTCAGGGATTTTCTCTGCCTAGTGATGACTGGGTGTTGTGTGATGTCCTTAGGTTAGTTAGGTTTAAGTAGTTCTAAGTTCTAGGGGACTGATGACCATAGATGTTAAGTCCCATAGTGCTCAGAGCCATTTTAACTTCCTGACAGTAAATCACGAATCCAGTCGCACAACTGAGACGATACCCCACAGGCTCGCAGCTTGATTAGAAGTCGCTTGTGAGGAACGGTGTCGAAAGCTTTCCGGAAATCTAGAAATACGAAATCAACTTGAGATCCCCTGTCGATAGCGGCCATTACTTCGTGCGAATAAAGAGCTAGTGCGTTGCACAAGAACGATGTTTTTTGAAACCGTGCTGATTACGTATCAATAGATCCTCATTTCATCCTCATCGACCCGCAAGTCGCCGAAGTGGCGTCACCTCAAAAGACTTGCACCAGGCGATCCCGTCTACCCGCCGGGAGACCCTCAACACACGACATTTTTATTCGTTTTCAAAGTTCTGTATTTTCCAAAGAATTATATTGACAAACAGGACTGATGCACGAAAGGCTTTGTGCAGTGTGCCCACCAGTTGGCGCTAGCAGTGCAGTGCCTTGACGAAAAGACGACAAAACGAGGAAACAGTATTTGTAAGTTGCAATATGCGAGAATCGTAGAAAAGAACCGCCGTGCAATCAGTGCAAATTGGTAATGGCAACATAGTGACCTGCTTGTCTCTGTAAAGACAAAAGCATTGGACTACGAAGCGTGCCAGACGTAGCCGTGGAGAGGGTGACGGAAGCGTTCAGTGAATTCGAAAGTAAAATTCTATGTACCGATTTGACAGAAAATGCTAGGAAGTTCTGGTCTTACGTTAAATCAGTAAGTGGCTCAAACATCATATCCAGACACTCCGGGATGATGATGGCATTGAAACAGAGGATGACACGCGTAAAGCTGAAATACTAAACACCTTATTCCAAAGCTGTTTCACAGAGGAAGACCGCACTGCAGTTCCTTCTCTAAATCCTCGCAGGATCGAAAAAATGGCTGACATCGAAACAAGTGTCCGAGGAATAGAAAAGCAACTGAAATCACTCAACAGAGGAAAGTCCACTGGACCTGACGGGATACCAGTTCGATTCTACACAGAGTACGCGAAAGAACTTGCCCCCCTTCTAACAGCCGTGTACCGCAAGTCTCTAGAGGAACGGAAGGTTCCAAATGATTGGAAAAGAGCACAGGTAGTCCCAGTCTTCAAGAAGGGTCGTCGAGCAGATGCGCAAAACTATAGCCCTATATCTCTGACGTCGATCTGTTGTAGAATTTTAGAACATGTTTTTTGCTCGAGTATCATGTCGTTTTTGGAAACCCAGAATCTACTATGTAGGAATCAACATGGATTCCGGAAACAGCGATCGTGTGAGACCCAGCTCGCTTTATTTGTTCATGAGACCCAGAAAATATTAGATACAAGCTCCCAGGTAGATGCTATTTTCCTTGACTTCCGGAAGGCGTTCGATACAGTTCCGCACTGTCGCCTGATAAACAAAGTAAGAGCCTACGGAATATCAGACCAGCTGTGTGGCTGGATTGAAGAGTTTTTAGCAAACAGAACACAGCATGTTGTTCTCAATGGAGAGACGTCTACAGACGTTAAAGTATCCTCTGGCGTGCCACAGGGGAGTGTTATGGGACCATTGCTTTTCACAATATATATAAATGACCTAGTAGATAGTGTCGGAAGTTCCATGCGGCTTTTCGCGGATGATGCTGTAGTATACAGAGAAGTTGCAGCATTAGAAAATTGTAGCGAAATGCAGGAAGATCTGCAGCGGATAGGCACTTCCTGCAGGGAGTGGCAACTGACCCTTAACATAGACAAATGTAATGTATTGCGAATACATAGAATGAAGGATCCTTTATTGTATGATTATATGATAGCGGAACAAACACTGGTAGCAGTTACTTCTGTAAAATATCTGGGAGTATGCATGCGGAACGATTTGAAGTGGAATGATCATATAAAATTAATTGTTGGTAAGGCGGGTGCCAGGTTAAGATCCATTGGGAGAGTCCTTAGAAAATGTAGTCCATCAACAAAGGAGGTGGCTTTCAAAACACTCGTTCGACCTATACTTGAGTATTGCTCATCAGTGTGGGATCCGTAACAGATCGGATTGACAGAGGAGATAGATAAGATCCAAAGAAGAGCGGCGCGTTTCGTCACAGGGTTATTTGGTAAGCGTGATAGCGTTACGGAGATGTTTAGCAAACTCAAGTGGCAGACTCCGCAAGAGAGGCGCTCTGCATGGCGGTGTAGCCTGCTGTCCAGGTTTCGAGAGGGTGCGTTTCTGGATGAGGTATCGAATATATTGCTTCCCCCTCCTTATACCTCCCGAGGACATCACGAATGTAAAATTAGAGAGATTAGAGCGCGCACGGAGGCTTTCCGGCAGTCGTTCTTCCCGCGAACCATACGCGCCTGGAACAGGAAAGGGAGGTAATGACAGTGGCACGTAAAGTGCCCTCCGCCACACACCGTTGGGTGGTGGCGGAGTATAAATGTAGATGTAGATGAAGTTTCGTATCCACCCCTGAAAAAAATCAAGCCACAGCTGGCTGCGAGCAAGATTTTGCGTCGGCGGTTACATTTCAAACGGTACTGCCTGTAGGCTGTAGCGGAAGATTACGGCCGGCCACTTCAGTTTTGCATCACAGTGCAGGAAACAATTGGAGGTCGACATTTAGCCTCCTAGCTGATATCCAGTGACCAAGCAACGTTCCACGTACCTGGAAAGGTTAGGCGCCGCAATTAGAGAGTGTGGCGCACTGAACAAGCTCAGGAAACTATGGCGCATAAACGAGATTCGGCGAAAGTTAATGTTTTCTGTGTAGTGTCACAGATGAAATTGTGCGGGCACTTTTACTTCTGTGAGAAGACTATGGCGGGTGCCTCTGATGTAGAGTTGTTTCCACAACTGACTACTCATTCTGAGAATTTAATTTTCCAAGACGTCGGAGCACTCACTCATTGAAGCACCGACATTCGTCGCTACCTCAGTGACGCACTTCCGCGTCGCTGGAGTAGGTGTTGTGGTGAAGATGGTGTGGCTCTGTTCAGAACTACATGTATATCTGCATGGATACCCCACAAGCCACAGACGGTGCTAGTACACTACTGTGGCCATTAAAATTGCTACACCGAGAAGAAATGCAGATGATAAACGGGTATTCATTGGACAAATATATTATACTAGAACTGATACGTTATTACATTTTCACGCAGTTTGGGTGCATAGATCCTGAGAAATCAGTACCCAGAACAACCACCTTTGGCCGTAATAACGGCCTTGAGAAGCCTGGGCATTAAGTCAAACAGAGCTTGGATAGCGTGTACATGTACAGCTGCCCATGCAGCTTCAACGCGATACCACAGTTCATCAAGAGTAGTGACTGGCGTGTTGTGACGAGCCAGTTGCTCGGCCACCATTGACCAGACGTTTTCAATTGGTGAGAGATCTGGAGAATGTGCTGGCCAGGGCAGCAGTCGAACATTTTCTGTATTCAGAAAGGTCCGTACAGGACCTGCAACATGCGGTCGTGCATTATCCTGCTGAAATGTAGGGTTTCGCAGGGATCGAATGAAGGATAGAGCCACGGGTCGTAACACATCTGAAATGTAACGTCGACTGTTCAAAATGCCGTCAATGCGAACAAGAGGTGAGCGAGACGTGTAACCAATGGCACCCCATACCATCACGACGGGTGATGTGCTAGTATGGCGAGTACGAATACACGCTTCCAATGTGCGTTCACCGTGATGTCGCCAAACACGTATGCGACCGTCATGATGCTGTAAACAGAACCTTGATTCATACGGAAGAATGACGCTTTGCCATTCGTGCACCCAGGTTCGTCGTTGAGTACACCATCGTAGGCGCTCCTGCCTATGATGCAGCATCAAGGGTAACCGCAGCCACGTTCTCCGAGCTGATAGTCTATGCTGCTGCAAACGTCGTCGAACTGTTAGTGCAGATGGTTGTTGTCTTGCAAACGTCCCCATGTGTTGACTCAGGCATCACGATCCCTTACAGCCATGCGGATAGAATGCCTGTCATTTCGACTGCTAGTGATATGAGGCCGTTGGGATACAGCACGGCGTTCCGTATTACCCTCCTGAACCCACCGATTCCATATTCTGCTAACAGTCATTGGATCTGGACCAATGAGAGGAGCAATGTCGCGATACGATTAACCGCAATCGCGATAGGCTACAATCCGACCTTTATCAAAGTCGGAAACGTGATGGTACGCATTTCTCCTCCTTGTACGAGGCGTCACAACAACGCCGGTCAACTGCTGTTTGTGTATGAGAAATTGGTTGGAAATTTTTCTCATGTCAGCACGTTGTAGGTGTCGCCACCGGCGCCAATCTTGTGTGAATGCTCTGAAAAGCCAATCATTTGCATATCACAGAAACTTCTTCCTGTCGGTTAAATTTCGCGTCTGTTGCACGTCATCTTCGTGGTATAGCAATTTTAATGTCCAGAAGTGTAATTTCCTTTCTTGTTCCACTCGCAAACAGAGCGAGGGGTAAACGGGAGTTTGTACGCCTCCGCATGAGCGCTAATTTCTCATATCTTGTCTTCTTGGTGCTCACGCGCAATGTACGTTGGAGGCAGTAGAATCGTTCGGCAGTCATCTTCAAATGTCGGTTCTCTAAATTTTCTCTTTAGCGCTTCTCGAGAAGCACGTAGCGTTCCGTCCAGGGATTCCCATTTGGGTTCCTGAAGCATCTCCGTAACAATTACGTTTTGTTCCAACCTACCGGTAACAAATCTAGCAGCTCGCCTCTGAAACGCTTCGACCTCTTATTCAATCCGACCTGCTACGGATCCCAAACATTCGAGCAGTACTCAAGAACAGGTCGCACCAGCGTACTATATGCGGTCTCCTTTACAGGTGAACCGCTCATTCCTACAATTCTCCGAATAAACCGAAGACGGTCTTTCGCCTTCCCTGACTCAGTTCTCACACGCTCGTTCCATCCCATACCGCTTTGCAACGTCACACCCAGATGTTTAAACGACTTGACTGTGTCAATCAGGACACTAGTAGTACTGGACCCGAAAATTAGATGTTTGTTGTTCCTACTCATCTGCATTAACTATCATTTATCCACAAGGTGCTATTCATCACACCAACAGAAATTTTGTTTAAGTCGCCTTGTATCTTTCTACAGTCACTCAACTCCGACACGTTACCGAACACCAAGGCGGCATCAGCAGACAGCCGCAGATTGTTGCCCACCCTGTCCGCCAATTCATTTACATGTCTACATCTACATTTACATACATACTCCGCAATCCACCATACGGTGCGTGGCGGAGGGTCCCTCGCACCACAACTAGCATCTTCTCCCCCTGTTCCACTCCCAAACAGAACGAGGGAAAAATGACTGCCTATATGCCTCTGTACGAGTCCTATCTCTCTTATCTTTGTGGTCTTTCTGTGAAATACAAGTTGGCGGCAGTAAAATCGTACTGCAGTCAGCCTCAAATGCTGGTTCTCTAAATTTCCTCAGTAGCGATTCACCAAAAGAACGCCTCCTTTCCTCTAGAGACTCCCACCGGAGTTCCTGAAACATTTCCGTAACACTCGCGTAATGATCGAACCTGCCAGTAACAAATCTAGCAGCCCGCCTCTGAATTGCTTCTATGTCCTCCCTCAATCCGACCTGATAGGGATCCCAAACGCTTGAGCAGTACTCAAGAATAGGTTGTATTAGTGTTTTATAAGCGGTCTCCTATCAGATGAACCACATCTTCCCAAAATTCTACCCATGAACCGAAGACGACTATCCGCCTTCCCCACAACTGCCATTACATGCTCGTCCCACTTCATATCGCTCTGCAATGTTACGCCCAAATATTTAATCGACGTGACTGTGTCAAGCGCTACACTACTAATGGAGTATTCAAACATTACGGGATTCTTTTTCCTATTCATCTGCATTAATTTACATTTATCTATACTTAGAGTTAGCTGCCATTCTTTACATCAGTCACAAATTCTGTCCAAGTCATCTTGTATCCTCCTACATTCACTCAACGACGACACCTTCCCGTACACCACAGCATCATCAGCAAACGGCCGCACATTGCTATCCACCCGATCCAAAAGATCATTTATGTAGATAGAAAACAACAGCGGACCCACCACTCTTCCATGGGGCACTCCAGATGATACCCTCACCTCCGATGAACACTCACCATCGAGGACAACGTACTGGGTGCTATTACTTAAGAAGTCTTCGAGCCATACACGTAGTTGGGAACCAATCCCATATGCTCGTACCTTAGTTAGGAGTCGGCAGTGGGGCACCGAGTCAAACGCTTTCCGGAACTCAAGGAATATGGCATCCGTCTGATACACTTCATCCACGGTTCGCGAGATATCATGTGAAAAAAGGGCGAGTTGTGTTTCGCAGGAGCGATGCTTTCTAAAGCCGTGGTGATGCGTGGACAGCAACTTCTCTGTCTCAAGGAAATTCATTATATTCGAACTGAGAATATGTTCGAGAATCCTGCAACAGACCGATGTTAAGGTTGTTGGTCTGTAATTTTGAGGATCCATCTTTCTACCCTTCTTTTATACAGGTGTCACCTGCGCTTTTTTTCAGTCGCTCGGGACTTTACGTTGGGCAAGAGATTCGCGATAAATGCAAGTATACAGAGAACAATAGCGATCCTGTCACACTTCCCTGGGGCATTCCAGACGATACCCTTGTCTCTGATGAATACTCGCCTTCAACGACAACATACTGGCTTCTATTACTTAAGAAGTCTTCGAGCAATTCATGCGAGTGGAAACTTATTCCCTATGCTCGTACCGCCCTTAACAGTGTTCAGTGGGGCACCGTGTCAAACGCCTTCCGAAAATCTAGAAATATGGCATCTGTCTGTTGCTCTTGAACGGTAGTCCACAGTACATCATGTGAGAAAAGGGCAAGCTGAGCTTTTAAAACCATGCTGACTCGTGGACGTAAGGTTCTCAGTCTGAAGAAAGTTTATTGTATTCGAACTGAGCAATACGTTCAAGGATTCTGCAGCAAACCTAAGTTAGGGACATTGGTCTGTTATTTTGCGTGGCCGTTCCTCTACCCCTGGGCACCCAGATCGCCTGACCTAACGCCTTGGACTTTTTTTTCCTTTGAGGCTGCATTAAGGACTGTGTTGACGCATCCCCGCTGTCAGGAACACTGGAACACAATATTTTCAACATTTCGCTGCCCTGTCAGCAACTGTATAAATATTAATTTTAATTTTAAAAGTCAACAACCTCAGTTGCACAGATTACCTAGATTTACCTAGGTTTCAGTCGGGATAACCCAACCTTCTTCAGAATAAAAGTAACTACTGTTTGTTGAGTCCCAGTACAGCACTCGTGGCTGCCGCATCGCTGTCGCGAAGTGGGGCCTAGGCAGTTCCAGATAATTTTTTACTGTCTGACCATAATTTATGGATTTGTAGTTTTAGCTTGACGATGTCCACTATGGATAAACAGTAGTTATTTTTATTCTGAAGAAGGTTGGTTTCTCCCGACTGAAACCTAGGTAAATCTAGGTAATATGTGCAACTGAGGCTGTTGATTTTTAAAATTAAAATTAACACTGGTACAGCTCAGAGACAGCATCAATACTGGTGCGCTTGCTGTTTATAGGGTGTTCCTACGTAAGGTATGGGTCCAACATGACTACTGTTTGGATGTGTGTCGTGAGACTAAAGGGAAAGTCTTAGAACATTTTTAGCTTGCAGAATTCACTCTTCCGGTGAGTTTAACACTCTGTTCATGCATTAGTGACATTGGTGCAAGTAGTACTTTGGAAAATACAGTCCTTATAACACGAATGGATCATTTATTTCAATTCCTCCTTCTGGCATTCCCCAAGGCAGTGTTATAGGCCCTTTGCTGTTCATTATCTATATAAACTATTTGGGAGACAATCTGAGCAGCCGGTTTCGGTTGTTTGCAGATGACGCTATCGTTTATCGACTAATAAAGTCATCAGAAGATCAAAACAAACTGCAAAACGATTTAGAAAAGATATCTGAATGGTGCGAAAAGTGGCAGTTGACCCTAAATAACGAAAAGTGTGAGGTCAACCACATGAGTGCTAAAAGGCACTCGTTAAACTTCAGTTACACGATAAATCAGTCTAATCTAAAAGCCGTAAATTCAACTAAATACCTAGGTATTACAATTGCGAACAACTTAAATTGGAAGGAACTCACAGAAAATGTCGTGGGGAAGGCTAACCAAAGACTGCATTTTATTGGCAGGACGCTTAGAAAATGTAACAGACCTACTAAGAAGACTGCTTACACTACGCTTGTCCCTCCTCTTTTAGAATACTGCTGCACGGTGTGGGATCCTTACCAGATAGGACTGACGAAGTACACCGAAAAAGTTCAAAGAAAGGCAGCACGTTTTGTATTATTGTGAAATACGGGAGACAGTGTCACAGAAATGATACAGGATTTGGGCTGTACATCATTAAAACAAAGGCGTTTTTCGTTGCGGCGCAATCTTCTCACGAAATTCCAATCGACAACTTTCTCCTCCGAATGCGAAAATATTTTGTTGACAAAGACCTACGTAGGGAGGAACGGCTCTGAGCACTATGGGACTCAACTGCTGAGGTCATTAGTCCCCTAGAACTTAGAACTAGTTAAACCTAACTAACCTAAGGACATCACAAACAGCCATGCCCGAGGCAGGATTCGAACCTGCGACCGTAGCGGTCTTGCGGTTCCAGACTGCAGCGCCTTTAACCGCACGGCCACTTCGGCCGGCTAGGGAGGAACGATCACCACGATAAAATAAGGGAAATCAGACCTCGTACGGAAAGATATAGGTGTTCATTCTTTCCGCGCGCTATACGAAATTGGAATAATAGATTATTGTGAAGGTGGTTCGATGAACCCTCTGCCAGGCACTTAAATGTGATTTGGAGAGTATCCGTGTAGATGTAGATGTAAATTTAGAGCTCCTTCAATTTGTGCGCATATTCAATAGCGCAAGGGTGGTTTGAAAGGTTCTCGGAATCAGCACAAGACGTCAGCGTTGGGGCGATGAGTTGTTCACGTGATATTCACTGCACTGTTGCCTGTAAACAAGTGCCACGTCAGTGCTCTTGGAAGAGAGGTGTGGCCGTGACGTGGCTCTGTTGTTGTTCCCGCGTAGTGATTTGGGGAGATGGAAAAAATCGAGATTCGAGCAGTGATTAAGTACTTCGTAAAGAAAGGTATGAAAGCAAAGGACATTCACGCCGATTTCCAGAATACACTGGGGGACTCTGCTCCTTCATATTCAACTGTTTCCAAGTCGAAAAATGAATTTAAATTTGGTCGGGAGAGCTTAGATGATGGTCCGCGGAGTGGTCGGCCAAGATGTGTCACTACTCCAGAAATCATTGCAAAACTGCAAAAAATGGTCATGGAGGATCGCCGATTGAAAGTGCGTGAAATTGCTCACGCTTGCCAGATGTCATCTGAAAGGGTATATCACATTTTAACTAAAGAATTAGAAATGAAACAATTAGTAATATCACAAACTGAGTCCGCCTTGATGCAAAGCACCGTGTTATTTGTTTATTTCTTTATAATCCCAAGCTAGTTTCGTCGACAAATATCACCATCATCAGTGGTTTTTTTTTTAATCTAAAACATGCAGAAAATGGTATGGTTGTACAAACACAGTAAAAAATTATTATATTTTGACAAATCGTCTTCTGAAATATAGTTTTATATTTATAGTTTTATACTACCTTATTTATTGTATGCTACAGCATGTTTTAAGCTATTATTGGCGCTATTTTGTGACATATTTTCTGCGCTCTTTTCTGTTGGCGTCTTTCTATACTTAGCGAACATCATGTCATCTGCAACCACGTGAGCGGCTATTAGTAAACAAATACTCAAAGGTGAACTTCGTATGTCAGCAGTATACACTTGGGTTTGTGGTAGTGTTGTGGAAACCAGTTACTTTGGTGTGTATTTAGCTGTTGCTTAGCTATTCGTGTACTCACGTTCGTTGGATGGTGTGTGGCTGCTTTTTACACAGAAAGACAGAACTTTGATCTTTGTTTCTGATCCAGAATATTACGCCATATTGCTGTTCGCGTGTGTCGCGAGAGGCGTATCGCAAGTGGCGAGAAAGGCTATGAAAAACTGTAGCGCGAATTACGACGACTTCTGTTCATTATTTATGTCTCTGTGTGTGATGGGGAAGTGGTTTTTTTGCGTGTGTGTGCTTTCTGTTCTGTGTCCTTGGTCAGTTCTCTCAGAGCGGTAAAGAGAGTGTAGTTGCAGAGTGTTGTGTATTCATTAATTAAAGCAGCCACACACCATCCAATATCACCATCATCCACTGATGATGGTTATATTTGTCGCCGAAACTAGTTTGAGATAATAAAGAAATAAACAAATAACACGGTGTTTTGCATCAAGGCAGACTCAATTTGTGATATTACTGTTTTTCTATGCAAACACGGACCAAATGGAAGAGTTCCAGGATAATATTAATGAAAAAATTACTTGCAAGATGGCCACCGCGACTCCTGACGCATGAGAATGGACATGGAAAAATTACGCGAACTAAGGTATGAATTGTTGCCACACCCACCTTATTCACCTGAT
Source organism: Schistocerca serialis cubense (assembly GCF_023864345.2). NCBI lineage: Eukaryota > Metazoa > Arthropoda > Insecta > Orthoptera > Acrididae > Schistocerca > Schistocerca serialis. The sequence goes on from NC_064649.1 coordinate 31,522,113, forward strand.
ATCGCTTCGTCGCACTTCCATCTCTTCCCGTAACTGCAACTTTTTCTTGGTGGACGAAGATTCACTTCAAACGGAGAACTGATAGCCGGAGTTGACAAGTATTTTGCAGGCCTGGGAGAAACTCATTTTCGAGATGGAATTAAGGCACTGGAACATCGTTGGACCAACTGCATTAATCTACAAGGAGACTACATTGAAAAATAAAAAAAAGTTATAGTGATGTAAGTTCTTTTTTTCTATTCCGTTCCGAGAACTTTTCAAACCACCCTCGTTCTTTAGAAAATACAGAGCTTTTAATAGGAATGAACCATTTATTTCAACTCCTCCTTCAGCTTCTTCAATTAGTGCGCATCCTTTTCAATAATCTTGTATGTATTTAATAGTATAATTCGTTGCGCAATTTCCATCAGGAAGTTCTCTCTCTCTGTCTTTCTCTCACGAGTCGTGGGTGCCACCTGTGGATATGAAGGCAGCCTGTGAATGGCTGGTGCCGCTGCTCGAGTCGCTGCTATTGGTCAGATTCGCGCATGCGCGGTAGCGAACGCGGACCCCTTAAAGTAGCGACAGCCTAGCCGGGGCACTTGCGCGGAATCTTAGCTAGGGCGCGGGTGCATTCCGTGTTCTTCTGTCGTGTTGGGATCCGCCGCTCCGTGCGGCGGCTGCAAGACCGCCGATGGCGAGTGCCGGAGGAAGGGCGATCCAGGAAGCTCTGTGCCACAAACTGCAGCTCGTCGTCAAGATAGAGCGGACCAGGTAAGCGGCGAAGCGATGGGCGCAACTTCCCTCCTCAACTCGAAAGTCGGCGGGCTCGCTCGCAGTTGCTCCCTTACTGACGCTCTGCTATCTTTTGCCAGTTTTAACTTAATCGGCGACCTTTCCCTGTAATTCTCTCTATCAGTTAGGTAGTTACATGGTCCATAGATTATTTCAACGATTCTTTTATCGAGATGCTGTGGAATGAGACAGTTTACAGGTTATCAGTACACGATTACTGTTAATATTAATAAACACATTATTTATTTCAGTTCTACTCTACCGCTTTTTAAGTAGAAATCCGTCGACGGAATATCGAGTTGTCTATGAGAAATGATTTTATGTCGAAGCTAAAACTTGCTTTGATAGCTGGCAGACATTTTATGTTATTGAGGAAGTCACCAAGGATTTTTGTTGCTGCATATGGAACTTCAGTGTCGGCTACTCACAGCTTCTGTAATGGGTAATAAAGGTCATTTTTACGGATCCGTACCTCAACTGGTAAAGAAGGAACCTTATAGAATGATTTCTGTCCCTCTGTTTGTCTGTCCGTCCGACTGTTAAGACCAGTTTTTTCTCAGGGACGGGTGGATGTATGGAGTTGAATTTTATACCACGCACTAAGGTCTATTGTTCATTGGCGGTGTAAAAGACTGAAGCTTGTAAATCAATGCGCTCAAATGATAGGGGCATTTATGTCACATATTTTCAGACAAACTCACTCACAGGACCTCTAGGCTACTTCCCGTTGATCTAAAATCATGGAATTTGGCAAGAGGCAAGATTTTACAGCATAACCAAGAGAAAAAAAAATCCTAAAATTGTAGTTTTGTAGATACATCACCTATGTATCAGACTGTCTGTTTCTCCGTCCGTCTGTTAAGACCCGTTTCTTTCAGGAACGGACAGACATATCAAGTTGAAATTTACGTCTGACACTGAGGTGTGTGACCCCTTGCCTTTGTAATAACTGTTAAGCTTCTAAGTCAATGCAATCAAAAGGTATGGACATTTATGTCACATACTTCGATACTCGCAAACTCAGTCATTAAAACCCATAGGGCACTTCCCGTTAACGTAGAATCATGAAATTTGCCAAGAAGCAACGTTTCACAGTCCGAGTAAAGGGAAAAAAACACAAAATTGTTAATTTGTAATCGTGTGGTACGAAAAAATATTTCCTTCCTCATTTGTTATACGTCGTCAATCTTCAAATTAAAACATTCTCTGGGAAATATGTCTTGAGACTATCAAGGTCGATAACAGGCAATATATATATATATATATATATATATATATATATATATATATATATATATATATATATATATATATGTGTGTGTAATTAATTCTGCACGGGACACACGCTGCTCGAGTCCTACTCACAACTGGCCAGTTTTTTTTTACAGGCAGCTGGTTTTTAAATAGAAATTCTTCCATAGGATAGAAGGAGTTGTCGAGGAGAAATGATTTTAGATTATATTTAAGATTTGCTTTGCTACCTGTCGGGCGTTTTCTGCTATTGGACAATCATCAAAAACCGCTGCTGCGTACTGAATCCGTTTCTGAGCCAACGACAGCTGTAATAGTGGGTACTAAACTTAAATTTTAATTTTTTGTACGTATGAATCGCACTGCTCTTCTCAAACGGTAATGAATTATTTATGAAGAATTTCGTTAACGAATATGGGTACTTTGTTGGTACAGTTACACCACTCAACTTCTTGACAAGATACCTACAAGCAGGGCTTAATTTCGTCCTGGATGTGGCTGAAAGGCGTGCCGGCACCTCCCAGGAATTTTTTTTAACTCGTTGGAACAAGTCTGCACCGGAGATTTAAAATATTACGCCTTCATTAAATCACACGTAACGAAGGCCACCGTCTTGGGTCGATACGTATCGAGCAGAACTAGAGAGCAAAGAGGCACGGCTAGAGGTGCACGCGGTAGGACGTTTTGTTTGTATTAAATTTCGTTTTTTTATTGTTTTCATTAAAAGAAAATGTGTTTTACTAACCAGAATTTCGGAAGAATATTTTATAAAAATTGATTTTCAATTGCAAATTTTTCACACGTTTTCAAAACTCGAAAGATGTGACTTATGTCCGGAGAGGAGAGGGCGTTGTATGGTTAAAGAGGTGAGTAATGGCACCTAAAATTTCAGAAATTTAGCACTGTGGCCACGTGTTTACTGAGGGGGAACACCGGATTATACGTGTTGTCTTCTGTTTTACAGCCACATATTATTCACTCTGCTCGTTTTTGCGCAATCAGTACTTTACATGGAGTGGAAAACTGCAAAATATGTCAAGGGGATTGACTGATTGATTGATTTTAACAGGAGAGCTAAAACAACTTAGGTCTAACCCGCCACTGCCCGCACCGAAACTAGGCTTATTGTGCCGTATCGCTCCCTGTATATCTAGTAAAGCCAACCAGTGCCCTTAAATAGTGCAAGGAGTCCCTCTACCAGTTTTTTGTTAGACACAATTTCTTCAGGTCTAGTTGTCCCGAAGATTCTGTATCTTTTACTCACCAATGCCATGCATTCAAAGATTAGGTGTGATGCAGTTTCTTCACCCTCATCACAGATCCTACATTTAGGGTCCTCTTCCATTATACCCATTGTGTGTAGATGTTTTTTGTAGTTCCCATGGCCGGTGATCAGTCCAGTCATGAGTTTGATCTCTTCCCTGTTCAATCCCAGGATTACAGAGGTTCTTTTAAAACATGGCTTGGGCATCATTACCTTACCATGTTTTTGTTTATGGACCTTGGTCCAATATCCTACGTGCTGTTTCCCAAGCCAGTTCCGTAGTTCTAATTTGATCATAACCTTGGTAGGTCAAGAGGATAATTAGCCTGTTTCCAAGATTAGCAATTATAAGGCCAAAGTAGCTCAACTCAGTTGTTTGGGGAGCACCGTAATATGCTTCTTCCAGTTCAAGGTTTCATCAATGTGTACACCCAAAAATTTGGAGCATTCTTCCCTACTTACTGACTCCTGCTCATGTGCTACATCAATTGTCGGTATGACTATTTGTTGTTGTTGTCGTCTTCAGTCTGGAGACTGGTTTGATGCAGCTCTCCCTGCTACTCTTTCTTGTGCGAGCCTCTTAATCTCCGAATAACTACTGCAGCCTACATCTTTCTGAATCTGCTTGCTGTATTCATCTCTTGGTCTCCCTCTACAATTTTTACCACCCCCCATCCTAAATCGATTACCCCTTGACGTCTCAGAATGGGTCCTACCAACCGATCTTCTGGTAAAGCTGTGCCACAAATTACTTGTATCCCCAGTACTTCCTCATTAGTTATGTAATGTACCCACACTTCTGTAGCGCCACTTTTCAAAATTTCTATTCTCTTTTTATCCAAACTGTTTATCGTCCATGTTGCACTTCCATAAATGGCTACTCTCCAGAAAAACACCTTCAGAAAAGACTTCACAACACTTAAATCTACTTTCGATGTTAACAAATTTTTCCTCTTCAAAAATGCTTTTCTTGCCATTGCAAGTCTACATTTTGTATCTTCTCTACTTCGGCCATCATCAATTATTTTGCTGCCCAAATAGAAAAACTCATCTACTACTTCCAGTGTCTATTTCCTAATCTAATTCCCTTAGCATCACCTGATTCAATTCGACAACATTCCATTATCCTTGTTTTGCTTTTGTCGATGTTCATCTAATATCTTCCTTTCAAGACACTGTCCATTCCGTTCAACTCCTCTTCCAAGCCCTTTGCTGTCTCTGACAGAATTACAATGTCATCACCAAGCCTCAAAGTTTTTATTTCTTCTCCCTGGGCTTAATTCCTACTCCAAATTTTTCTTCACTTTTCTTTACTGCCCAGTGCACACATTGAATAACGTCAGGGATAGGCTACAGCCCTGTCTCACTCCTTTCTCAATCACTGCTTCCCTTTCATGCCCCTCGACTCTTATAACTGCCGCTTGGTTTCTGTACAGGTTGTAAATAGCCTTTCGCTGCTTGTATTTTACCAATGTTACCTACAGAGTTTCAAACAGGGTATTCCAATTAACATTGTCAAACGCTTTCTCTAAGTCTACAAATGCTAGAAACTTAGGTTTGCCTATCCTTAATCTATCTTATAAGATAATTCGTCGGGTCAATATTGCCTCACGTGTTCCACCATTCCTCCGGAATCCAAACTGGTCTTCCCCGAGGTCGGCTTCTACCAGTTTTTCCATTCGTCTGTAAAGAATTCCTGTTAGTATTTTGCAGCCGTGATTTATTAAATTGATAGTTCGGTAATTTTCACACCTGTCAACTCTTGGTTTCTTTAGGCTTAGAATTATCATATTCTTGTTGAAGTCTGAGGGTATTATTTCACCTGTCTCATACATCTTGCACACCAGGTGGAAGAGTTTTGTCATGGCTGGTTCTCCCAAGGCTATCAGTAGTTCTTACGGAATATCGTCTACTCCCGGGGCCTTATTTCGACTTAGAGCTGTAACAGATTTGTCAAATTCTTCTCGCAGTATCATATCTGCCATCTCATCATCATCTGCGTCAACTCTTCCTTCTATAAGATTGCGTTGAAGTTCATCTCCCTTGTATCCACACTCTACACATTCTTTCCAGCTTTCCTTTCTTTGCTTAGGACTGGTTTACTATCTTCTCTTTTACCCAAAGGTGTCTTTGATTTTCCGGTAGGCGGTATCTGTCTTTTACCTAGTGAAATATGCTTCTAAATCGTTACATTTGTCCTCTAGCTATTCGTCGTTAGCTAATTTGCACTTCCTGTCAGTCTCACTTTTTAAACATTTGTATTCCCTTTCGTCTGCCTCATTTGCTGCTTTTATAAATTTTCTCCTTTCATGAATTAAATTCAATATCTTCTTCGTTATCCAAGGATTCCTCCGAGGTCTTGTCTTTTTACCTGTTTGATCCTCTGCTGCCTTCACTATTTCATCTCTTAAGACTACCCATTCTTCTTCTACTGTTTTCCTTTCCCCTGTTCTACTCAACCATTGTATAATGTTCCCTCTGAAGCTCTCAACAGCCTCTGGTTCTTTCAACTTATCCAGGTCCCATCTCTTTAATTCCCTAACTTTCTTCAATTTCTTCAATTTTAGTCTACAATTCATAACGACCAACTGTGGTTGGAGTTCACATCTGCTCCTGGAATTGTCTTACAGTTTAAAATCTGTTTCATAAACCTCTGTCTAATCATTATACAGTCAATCTGAAACGTTTCAGTGTCTCCAGTTGTCTTCCACGTGTACAGCCTTCTGTTATGATTCTTAAAGCAAGTGTTAGCGATGATTAACTTACGGTCTGTGAAAAATTCTACCAGTCGGCTTCCTCTTTCATTCCTAACTCCCAGTTCATTCTCACCTACTACTTTTCTTCTCTTTCTTCTCTTACTATCGCATTTCAATCCCTCATGACTATTAAACTTTCATCTCCCTTAACCATCTGAATAATTTCTTTTATCTCATCGTACATTTCTTCAACCCCTCATCATCTGCAGAGCTAGTTGGCATGTAAACTTGTACTACTGCGGTAGGCGTGGGCATCGTGTCTATCTTGGCTACAACAATGCGTCCACTGCGCTGTTCGTAGTAGCTTACTCGCATTCCTATATTATTATTCATTATTAAATCTACTCGCATTCCTATATTATTATTCATTATTAAACCTACGCCTGCATTACCTCTATTTGATTTTGTATTTATAACCCTATATTCAGCTGACCAGAAGTCCTGTTCCTCCTGCCACAGAACTTCACTAATTCCTACTATACCTAACTTCAATCTATCTATTTCCCTTTTTAAACTTTCAAACCTATCTGACCGATTAAGGGATCTGACATTCCACACTCCGATCCGTAGAACGCCAGTTTTCTTTCTCCTGATAACGACGTCCTCCTGAGTAGTCCCCGCTCGGAGATCGGAATGGGGGACTATTTTACTTCTGGAATATTTTACCCAAGAGGACGCCATCATCATTTAAGCATACAGTAGAGCTGCATGCCCTCGGGAAAAATTGCGTCTGTAGTTTCTCCTTGCTTTCAGCCGTTCACAGTACCAGCTCAGCAAAGCCATTTTGGTTGATGTTACAAGGCCAGATTAGTCAATCATCCAGACTGTTGCCCCTGCAACTACTGAAAAGGCTGTTGCCCCTCTCAACAGATACCCCTCCGTTGTGGTTGCACCTACGGCACGGCTGTCTGTATCGCTGAGGCACGCAAGCCTCCCCACCAACGCCAAGGTCCATGGTTCATGAGGGGGGGGGGGGGGGGGGGGCTATTTGTTGTACAGAACTACGTGAAATAAACACAGTCGTTGCGCACATCTCCCTCGACACGGAGTCAAACCTGATAACACTATATTCAGTTCCGTTTGTTGTACAGAACTGAACACAGTGATAAGAGATCTTATTTCGTGAGGAAGCAGATGTAGCCATCAACTGTATTTACTTCATGTCGTAAAGCGTACAGCAATAAGTCGCAAATAATGGTTACAGCAAATTCAAATTTCGGTCACTGTGTGGCCATCTCGTTTTGCAATAAACATTATTTGCGCCTTTAATACTTAAAAATAGCGTGGTGTTATTTGTTTTTCAAAATTTAGGGAGAGTCTGTTTTCTGAGAAACAATTACTAATTCTCTGGCAAGCATCATTTATAACCTCTTCTGTTACCTTCTATCTAGCGGCGTTACTTCCATCGGCCATTCCCTCGATGAGGGCAGCGAACTGTGATAGATGGCGGAATAGTTGGCTAAGAATGTTGTTGCTGCTAGCGGTGACTTATTTTCAGCAGACTGCTTCTGTCAACATGTACGTATGAAGAGTGGAGATGTCAAACGTCCTAAGTGCCACATCTCACCCTAATCAGGAGGACCAAAACACAAAGTACCTGTTTTCGTACATACCTTATTTGTATTCAAAACAGTTAGGAGGTGTTCTGATGTCACAGAATTATTCGGAACAATTCGACACTGCAAAAAATAAAGCTTTTGTGAGAAGTGCCGTTAATACAGAGCGACTACGTTTTATTTGTCACAATACAAGTACATGAAAAGAGCAGTGACCTTTGAAGTAGGGGAAGTGTAGTCAATAAAAGCTATTACTCGTACCTTTTACAACGTTATCAGAAGAGAATGACGAAATTAAATTCAAGAAAGAAAATTTCGTAGTACTGAATTCCGTTTCCGCCACAGCTCCATTTTTGGTATCAGATGTTGCAAAGTGTACTTAAAACTCGCAGAGCTGTTGGGGAAGAAATGATAACATCGTCACCAGCTCTCTGACAAACATGGCTGGTCTTTCCGACCAAGTACTGCACGGCAAACATCTCCTGCGGTCTTTCCTCTTTTTGAATACATTGACATTTTTCAGTTCTTGTGCTTCAGAGGAACTATTTTAATATAGCAATTTGCGGTGGAAGAGTACGAGACACTTTGTTCGTACAGCGTTTGGAGATCTTACACTCCTGCCTCGACGACAATTTTTCAGCACCATATTAAAAATCGAAGAAGTCAGCTGTATGCACTGCTGCTGCATAGAATGGGCTCATAGTGTTAGATGACTCAAAAGTCTTTTGGGAATCTCACCGAACAGAGGCCTTCGTTTCTCCACAATTGCAAAATCTCTGTCGCAGCTCAAAAAAGCGACTCACGGAAAACCTGCGAGTTATCTTTTCAGACCAACCTAGGCTAAATAGAAGGAACGCACCGCAGTTGGAACTCGAGAGGGAGGCACTGCTTGGCGAGAAGATCATGCACCACCGAGTATTGAATGTTTGAAACACTTCCCCCATGCTTTGACGTTTGGATGAAGTCTAGACATGCAACAGCGTACCGAGAACACAACAGCAATCTACATCTACATCTACATCTATACTCCGCGAGCCACCTTACGGTGTGTGGCGGAGGGTACTTATTGTACCACTATCTGTTCGCCCCTTCCCTGTTCCATTCACGAATTGTGCGTGGGAAGAACGACTGCTTGTAAGTCTCCGTATTTGCTCTAATTTCTCGGATCTTTTCGTTGTGATCATTACGCGAGATATATGTGGGCGGTAGTAATATGTTGCCCATCTCTTCCCGGAATGTGCTCTCTCGTAATTTCGATAATAAACCTCTCCGTATTGCGTAACGCCTTTCTTGAAGTGTCCGCCACTGGAGCTTGTTCAGCATCTCCGTAACGCTCTCGCGCTGACTAAATGTCCCCATGACGAATCGCGCTGCTTTTCGCTGGATCATGTCTATCTCTTCTATTAATCCAACCTGGTAAGGGTCCCATACTGATGAGCAATACTCAAGAATCGGACGAACAAGCGTTTTGTAAGCTACTTCTTTCGTCGATGAGTCACATTTTCTTAGAATTCTTCCTATGAATCTCAACCTGGCGCCTTCTTTTCCCACTATTTGTTTTATGTGATCATTCCACTTCAGATCGCTCCGGATAGTAACTCCTAAGTATTTTACGGTCGTTACCGCTTCCAATGATTTACCACCTATGGCATAATCGTACTGGAATGGATTTCTGCCCCTATGTATGCGCATTATATTACATTTATCTACGTTTAGGGAAAGCTGCCAGCTGTCGCACCATGCATTAATCCTCTGCAGGTCCTCCTGGAGTACGTACGAGTCTTCTGATGTTGCTACTTTCTTGTAGACAACCGTGTCATCTGCAAATAGCCTCACGGAGCTACCGATGTTGTCAACTAAGTCATTTATGTATATTGTAAACAATAAAGGTCCTATCACGCTTCCCTGCGGTACTCCCGAAATTACCTCTACATCTGCAGATTTTGAACCGTTAAGAATGACATGTTGTGTTCTTTCTTCTAGGAAATCCTGAATCCAATCACAAACCTGGTCCGATATTCCGTAAGCTCGTATTTTTTTCACTAAACGTAAGTGCGGAACCGTATCAAATGCCTTCCTGAAGTCCAGGAATACGGCATCAATCTGCTCGCCAGTGTCTACGGCACTGTGAATTTCTTGGGCAAATAGGGCGAGCTGAGTTTCACATGATCTCTGTTTGCGGAATCCATGTTGGTTATGATGAAGGAGATTTGTATTATCTAAGAACGTCATAATACGAGAACACAAAACATGTTCCATTATTCTACAACAGATTGACGTAAGCGAAATAGGCCTATAATTATTCGCATCTGATTTATGACCCTTCTTGAAAATGGGAACGACCTGCGCTTTCTTCCAGTCGCTAGGTAATTTACGTTCTTCCAGCGATCTACGATAAATTGCTGATAGAAAGGGGGCAAGTTCTTTAGCATAATCACTGTAGAATCTTAAGGGTATCTCGTCTGGTCCGGATGCTTTTCCGCTACTAAGTGATAGCAGTTGTTTTTCAATTCCGATATCGTTTATTTCAATATTTTCCATTTTGGCGTCCGTGCGACGGCTGAAGTCAGGGACCGTGTTACGATTTTCCGCAGTGAAACAGTTTCGGAACACTGAATTCAATATTTCTGCCTTTCTTCGGTCGTCCTCTGTTTCGCTTTTGCGAAAAAAAATGGCAGATGGGACATTCCCCATTTCCACTCTTGGCGTACATTTTGCAAGCAACTCTAGGTGCATGACGGAGACTACATCGTATCTGTGGTGTCAGTTTTCCTTCCTATTCCATTCACATATCAAGCAAGGTGAAAAAGTTTGTATTTATGCTTCTGTGAGCGTCCTAATCTCTCTCGACTTACTCTCATTACCTTCACGTGAGTTATACGACGGTGACAACATAATGGCCACATAGTGTTGTTCGATTTGGGGTAGCTAGTACGTTACATGGCTCAGAAATCATCTGAACGATTCTTTTATCGAAATTATGTGTAACACGTCAGTTTACAGGTTATGTATATATGACTAATCAATATTAATGAGCACATTACTTCTTATGTCATACTCATGCAACTGCACTAAAAACAGTTTTTTTCTAGTGGTCATTTTTTAAGTAGAGATTCGTAAATAGAATAGAAGGAGTTGCCCAGGAGTAATCATTTTACGTTAGATTCAAAACTTGCTTTGGTACCTATCAAGCATATTATGATATTTGGTAAAACACCAGAAATTTTTGGTGCTACATATTGACATTTAGATCTACATCTACATGGTTACTCTACAATTCACACTTAAGTGCCTGGCAGGGGGTTCATCGAACCATTTTCATACTACGTCTCAACCATTCCACTCTCTAATGGCGCGTGGGAAAAAGGAACACCTAAATCTTTCCGTTCGAGCTCTGATTTCTCTTATTTTATTATGATGATCATTTCTCCTTACGTAGGTGGGTGTCAACAAAATATTTTCGCATTCGGAAGAGAAAGTTGATGATTGAAATTTGCCGGCCGGAGTGGCCGTGCGGTTCTAGGCGCTACTGTCTGGATCCGAGCGACCGCTACGGTTGCAGGTTCGAATCCTGCCTCGGACATTGATGTGTGTGATCCCCTTAGGTTAGTTAGGTTTAATTAGTTCTGAGTTCCAGCCGACTGATGACCTCAGAAGTTAAGTCGCATAGTGCTCAGAGCCGTTTGAACCATTTTTGATTGAAATTTCGTAAATAGATCTCGCCGCAAAGAAAACCGCCTTTGTTTCAGTGACTGTCACCCCAACTCGCGCGTATCATATCAATGACACTCTCACCCCTATTGCGCGATAACACGAAACGGGCTGCCCTTCTTTGCACTTTTTCGATGTCCTCCGTGAATCCTACCTGGTAAGGACCCCACACCGCGCAGCAATATTCCAGCAGAGGACGGAGAAGTGTAAAGTAGGCTGTCTCTTTAGTGGATTTGTCGCGTCTTCTAAGTGTTCTGCCAACAAAGCGCAGTCTTTGTTTCGCCTTCCCCACAATATTATCTATGTGGTCTTTCCAGTCTAAGTTGCTCCTAATAGTAATTCCTAGGTATTTAGTCGAATTGACAGCCCTTAGATTTGTGCGATTTATCGTGTACCAAAAATTTACCGGATTTCTTTTAGTACCCATGTGGATGACCTCGCGCTTTTCTTTGTTTAGTGCCAATTGCCACTTTTCGCACCATACTGAAATTCTCTCTAGATCATTTTGTGATTGGAATTGATCGTCTGATGATTTTACTAGACGGTAAATTATAGCATCATCTGAAAACAATCTAAGGGGGCTGCTCAGATTATCACCTAGATCATTTATGTAAATCAGGAACAGCAGAGGGCCTATGTCACGACCTTACGGAACGCCAGATATCACTTCTGTTCTACTCGATGATTTACCGTCTATCACTACCACCTGTGAATGGCTTGAATGGCTTCCGAGCCACTGTCGACTTTAATAAAGGGTAATAAAAGCCATTTTCCCCTCTAGTGGTTGTGTGGACATCACTGATCTTCTCAAATTGTGTTGAATTATTCATGACGAATTTTATGTTGTGGACTGGCAAGACAGCCAATCCACAGTGACGGGTAGCCGAAAGGCACGCGTTTAAGCTCACGCAGGCTGGCGTGAGGTCTGGAACAGTTAAAGGAGTTATATTAGCAAGAAAAGTACGTAGCTGCTGGAATACTTAACTTTAATCCATAATTGGTGAACATCGGTCTGACGGTACATGCATCACAAGATAAATAGCAAATGATAATGGCGCATTGCTAGGTCGTAGCAAATGACGTAGCTGAAGGCTATGCTAACTATCGTCTCGGCAAATGAGAGCGTAATTTGTCAGTGAACCATCGCTAGCAAAGTCGGCTGTACATCTGGGGCGAGTGCTAGGAAGTGTCTCTAGACCTGCCGTGTGGCGGCGCTCGGTCTGCAATCACTGACAGCGGCGACACGCGGGTCCGACTTATACTACCGGGCCGCGGCCGATTTAAAGGCTACCACCTAGCAAGTGTGGTGTCTGGCGGTGATACCACATTTTATTAGAAAGAATATGTATTGTGACGGCGCAATTAAAATGTCCAATTCCCTGAAGAGGTGCTTACAAAATGGTTCTGAGCGCTATGGGACTTAACAGCTATGGTCATCAGTCCCCTAGAACTTAGAACCACTTAAAACTAACTAACCTAAGGACAGCACACAACACCCAGCCATCACGAGGCAGAGAAAATCCCTGACCCTGCCGGGAATCGAACCCGGGAACCCGGGCGTGGGAAGCGAGAACGCTACCGCACGACCGCGAGATGCGGGCAGGTGCTTACAAGACGACTGCAGGTGAACGCCGCGCATTGCTCTTACTGATCGCTTTTGTGCAATCAATACTTTCTTTCTAAGTAGTGAGTTACCCAAGAAAATTATTCCATACGACATAACTGACTGTAAACATGCAAAATCTGTCGGCAGATTGATTGATTTGTTTCCAGTACTACCAGTTATACTAAGAGCAAAAGTAGCTGAAGTTAAGTACTTGGGAAACACAGCAATATGCTTCTCCACTTCAAGGGTTCATCAATATCTACACCCAAAAATTTGGAGCTTTCTACACTATTTATTGACACTTGCTTATGTGCTGCATTACTTGTTGGTATGACTATTTGTTGTACAGAAACGAATGTGGTGTTATCAGGTTTGATTCCATGTGGAAGAAGATGTGTCCAGCGACTGTATTTATTCCAGTAATGTTTATTGCAAATCCCAAATTTGGTCAGTGTGTGACCGTCTTGACCGAAATCTGAATTTGCAATAAATATTATTTGTGACCTTACTACCTGAAAATAATGTGTTTTTTTCATAATTTACGGAGAGTTCATTTTCTGAGAAGTACTTAATAGTTCTCTGGAAAACGTCATTTGCAATCTCTTATGTTGCTTTCTCTCTAACGGGATTTCTTCCATCCGCCATTGATCAGAGCAGTGAACTGTGATGGAGGGCGGAGTTATTGGATAAGAATGTCCTTCCTGCTAGCCGTGACTGGTTTTCAGCGGTCTGGTTCTCTTCACATCTACGTATGAAGAGGAAATGTAAGACATTCTGAGTACATCTCACATTTGTGACGAGAATCGAGAAACAGTGAATCTGTTTTCGTACATAAACGTGTACCCAAAAAATTGAGACGGTATTCTGAAACCATAGAATTGAAAAATTGAAGACCTCGTCTGTGAACAGTAGTAAGGTATAGTCGATGAGAAACAGAATTATTTTGCGCAAAACATGGCAGGCAAGTGATGTGCTTTAGTCATATAAATTGAAAGTTCCATGATAAAGCGCGAGATTCCAGCTGTATCTCTAAGTGCAAATTCTCACTGACGGCAACCTTGTCGGGGTATGTGTGTGCAAACAGTGGTAAGTGACAAAAACATGGCTGGCAGTAGTAGTAACGTGTGCGGTTTTCGTGCCAGGATCCAGGGATGATTTGTGCACATCCGAGGATGATGTCAATGACAACGACTCAGATAAAGATCCTGATTATGGGTCCGAATGGAAATGCGTCTTAACTGTTATTGGTAATCAAGTAAATGCGAATAATTCTTTAAGCATAGGGCGAGGAATTTCGCCTGATCCAAGACACCTTTTCAGTTTAGTTTTGCCCAGACTTGTTGCAGCACTTTTTGTGCTATCTTCAGTGGGTTATTTTATTTTCTTGCTTACATGGAGTTACTAGACATTTATGTTAGTAGATAGTCTGCTACACAATCTACAACTTGTCATGGCTTTGATGTTGTAGTGTTTTCTCATATGTTTTGGAGAGGTGAATACGCTGATTTCTGTGACTTATGGTCGTTTGACAACGCACTTTCTATGAATTTTCAAACATGGGCAGAGTCTTCGCCGCCATGGCGTGTTACAACAACTGAATGAAAAATCACAATGGACGTACTTGAAATTTCTTATTCATGAGATTTTATTAATGGCGCCGAAACTTCTGCCCATATTTGAAAATTCGTAGAAAGTTCGTTTTCAAACGACCATAAGTCACAGAAATGAGTGTATCAAAACATATGGGAAAACACTACAACATCAAAACCATGACAAGTTGTAGATCGCGTAGCAGACTGGCTTCCAACATAAATACGCAATATCTTTATGTAAGTAAGAAAACAAAATAACCCACTGAAGATAGCACAAAAAGAGCTGAAACATGTCTGGGCAAAACTAAACTGAAAGGGTGTCTTGGATCAGGCGGAATTCCTCGTCCTATTTTCATAGCAAACACGGACATAAGAAGAACCGCAACACAACAAGATGTTAAGTCGTGTCCCTTACCGTAGTTTACGTGAATTTATGCAACTGCCTTATGGTAGAAATGTTAGAAATGTTAAAGGTCAATTTAACATTGTTTATGTGCTGTAGTAAGACGACAACAAAATTAATTTTCTATTGTGCTGAGTCATTCATTAGTTTTTGAAGTGGTAATCCTTTATACTTAAAAAACTGGTATTTCTATCTTAGTATCGCAAACTGAAACAATTTGGACGTTTTAAATTTGTATTTTTGACTACGATCACAACAACTTTGGTTGATTATGCTGTTGGAAATACTACAACCAACCACAAGTTATTATTTTTAGAAATGATCCTATCGCATCGTTACTAGCTTCGGGCCTGAGCCCATGGAGAGCCCATAGTATTGATTTCTTGGCAGGTTTTTCGTTTATGTTCTAAAATATAACAAAATTTTTGTGATTACATAGTTTACAAAAGGATTTACATTGCGTATAAGCTCTATAGATTGTACTTCACGAAAAGTTCTCATCTACATATTATAAGACAGAGGTTTATTCTCTTTTTTGTTTGATGCTGATCCATGAGTTAAACTAAACACAGTATGACGAACACATTTGTTTACATCGACTGCTGATCTGATTCGCCAAAGAAAGTGATATGTGTACATATATGGCATGGGTCTGGTGCTACTGCAAAAATACTTCACTTTGGTACTGATAATTTTAAAGCTATACATTTAATTGAAATGAAAAATACTCCTGCCATAGCACAGAAAAGACGAATATATCCTGGACTGAGTTGTAGCCATAAAAGAAAGGGACTAAATAACTTTTCCATTTATCTGCCAGCTTCAAAAACATTTAAATCGATACATCTTGACGTATTCGCGATTTCTTACCTTTTGCAGTTAGTTCATCGTCTCAAGTAAAGTAACTTGATCCCAAATCCATCCCCATAAACTTAATCCCCGTAAAAAACTTTTTTTTTTAGCTTTTACATGTATGCTCTTCAGCCATTTGATATTATAGATTGTTTACTATGGCAGGCGAATCTTCTGGATTTTGGGCACGGTTTCACGTAACTTAGCTTATAAATAGCAAGATGGAGGCGTGCCAATACCTTGCACCTAAGAGAGCTACTGCGTTGGGGAAGTAGGGTTAATTTGTAAAAAAGCGCGAATATTTCTGTACGTTTCGATTTAAATGTCTATGAAGCTGCCAGATAGTCGAAAAGCTAATCCCTTCCTTATATATCCATAACTCTGCTCAGAACATATTCACCTCTTTTTGGGCTATGATAAGAGCATTTTTCATTCTATTTTACAACTCTTACTCTACCATAATTTTGACATTAGGTCGCCGTAGCTTGGTAACCGATGTAGATTGTTGTTGAATCAGGCGATAACTGATCCGTTATAAGACTTCCTTTGTCTTTCGTTGCTTATTCGCGGCAATGGATAAAGCTATTATGTAACAACAGTTTAACCATCAGTTACATGTATTGGTCTACCTTCTTACAAAATTTGAACCTAGTCGCACAAGTTTGAAACGTAGATGTAAAAAATTTCACAAAATACGCGTTTTTTGCACTAAAAATCCAAATGAAGCTAGATTTTTGAAAGCTTATTTTCAATTTCATCTTAAGAATTCATTTTTTATTTATTTGATGCAATTTAAAGCGTTTGCACGCATTCAGTTCACGAAAGAATGAACTTTAAGCTCGACTTTAAACCGCCGTATATCGACGCCTTCGTCCATTTATCTACCTTCATCCAAAGTTTGAACGATTCGTAGAAGTTTGAAATATGTAGGTGGCATGCTACAAAAAAACTCCCAGAAAAACAAATTTTTTGCATGTTTTTCCCCGTAAAATATCCCAACGCTGAACATGCAAATTGTGTCACTAGTCGAGCTTTAATTTTCACGCAATTACAATCTTTTGCAAAAGGAATTAATCGATTCGCACAATTTACCTGGACATCAGCTCCGGTTCGCCTTTCAAGCCTTGCTTAATATGGCTACAGCAAGACAGTTGTTCGAATGGCTATGGAAATTGCCGCTTGTCCGGGCAAAACCATGAACTTTTTATCTCATGGTCCTAATTCAAATAGGAACCAAGCAATAAGACCATCCCAATCTGCGATTCTGCGCGAGGTCTTTTCAGAGATACGTATGTTACAGCGCTTCTACGCTGTAACGATCTAGATTTGAAAGAAGCTGGTAATGATCTATGAAGAATATTATCTCCGTCAATTAATTATTATTTTTATTATTTCAAATATAAGATCTGTATGAAATTTTGGACGTATATTTGGTTTCTAACTCCAGTTGAGCATTGAGGATGCAGTCAGGTTTACTGTGAACATGGAGGTATATTTCTTAATTTTCTACGATGCTTACTTCTGTGTTTCCGTTTTGGGCCAAGGGAGCATCGGAGGTGGATTTATTTAGGTTGTTGAGCCTGAGAGCATCCACGTGTTCTTGGCATCGTGCTTTGAAACTCCTATCAGTTTGGTCAATGTAAAATGTGGAGCGCACAGACAATTTAGTTTATAAGTGCTAGGCTTGTGGTGTACTTCATTCTTTGAATTTAAGTTACGAACAGTTTTGATTTCATCTTTTGCCAAGAAAGCAACGCTACCGTCTGACTATGGGCTCACACCTGAAACTATTAACTGTACGATAAAATCATAAAAAAACTTGTGGCTGGTTGCAGAATTTCCTAAGGTTAAAAACCATTCAACAGCCAAGATCGCATAATACATTTCTTTATCTAACACAACCGGTTTAAAATGACTATGCTGGTGTCTTCAGGTCTTAAAATCTTTCTGTTGTAAAACATGTTTATTTTACACTGAGATTACGTACAAGATGTCAAATGGATAAAATAGCACACTATAAAAGGTTTGTCATCGCTAAAATATTAAAAACCATAAAGGGCCTTGTGCAAAAGGCAATGTCCACGTACATATTGCTCACAGTTGCTTGTTACATCATACAGCCACGGTACACAATAGCAAAACTCTTTAGCTATGCTGGCAGTATTCTAAACAGTGCGAGTACACTTTATATGTCATATAAGGTACAAGTTGCTCTGTTTAGAATATGCCCAGCGTAAGTAAAGAGTTGTGTTATTGTGTACCGCGGCTGTACGATGTAACAAGCAACTGTAAACAATATGTACGTGCACATGGCCTTTTGCACAACGTCCTTTATGGTTTTAAATATTTTAGCGACGTCAAACCTTTTACAGCGTGCTATTTTTATCCACTTGACATCTTGCACGTGAGGTCAGCGTGTCAGGAACTGGTTTTACAACAAAAAGATTTTAAGACCTGAAGATGACAGTATAGTCTGTTGAAACAGTTTGAGTTAGATAAAGAAATATTTTAAGCGTTCTTGGCTGTTGAATAGTTTTTCACAATTAAACAGATCGCCCTTCAGTACTCTCAAAATGAGAAAATTCAATTCCCTACGTTGTAAATGAGCAAAACAGTTGCGGTTTTCTCTAATTATAATGGATAAAATAATGTTTCGTTACCTCGACCAGCAAGTAAACAGCGGTAAGTCAATACTAATCTATGTTAAGTGCACTCAGCTGGCAAGTAAACAATGTTAAGTACCTACCGATGCATTTTTGAAAATAAAAATTTTTACAGACTATACGATTTTAAAAATATGCCGCTACTCAAGAAATATTTGAAAGCAATGACTTATCTGGACGAAAAATCACAATGGATGTACTTGAAATATATTATTTATGAGTTTTTACTGAACCTTAACTTTGCAATTTCTCAAAACAACCAAGTTGTCCCTTACCTCTGTTTACAGCCGATGCCTCCTGTTATGCTTCTCACATCATTACTGCAGGAAATGAAGTTTTTCTTTCAAAATGGTTCAAATGGCTCTGAGCACTATGGGACTTAACATCTTAGGTCATAAGTCCCCTAGAACTTAGAACTACTTAAAACTAACCAACCTAAGGACATCACACACATCCATGCCCGCGGCAGGATTCGAACCTGCGACCGTAGCAGGCCCGCGGTTCCGGACTGCAGCGCCTAGAACCGCAAGACCACCGCGGCCGGCTAAGTTTTTCTTTCATGTGCCATTAACACTGAGGTACTACGTTTTACTTCTGATAACAGAAGTGCGGAAGTACAGCAGTAATGTTGTAGCTAGTAAAAATGTAATCAACAAAAACCGTTTATCGTATCTTTTTGTATTCCTGAGCGCCGGCAGCGTAATAGCTATCTTGTAAAGACATTTTGTGTGTATTATACCAGGGCTTGTAGGGGGGGGGGGTGAGTACGTAATATTTTGAATAGGAACCCAGGCCCGGAAACGTCATCCAACTACGCTACAGAATATCCAAAGGTATTGGCGCCGGTGCCTGTAAATGTATGTAAATACGGAATGATTCCGTGATGATGTTACAAGCTTTCTAGGATGATAGAGACGGATAAATGTATCAATCTGAGGTAGGAGTGGCTGTACCGAAAACGAACGAGTCTAAAACTACAGGCGAAAACTGTCCTGATACGCGTAACAGTGGAATACAAGTACCAGTACGGTTGTTGCTAAGATTCTAGGATAGGCAGCTTTCAGAGGCGGTACTACGGCCCAAAACAAGAAAAAATGTGTGGTTAACATGGACTATAAAATGCATACGTTAAGAGCTGTGAGCACCTTTTCAATAGACGAGATGCATTTCACAATAGCGAACATAAACAGTTCCACACTTCTTTGAGATCATTTTTGCTGAAACTCTTATTTTTAACTTCGAGGTTGTTCTCTTATCCTGGTCGCGAGTAAATCTGCATTTTGCTTATTTCGTAAACGGAACTTCATTCGTGTCCGTCTGAAGCAGAAGTGCTATTCTACATACAGGGTGTAAATTTTAAGTTGACAAACCAGAATAACCCGAAAAGTAAGCTTCACACGAAATATGTGTAGGATCCAAAGTTGATTATTTTCGACGGGGACGTCTGCTAGTCCCCCCTGGCGATGGGGCGGGAGGCAACTTTAAAATTTCTAATGGGAACCCCCATTTTTGATTGCAGAATCAGATTCTACATAAAAAACTTTGTACATTCTGTCTTAAACTTTTTTTTTAAATTCTTGGCAGTTGGCGCTGTAATTCGACAAAATCCATGTTCTCATTTTTGCGTGGAAAATGGTTACGGATAAATAAAAAATACTTATTTACTCCGTAAATTTTGATTCGCTAAAACTAAAACTCTCCCTCTCTCCCCTTAGGGTCGGGTTGGGGAGAGAGGAATTAGAGTTTTACAAATGTTGACCCAAAAACTGTATTAATTTTTCCGCAGATTCGGATAATTTCTGTTTGTTTCGTGGTCATGAGGCCACACAACTTTTAATTATCAAACAAATTATCTAGGTAACTAACCAAACATCCTACTTACTAACGAGTGAACTCATAGGGGGAGAGATCGAGACTGTGTAAACGATATGTAAGGGCTTCCCAAAGAAACTTCTGCAGCGTACTCCCTATAACCTTGGCATCATGTGGAAGGGGATGTTGTTGGCAGGTTGTTTCGATCTCTTCCCATGCGGTTTATGTTTTTGGTGCCCTCAGGAAAGACATTCGCGGCCGTCGATTTGCGTCGGACGAAAAGCTGCAAGCCTGGGTCTAACCCTAGGTCCTTAGGCAACCGCAAACATTTTTCAGTAAAGGCATTGGCCGTATTATCTCACAGTGTGATAAGCGTAATAATAATTACGGTGACTGCTTTTGAAATACTAAACGGTGTAGTTAGTATTTTTTTCCCTCTCTCTCGTTGTCGAATGACTAGCCCGTACAAGAATACAATTTTTATTTTTATTTTACATTTGTTCAGCAGCACACAGTACTGTTTGCACTGTCACTTCCTGCTTGAAGTACATCTCGACGTAGTATGAAAGTCATAGCAACAAATGTCATGTGCATGAATAGCCACCCGCACTTCCACTGTTCCTATGCAACATTTTTGACAAGCATGTGTCAGATCTGGTACACCATGCGTAGACCATATTTTCACATTACGACAGATCTTATAAAAACATAGGCAAAAATAAAAAAAACATAGGATTGATTTTCATAGATTTAGAAAAAGCATATAATACTATCCCGAGAAAACTACTTTGGAGCGCATTACATGTGGAAAATATAATGGGCCTTTAATTAAAATAACACAAGAAATGTATAAGATAACATATGTCAAGTGAAAATTGGTAGTCTCTTTCACAGAAATTTAAAACAAGCGAGGGTCTGTTACAGGCCTGCCCCACGTCACCAACATTATTTCTATATAGACATCAGACTTAAGACTGGCATGCAGCAAGAAATTAAAGATGGAGTTTATTTACATCACTTACTATTTTCTGATGATCATGTAGCTATAGCACAAGACGTGGAGGATGTAAATTATATATGTAACCAATCAGCAATGGAATACAGAAACCGGGGATTCAAGATTAATTACTACCAGAAAACAGAATACCTCACTAATGATCCAGATGACTTATACATAGAGGGAAAGAAAATTAAGAAGGTCAATACTTTCTATTATTTGGGATCCATTTTAGAGACTGAGGGAAAATCAGAGGTAGTAATTAGTAAAAGAAGTAGCAATAGAAGGAACGTCATTGGGATGCTCATCTACGCCTTATGGAGCAGAAATATAACAAACTGAACCAAAAGAAACATATATAAATCGATACTAGAGAGCATAGTTATGTATGGAGAAGAGACTTGGACTGACACATAAAAAAACTGAAAGGAGTAGAAAAGAACTTCTGGAGAAGATGAGTAAGAATTTCTAGAAATGACAAAGTAAGAAATGGCGAAATAATAAAGAATAAAGAGCGTAGAAGTAACAGAAAGAATACATGACGTGATGGATAGAAGGAAGTTACAATGGTATGGGCATGCAAGAAGAATGGAGGAAGCCAGAATTCAGAAAATGATCCTGGAATGGGAACCGGAGGGAGAGAAGAGAAAAGGACGCCCTATGACCGCCTAGTTCCAAAATGTACGATTAATGAGAAAACTTGTCGCAAAGGAAGAAGACATGCAAGATCGAAACACGTGGAGGGGCACCGTGAGATCTTATGTAACAGATGTAATAATTTGTTATGTTGGAGAAAAACCCTTGCGTAGAGGAAAATCTCAATAAATAAAAAAAATGTGGCACAGGTTCAAAGACTTCGGAATTTTTAGTATGCCTCGTCAAACAGGATTTAGACTCATCGGCAACAGCTTGCCAAATACCTTTTTTCAGATTCCGATCTTTGTATGCACTAATTTGGACGTCGTACATGAAACGCATTTATAAAATTCATTGATCTCTCATTTGCCCGCTTCGCCATGCGTGTATACAACAAACTCGTGACAGCAAACAACTTACAAAACATGCAACCATATGTACAAGCGCGAAGTTTCGAACAAAAGCGAATCGATATTTTTTACATTCAGAGAGTTTATAACTTACCTATTCTCTCCGGTGTATAAAAGGTTTTGTGAAACTTGTACTTAATGTTTAGCAGTTAACGGAAACAAGACATCAATTCCGAAGAACAATGTTTAACAAAAGAACATTGATACTTATATCACGATCATCACCACACGGGTTTTTATTAGGCACAACAACAAAAGTGATAATAAGTTACTAATTAGCTCTAGATAGAAATAATTTTGAATAAGTAAATGGTTGAATAAATTTGGATTGCACATTAACTGCGGTTGTCAGCGCAAAAACGCAAAACCGATAAATTTGGTTAACGACTGATGTGACTTTGAATAACTGGGATTGAGTAATAATGCAACGACTGAACAAAACGCACACACGTGATCTTAGATATTAAACACATTTGAAACATGGACAAAATGATGTTAATCTGAGCTACTCTGACATTATTTATTGCTACGAACACCAATAATTGGAAAAGAACAGCAACACTTTATGTAAACTACACTGAATTATGTAACTCATGGTAATGCTGTTTGCTTGAAAATTTGCAAAAACACGACCAAAAATAATTACTGTTTTTTCTCAAATTAATGTCGAAAATTGTTTCATTTATAGCAACAACCGTTTGGCAATACATGTGTTATGAGGATATAAACACAGAAATTATTTGTAAAACAACATAAAATCATAAACATGCTTTGGCAGCAATAGTATAACTGTACTTTTGTCACTGAACTATAAATTGCTTTCATTTACTTTTGGACTGAATGACTGTCCGCAACAATAGTTTAACACTACAAGGAACTATAATTACTACTGCCTCTGATACCAATAATTATTTGTATGAAAGGTAACAGTGAAATTAATTCGATTTCTCTTCTTTCAGTTATTTTTTTCACCTGTGACTTTCTCGGAATTTTTGGTGAAAGGATGAGACCCCGCTGATACTAATGACTTGGGTAAATTAGAGTAACTCACCGGGTTTATGATTTGACTGAACAACAATATAATGAGCAAAAAAATTAATTGTTACGCTGGTAAGCCTTGTGCACGACTACAAGATAACTGGCATGACCTAACCTTGCGACGAGTTGCTCCTGGTGCAACGTAATGCTTTTTATGGTACCCATTATTCGCAACAGGCTCTTCTAGATCAGCGCTTACCTTGAATAACTTTGAGCCACGCAGTAACCTTCCTTAACTCCCAAATCATCTTATAATCATGTACTAGGCCCATACACGTACTTGCTCACTTATATTTTTCCTTGCCAGATACTACAAAACCAGCCCCGGAACCAAAGCCGTTAGGACAGAATTTGTCTGATACTGGTCATTCCATAGGGAGCATTGAGAAGGGTGGAAGGGCCGTGCTCTTGATTTGTTAGAGGAGCTTGAGATTTATAAAGCAAAAAATAGCCAGATAAACTGCTTAACTAGCAAAATGATTTTGTGCCCAATGCCTACTTTGCTTTATTTGACAATGTTTTACCCTAATCACTGCACGCCTCTGTTATATGTATAGTGTGTTCGCAAGTTCACCTATCACATATTTACTTCGTTTTCATACGTTTTACGCGTGACTCTAGTAGGTTCTTGTTCCTTCTTTATTCATTTCATAGACTGCATTAATCAGGTAATGAAGATCATCCACTGTTACGGAATTTTATCATTCTTTTCTTGCAACGGAGTACTGCAGTGTACGAGGGGCCCTCTGCCGGTCACGTTCCTCCAACGACTTCCCGCCTGTGCGGAATTGTGGCGTTAGCGCTAACAGAGGGCGCTGATTATGTGCAGAACTATGTTTTCTTTCATTTGTGGCTCCTTTAGCGATTTGTTTTATGGTTGTTTAATATTATCCGGTGCACTATCAACGGTGTTTAATATTTATGTCATTGTCTAGAATATTGGCACTAGAGCATATGTCAACCACTGTTTTTTAACTCTTCGGCTTTTTAACAATATTACTTTTGTCGTGTTCTTCTTTTTATTGCTTTTTATTACTGTAACACCTTTTATACTTTATAAGCTTATTACAGTTTTAACTATTGTATCCCCCTTTTATTTTCGCTGTTTCAATTAATTATTGAAAATTAGTGTATGCCGACATTAGCGACATCTCGTCAACTTACAACACAAACATTTTGTGGTTACTGTACGGCAGCTTGTTTTAAACAGTAGTACTACTGACAACATGACTCGTGCATGTGATGTTATTTATATGTATTTGACGATGCTGGTGCTGATTCCGCATTTAACATTTGACGATGCCACTATGGCTGCAGTACAGACTTCGTTTTTATGAAACAGGTATGCCTCTTCATATTTAAAGCGCACAAATGTAAATTTTGTCAGTAATACTTTGCAATATGGCTCTATGTATTGTTCTTAAGTTGTATAAGTTTGCGAGTGTATTTATATTTTTCCCATTTTTCCTGCAGATCTGTTGATGGTCATTAAAGACCGAAACCGGTAATCTGTTAAACAAAAAAGATTGTGACCATAGACGTAAATTAAAGGAAACTTATTACATATACGGGTCACTGTGCTCTTTCGCGACCATGTCGCAGCTTGCGTATGAAGGAGTCTTACTACTTTTTAAGCTTTTATCAAGTTCAGACTTTTTCTTCGACTGTGTGAAGCAAGTATAGACTGCACAAAGAAGAAGTTCGACTGCGCTGGGGGGTGACGGTGTGAATGGAATAACAGGATATCCGATGTAAAGAAACAGCACACCGGTGCGTTAAAAAACAATTTTTAACGCAACTAGTATATATTTCTTCACAAAGAGCTGCTGAAACTGATGAATAAAAATCTAAATGACGAGAATGGCCTCTGCGGTGGGTGGAGACATGTGGGGGATAATTCTGACGTAATCGGCCCCGGCGCTACCAACACAAACTGCAATGTTTAACTTCACCACGCCGCTTTGACGCTACGACTGCTAGATCGCTGGAGTTGGCAGAAATGCAAGAAACAAGACCGTCGATATGAAGTACTCCGGACAAATGCGATATGTGACGAAACCGAATGACGTACCTATCGGACACCTTTAATTTGTGTCACATACGTGCAGTTACCATTGTTAGCAAAGTGGTTATCGCCAACAGTGAACGTCCATCGTATTGCTTTCAACTCTTGCTCTGAGGGGGATAAGCACGCTACTAGCTTGTTGTTGTACACAATATCTAATAATAAATAAACACTTACATGTACAGCTCTAAAACTGGCAATATATTTGCATTGTGCAATCGATATGTTTTGGTCGGTCGATGAGTCGGCATTCGGTGATTTTCCGATACGACGGGTCGATAGTGAAATGTTTTTAAATATCGAGATATTGGAATCCCGAGATTTTTAATAATATCAATAGCCCTACCGGCATCTCCTGTACAATACGTCGACAACAGTCACTGCGCAGTACGTTGATAACAGCCCGCAATGTTGCCAGGCAACACCACACACTTACCGTCTGTTGCAGCCACACTGCAGTAATGTTGATGGCAACACTATAGTGGCCAACTGTTGCCGTAAGACGTGGCTCCTGTGATGTCCCGACGTCGTGAGCTGCGGTAGACGCCACGCGACGCGGCGCAGTTTGTTACGCTGGGTAGCCTACCTTTCGGTGCGCCAGGGGCCGAAAACGCGACCGTTCTGTGGTCGCTCGGCACTTTAGATCTACATCTACAGCAACATCTACATCTGTGCCCTGCGAACCACTGTGGAGTGCATGTCAGAAGACGGTCGCTGATTCCTGTGCCTGATAGGCCAACGTAGAGCCGGACATTACCGGAGCTTCCCGTCTGTTTAAGCGCATTACGCCCGCTTTACACCAGAACGAATGGAAGGAACAAAACCAAATACGGATTCGCAGAGAATTCGGCAGTGTTCACTATAATTCGCTTGTAATTGTGAACAAGCGTTTACGGTAGAGGGGACGGAAGACAACGCGGCAGATTATGTCCACGAATCAGCATGGTTTCGCTCATGCGAAACTCAAAAAATTTTCAAATGGCTCCGAGCACTATGGGACTTAACTTCTGAGGTCATCAGTCCCCTAGAACTCAGAACTACTTGAACCTAACTAACCTAAGGACATCACACACATCCATGCCCGAGGCAGGATTCGAACCTGCGACCGTAGCGGTCGCACGGTTCCAGACTGTGGCGCCTAGAACCGCTCGACCATGCGAAAGTCAGCTTGCCTTTTCTGACACGATATACTGCGAACTACAGATGAATGGGGAAAGACAGATTCTATATTTCTAGATTTCCGGAAAGCGTTTGACAAGGCGTGTGGTGTGGTCCCTTAGGAAACACCGAAGTTACAATCGAAATGAGTTGTTGTGGTAGCATTTAAATCGGCCGCGGTCCATTAGTATACGCCGGACCCGCGTGTCGCCACTGTCAGTAATTGCAGACCGAGCGCCACCACACGGCAGGTCTAGAGAGACTTACTAGCACTCGCCCCAGTTGTACAGCCGACGTTCATAGCTATGCTTCACTGACAACTACGCTCTCATTTGCCGAGACGATAGTTAGCATAGCCTTCAGCTACATTTGCTACGACCTAGCAAGGCGCCGTATTCAAATGATAATTTATATTATGTGAAGCATGTACCGTAACGAGAGATGTTCTACAATTGTGGATTAAAGTTAAGTATTATATCAACTACGTACTTTATTTGCAATTCTCAAGATATTGTCCTGTTCCAGACCTCACGCCAGTCAGCGTGTAATTAAACGCGTGCATTTCGGCCTCTTCTAGCAACACAGTGTTGGCGCTTCTGCCAACACAACAGTTGTAGTTGCCACACACTTATTTATTACAAATACATTGCTCATAATACATTCACAGTAACCATAATTACAAGAAAGTTTTTGTTATAGAACACCAAAATCTTTTAAGATATCTTCCACGTATCGTTTTCTTTCAACCACTTACATTAATTTAAACCATGTCCATGGACCCATAATTAATTCAACATGACTGACAAATGAACCACACCTACTTCACCACTTACATGGAAACTCTTTTATCTATCTTTTCAGCTCATCCAAGTTCGGAATTCAACAGACAGTAATGTTTTAAGGCTTCTTTGGCCAACTCTTCATAATTCAAACGCAATATTCATAGAAGCAGGCTTGTAAAAAATGGCTACATAACTATGCCAGTTAAAAGTCCTGAGTTCAACAAACACCAAAATTTTAAGGTTTACTCGGGCAACTTTTCTGTAACTAATACAATGTTCATAAAATCCTTATTCATAAAATATGGCTAACATGACTAACTCACACCAAAGTTCTGAGCTCAACAAGCCCCAAAATTTTTAAAGTTTGCTCGGCCAACTTGAGATTAATTAGAACAATACTACTTGCATATACCAGGTTCGTATTATTTCAGTACTTGACTATAACGAGAAGACGTTCCCAAGAAAAACTTAATAGGGGCCGCTTCCACTCTACATGAGAATTAGTGATGGACGCGAGCACACCAAAAGATTTTAACCAATACAAGAAATCCACGGGACAGAAATGAAATAAAAAGGTACTCACCTTTGCACTTCGATTGAGTTACAGAAACCACAGCTCTCCACCGAAAGGATAGAATTACAGGACAGTAACAACATAACCCGAGACGTGGGAGGGGGCAGGGCCTTAAATATCACTCTGCCACCGTGGTAGTCCGATCCCAGTTTGCTCGCGTCGACCATGCCAATTACCTGCAACGTAAAACACATCAGCGGCGGACAGTATTCTGAGGCATGAGATACACAATCCTAACTGCACAACTAGTTATCAATATCTTGCAATGATATACTCTACAAATGAAACCAAGAGAATTAACCGCCGGCCGGTGTGGCCGAGCGGTTCTAGGCGCTTCAGTCTGGAACCGCGCGACCCCAATCCTGCCTCGGGCATGGATGTGTGTGATGTGCTTAGGTTAGTTAGGTTTAAGTAGTTCTGAGTTCTAGGGGACTGATGACCCCAGATGTTAAGTCCCATAGTGCTCAGAGCCATTTGAACACTTTTTAGAATTAATCTCCGTGACTTACTTGGGCAGTCACGGCTCTTAAAATTTGGTTAGCTAATCCCTTAAAACCGTAACTAAAATAATGGCATAAAAATTAGAATAGCAAGAGTAATCTCGGTGCACATTTAAAGACAAGACTAAAATAGTGACATAACAGGTAGAATGGGAAAAATATTTCAGGTCAGCTTGGAACGCCGAACACAGACTTACGCACTACTTATTTACACTTCTAGCTACGTGTTTGGCCATGCTTCGCGTATGGTGGGCGTTGTTACACTTCCTTAACTGCCGTCAAGTTATCAAGTGACGACACCAGTTTCAGTGATAAGCTACTGGAACAATTCCACATGGTTTTTGTGGTGTCACCGCCAGGCACCACACTTGCTAGGTGGTAGCCTTTAAGTCGGCCGCGGTCCGTTAGTATACGTCGGACCTGCGTGTCGCCGCTATCAGTGATTACAGACCGAGCGCCGCCACACGGCAGGTCTAGAGAGACGTCCTAGCACTCGCCCCAGTTGTACAGCCGACTTTGCTAGCGATGGTTCACTGTCTACATACGCTCTCATTTGCAGAGACGACAGTTTAGCATAGCCTTCAGCTACGTCATTTGCTACGACCTAGCAAGGCGCCATATTCAGTTACTATGTCTTCTGAACAGATAATATTGTGACTCAATGTACCGTCAAGAGCGACGTTCATCATTAATGGATTAAAGTTAACTAATTACGTCCGCTTTCTGAACTCTAATTTCTTGTCATGTTCCAGACATCACGTCAGTATAGTTCTTCCCTCCTCACGCCAGCCTGTGTGAGCTAAAACGCATGCATTTCTGCCTCCTCTAGTAACACGGTGTTGGCTCTTCGGCCAACACAACGGTTTTTAGTACCCTGGCATATTTAGTTAATATGAACACTACGCACCGAAGCAACTCGACGACCCCAATTCATTCGGCCTGTGTAACTTGTAACCAACTCGACGGAACTTGTAACGGTTAAACTCACCACAGCGGCTGGCCACGCTCCTTCGTCCCATGCCGACTCGGCCTCTAGCCGTGCTGCATACAAACACAGTCCCACGTCACTTCACCTCACACCGCGGATACACGCACACCCACCCCCAGCAGAGCGAGTGAACTGCGGTTAAAATCCCCCGCCGCCAGAGATGTGAAGAAGACAAATAAGCATCGAAGTCGACTCAACGGTGAAAAGACAATCGATGGAAACTGGTGCCAGCAACACACCAGCTCACGGTGTCCCTTTGGAGGTTATTAAAGAAGATACATGGTGTTTCAAAAATGACCGGTATATTTGAAACGGCAATAAAAACTAAACGAGCAGCTATAGAAATACACCGTTTGTTGCAATATGCTTGGGACAACAGTACATTTTCAGGCGGACAAACTTTCGAAATTACAGTAGTTACAATTTTCAACAACAGATGGCGCTGCGGTCTGGGAAACTCTATAGTACGATATTTTCCACATATCCACCATGCGTAGCAATAATATGGCGTACTCTCTGAATGAAATTATCCGAAACCTTTGACAACGTGTCTGGCGGAATGGCTTCACATGCAGATGAGATGTACTGCTTCAGCTGTTCAATTGTTTCTGGATTCTGGCGGTACACCTGGTCTTTCAAGTGTCCCCACAGAAAGAAGTCACAGGGGTTCATGTCTGGCGAATAGGGAGGCCAATCCACGCCGCCTCCTGTATGTTTCGGATAGCCCAAAGCAATCACACGATCATCGAAATATTCATTCAGGAAATTAAAGACGTCAGCCATGCGATGTGGCCGGGCACCATCTTGCATAAACCACGAGGTGTTCGCAGTGTCGTCTAAGGCAGTTTGTACCGCCACAAATTCACGAAGAATGTCCAGATAGCGTGATGCAGTAATCGTTTCGGATCTGAAAAATGGGCCAATGATTCCTTTGGAAGAAATGGCGGCCCAGACCAGTACTTTTTGAGGATGCAGGGACGATGGGACTGCAACATGGGGCTTTTCGGTTCCCCATATGCGCCAGTTCTGTTTATTGACGAAGCCGTCCAGGTAAAAATAAGCTTCGTCAGTAAACCAAATGCTGCCCACATGCATATCGCCGTCATCAATCCTGTGCACTATATCGTTAGCGAATGTCTCTCGTGCAGCAATGGTAGCGGCGCTGAGGGGTTGCCGCGTTTGAATTTTGTATGGATAGAGGTGTAAACTCTGGCGCATGAGACGATACGTGGACGTTGGCGTCATTTGGACCGCAGCTCCAACATGGCGAACGGAAACCCGAGGCCACTGTTGGATCACCTGCTGCACTAGCTGCGCGTTGCCCTCTGTGGTTGCCGTACACGGTCGCCCTACCTTTCCAGCACGTTCATCCGTCACGTTCCCAGTCCGTTGAAATTTTTCAAACAGATCCTTTATTGTATCGCTTTTCGGTCCTTTGGTTACATTAAACCTCCGTTGAAAACTTCGTCTTGTTGCAACAACACTATGTTCTAGGCGGTGGAATTCCAACACCAGAAAAATCCTCTGTTAGAATAAACCATCTTGTCTACAGCACACTTGCACGTTGTGAACAGCACACGCTTACAGCAGAAAGACGACGTACAGAATGGCGCACCCACAGACTGCGTTGTCTTCTATATCTTTCACATCACTTGCAGCGCCATCTGTTGTTGAAAATTGTAACTACTGTAATTTCAAAAGTTTGTCCGCCTGAAAATGTACTGTTGTCCCAAGCATATTGCAACAAACGGTATATTTCTATCGCTGCTCGTTTAGTTTTTATTGCTGTTTCAAATATACCGGTCATTTTTGAAACACCCTGTATGAGCATATGGAAGAGGTTCACAGATATGTGAGTGGCTCGAAAACTTGTTACTTTATAGAACCCAGTACGTTGTCCTCAACGATGAGTGTTCATCAGAGACGAGGGTATCGTGAGAAGTGCCACGGGAAAGAGTGACAGGACCGCTATTATTTTCTACATACATAAATGATGTGGCGGACAGGGTAAGTAGCAACTGCGGTTGTTTGCTGATGAAGCTATGGCGCATGGTAAGGTGTCGAAGTTGAGCGACTGTAGGAGGATACAATTTTTAGTTGGTATAATGAATGGGAGCTACCGCTAAATGCAAAAAAAAAAAAAAAAAATGGTTCAAATGGCTCTGAGCACTATGGGACTTAACATCTATGGTCATCAGTCCCCTAGAACTTAGAACTACTTAAACCTAACTAACCTAAGGACATCACACAACACCCAGTCATCACGAGGCAGAGAAAATCCCTGACCCCGCCGGGAATCGAACCCCGGAATCCGGGCGTGGGAAGCGAGAACGCTACCACACTACCACGAGCTGCGGACAACCTCTAAATGTAGAAAGATGTAAGTTATTGCGGATCAGTAGAAAAAAGAAACACGTAATGTTCGGATACAGCATTACTAGTGTCCTGCTTGACACATTCGCGTCGTCTAAATATCTGGGCATAACGTTGCAAAGCGACATAAAATTGAACAAGCATGTGAGGATTGTGCTGGGAATGGCCAGTGGTCGATTTCGGTTTATTGGGTTATTTCTTGGAAAGTGTGGTTGAATTGTAAAGAAGACCGCATACAGGACATGGTGCGACCTATTCTTGAGTACTGCTCGAGTGTTTGGTATCTGTGCCAGATCGGATTAAGGGAAGACGTCGAAGCAATTCAGACGCGGGCTGTCACATTTGTTACCGGTAGGTTTGAACAGCACGCAACTGTTACGGAGATGCTTTGGGAACTCAAATGGGAATCCCTGGAGGGAAGGCGACGTTCTTTTAGAGAAACACAACTGAGAAAATTTAAAGAAACGGCGTTTGAAGCTGACTGCAGAACGATTCTGTTGCATCCAAAATACATTGCGCTTGAAGACCACCAGAATAAGATACTAGTAATTAGGGCTCTTAAGGAGGTATAAACAAAGCACGTGTTGACAGATGTGAAAATTACCGAACAGTCAGTTTAATAAGCCACGGCTGCAAAATATTAACACGAATTCTTTACAGACGAATGGAAAAACCGGTAGTAGTTGACCTCGGGGAAGATCAGTTTGGATTCCGTAGAAATGTTGGAATACGTGAGGCAATACTGACCCTACGACTTATCTTAGAAAATAGATTAAGGAAAGAGAAAACTACGTTTCTGTCATTTGTACACTTAGAGTAAGCTTTTGACAATGTGGACTGGAATACTCTCTTTCAAGTTCTGAACGGGGCAGGGGTAAAATACAGGGAGCGAAAGGCTATTTACAACCAGATGGCAGTTATAGGAGTCCAGGGGCATGAAAGGGAAGCAGTGGTTGGGAAGGGAGTGAGACAGGGCTGTAGCCTATCCCCGATGTTATTCAATCTGTATATTGAGCAAGCAGTAAAAGAAACAAAAGAAAAATTCGGAGTAGGAATTAAAATCCATGGAGAAGAAATAAAAACTTTGAGGTTCGCCGATGACATTGTAATTCTGTCAGAGACAGCAAAGGACCTGGAAGAGCAGTTGAACGGAATGGACAGTGTCTTGAAAGGAGGATATAAGACGAACATCAACAAAAGCAAAACGAAGATAATGGAATGTAGTTGAATTAAGTCGGGTGATGCTGAGGAAATTAGATTAGGAAATGAGACACTTAAAGTAGTAAAGGAGGTTTGCTATATGGGGAGCAAAAAACTGATGATGGTCGAAGTAGAGAGGATATAAAATGTAGACTGGCAATGGCAAGGAAAGCGTTTCTGAAGAAGAGAAATTTGTTAACATCGAGTATAGGTTTAAGTGTCAGGAAGTCGTTTCTGAAAGTATTTGTATGGAATGTGGCCATGTATGGAAGTGAAACGTGGACGATAAATAATTTGGACAAAAAGAGAATAGAAGCTTTTGAAATGTGGTGCTACAGAAGAATGCTGAAGATAAGGTGGGTAGATCACATAACTAATGAGGAGGTATTGAATAGAATTGGGCAGAAGAGAAATTTGTGGCACAACTTGACTAGAAGAAGGGATCGGCTGGTAGGATATATTCTGAGGCACCAAGGGATCACCAATTTAGTACTGGAGGGCAGCGCGGAGGGTAAAAATAGTAGAGAGAGACCAAGAGATGAATACGCTAAACAGATCAGAAGGATGTAGGTTGCAGTAGGTACTGGGGGATGAAGAAGCTTGCACAGGATAGAGTAGCATGGAGAGCTGCATCAAACCAGTCTCTGGACTGAAGACCACAACATGAAAATCTGCACATTACCGCTAAAGTAAGGTAGGCATCATATTTACCTTCCCATTACGATTTATAAAACGCTTATGTAAGGTGCGAAATTGACCTTCATTTATTCTGCCACCTTACAGTAGGTATCATAGATGGTTCCCAAGAGATCACAATTGCCAAAGGAAAAGAAATATGATGTCAGGTAAATGCTGAAGCA
Source organism: Schistocerca serialis cubense (assembly GCF_023864345.2). Lineage (NCBI taxonomy): Eukaryota > Metazoa > Arthropoda > Insecta > Orthoptera > Acrididae > Schistocerca > Schistocerca serialis. The sequence continues at coordinate 31,555,934 of NC_064649.1, forward strand.
CTCACATGATCCACCTGTGGACACGAGAAAGAGGATAAATTCATTACATACAAGGCTTGTTTTTTAAGTAAGGTCCGTTTGAACGTAAGTACACAAACAAAGGTTATTTCAAAAAAGTAAATTTTTGCAAAAAGTACATACTTCACTCTATTTTTTCGACATAGTTGCCAAGTTTGTTGAAACACGTATCATGCCTCTCAGCCAATTTCAAAATACCCTCTTCACAAAAACTTGCCGCCAACTCCGATAACCAAGAGTTTACTGCCATTTTCACGTCGTCGTCATCATCATTGTAATGATTGCCACTGAGGTGTTGTTTGAGTTGGAGGAACAGATGCTTATCGCTTGGCGCAAGATCAGGACTGTATTGTGGGTGGTCTAACACTTCCCAGCCAAAACTGTCCAATATATCACGGGTGAGGTCTTGCATTGTCATGGAGAAGGACAATTCTCTTTTTTGCTAAATTCCAAGCGAAGGGCAGGATCTCCCGGATGTAAATGATGCATTTTTTGTTTATGGTAAGAATACAGATTATTATACTTCAGTGAGCGCCATACCTTAGACTGTGAAATGCCTAATCGTTGAGAGATATATCATGTACTGGTAACCGGGCAACGTTGAACTCCATCCATATCCTCATCGTCGTCTTCACGTATCGAGCGCTCGTACTGATTATGAAGGCCAGGTAGAGAACCTGTCTTCCGTAACATTTGAAATACTCCGCTAATGGTTCGTGAATTCGGAATCCCCCGAGGTGGATAACGCACGTGATATTCGTTAACTGCAGCCGTAACATTACCATCACATTTGCCGTAAATTAAGACCATATCGGCGTATTCTTGTGTCGTAAATTTGAAAGGCATCACTATTTCATAAATAATCTACAAACTACAACAGTTACTATGTGGTTTCACTTAGATACGTTGTTGTTATTATGTTCTTTCACTGAACAATATAGAAAACTAACTCGTTTCAAGGTTAGGAAGCGACTGAAAGAACCCACTAACGGTTGTCAACAATGACATAAACGTTTCTACATTCTTAATGAAAAGTAATCAAATTTACTTGTATAATAATCTTTGCTTCTGTGAATGTTCTGGAAAACTACTGCAGATACACGTCTGGGACATGTTTTATTAGATTCACCAGACCAATAACAACAAAATAAATGGAGATCGTGCTTTACTTTAACCTCGTACAGTTTTGCGATGTCTTCATATTGACGAAGTTGCTAAATTTCAGGCAAAATCTTTTATTAGCCGTAACTCCGTAATTAAACATTTGCGGACGTAAGTTTGTCTGAACTTTTTTCTTTAGTTTTACTGTCAGAATAACATATTAAGATACTTGCATATCTTGTTGAATCACCTTGTAGCTGTGGCTCATTACTCAGGTACTCAGAGGGTACAACGCTTTTACGTTTCGTGACGTACACAACAAATGGCTCTGAGCACTATGGGACTTAACATCTGAGGTCATCAGTCCCCTAGAACTTAGAACTACTTAAACCTAACTAACCTAAGGACATCACACACATCCATGCCCGAGGCAGGATTCGAACCTGCGACCGCAGCCGTACACAACATTCTGGTCCTATATATTAAGACCCAATCAACACTATTCCAACGAAACTGATACATTGTAACAGAACATTACTGCAACATTTAGTGTATGTAATTTAAGTTTTCAAAAATAGGCACACGGCGCACTTTGCATTTTTTATTGGCCGGTTTCGCTCTTATAATGGACAAGAGCATCAACAGAATATCAGTTTAAAGTTGGCTGACAGCTCTAAAGATTAATCTGTTTGTACTATAGTACTTAAACTTACTTTTAAAATACAGTAGTAAATCATGACATTGACAATGACAGCGCCAAAGTTTACATGCACGTTCACAAAAGAGGCAATTAATGTAACTTTCGTTTTCTGTAGATGTAAATTACATTTGGACAACGGACGTTACAAGTATTATTGTGCAGTCGATTTCGTCTTTGGAGCTGTCAATGTCGATGTCATCATTTAGTGCTGTAATTTAAATGTAAGTTGAAGTACTATAGTGCAGCCAGATGAATCTTTGGAGCTGTCAGCCAACTTTAAACTGTATATTCCTATGCTCTTGTTCATTTGATGATAGAAACCGGTCAATAAAAAAATAGAAAGTGCGACTTGCGGCTGTTTTCGAAAACTTACTTTTAACAGTCGCTCAACCTGCAGGCAACGCCTGCTCGTTGTATGTCATTTACTCATGGATAACTGCATCAGTTCTGGAAAACGCTTGGACTGGAACTAATACTATCCTCTAAGTCAGTACTGTACGACATGAAAAGCAACGGTCCTATCATACTCTCCCGGGACACAACACACCAGTGCTGTGCAACTTACTCACCCACGGGACTGAATTTCTTACAGAACGCGCTGGAACGGCGTTCCGGAACCTCCCAGTATATATTTTTTTTTTTGGACTCGCTGAACAAGCCGGCACTGGAGATTTAGAACAGTACACGTGTACCAAACCGCAGCGTAGCTGTAATTTGCCGCTGTGCTTCGATCAGTGAACGTGACACGGTGTGGGGAATGTGGGTGACTCCAATGGACCACTAATATATTCACCGTTACTCTTCGCTGAGCGCTTTATTACTCGTAGTTACAACTGGACACACGTTCGCCGAGCAGCCACCGTGCAGCTGTACGGACGTTGCTGCTGGTAGCAGTTCAAAACGTGATGTCATAGCACGAAGACTATCGGTTTGTGCCGATACGTATCGACCAGAACTAGAGATCAAAGTAACACTGTAACTGGGACAGACGGTAGTACCTGTCCTCTGTATTAAATCTTGTGGCTAAATCTTGTGGTTTTATTCTCTTAATTGCCGGCCAGTGTGGTCGAGCGGTTCTAGGCGCTTCAGTCTGGAACCGCGTGACCGCCACGGTCCTGCCTCGGGCATGGATGTGTGTGATGTCCTTAGGTTAGTTAGGTTTAAGTAGTTCTAAGTTCTAGGGGACTGATGTCCTCAGAGGTTAAGTCCCATAGTGCTCAGAGCCATTTGAACCATTATTCTCTTAATTATAATAAATTGGTTTTTTTAACTGAATTTCAGAACAGTTTCATATAAACTACTTCTCAAGGTAACACCCCTGTTTTTCAACACATACTACTCGTACAGCGATGAATGAGGTGCCGTTAGAAAGGTTTTTTAACCGACTTCTGACATTGCACACCGATTTTGGGCCAAAACTTACTATTTATGGAAAACTTTAATGTAAAAGAGATTTTTAACTATCATACGGAAAATTGCATCATGGATGCCCAGCTTCATACCTATATTTTACAAACGTAACTTGTTAACCACCAATAAGAAACTCCCTTTTGATATTATCTCATCACAAATACCATTTTATTTGTTTTAAAGTACTTATTAACTGAATGATTTGTATACAGCATTGTCCTAGATAATGACCGTAACAGTTGCAGTAGTACATTCTCTCTGCCCGTCCTTTAAGTTGACATCTCTAAACGAATATAGTTTCCTAAACGACAAAGATACCCCTCACTGTCGCCTTGAATTGTGATTTACCTATTGCTGATACAGCCTAATTTGCATATATAAAGCGCAATTAAAATCTTAAAATACAGTTAGTGGTTACTGTGGCCTTAGCGATATATCAAGTAAGAAGCGAACACTACGTTCTAACCTATACATTTCGCATTTCTTTACTTCTTCGTATTTGATATTCGTATTCCTCATGAAACATCCCTTGAATAACACAACAACGCTAAACAGGGTTTAATCAATGGAGCGACTCATGAATTTACAATTAATTCTTAGCTGATTGACACCTAGAAAACTGTTGTAATACCACGGATTAACTTCACACCATCTCATCCAAATATGCCTTTTCAACTAACAAGAAGGCAGTTGCCTATTAAAATAGCGTTTGCTATAAGTTTAAACAAGTCGCAGGGACAAACGCTTCAAAGAGAAGGATTTTGCTTACCAAATCCCGCCCTTATTCGAGGACAATTTTATGTATCCTTCCCAAGGATAACTAAATCAACTAAAGTTTTTGAATTCTTTAAAGGAAATGAAAACAAAAACTACACTGAGATTACATTCTTACTACAAATATCGTTTACACCGAGCTATTGTAATGCTCTGTAGACAAATTTGTTCAAAATTATGTCCATTGAAATTTATATACAAGAAGCTATCATAGATTCATGACTATTAATTCAGGCCGTTCGGTTCATTTTTAAAGATGTTTTCTCATTCCCACAGCTATACTTATTCCAACGACAACACTTATTTCAGATGCTGTCATAATTTAAAACTACAAAAGTGTGAAATTTTTGCATCGGTCTTCTAGTTTTGTAAAAAATTATTTCTCATTGTAAGTTCCATAACAAATTTTATAAAATCGAAACTTGTGATTTTCATGGCTGGTGGTTGTGGGAGGAGGGGGGAGGGAGGGAGGGGGAGGGCGGAAGGGAGTGTGTATGGTTGAAGAGGTGCGATCCAGCACCAAAAATTTCAGAAATTACGCACTACTTGGGCACGTTTAACTCACGCCTAAAGTGGTGCCGCCACCATCACAATCTCTATTTTAGTGTTACTACATCTACTACGAACGTATAATACTGTGAAATTATTCCAAAGAATAACAATTTTAATTATTCGGATTTACAACTTACATAATTAGTGTGATGTTTGACTCTGCATGTTCGCTACAGGTTTAGAAAAATTGGGTGTGTAGTTGGAACAATGTCTTCTTAACAGCTCATCTAGATGTGAGCTTGTCAGACTGGATCAGTACTTATTCTTGAGGATGCTTATAGATGAAAATGTGATCTCGCAAAGATTTGTCGAGCGAAAACATGAATAAATAAGTTTTAAAAGCAACACTATCGACCATGGGATATTTATTTCTGTCCACCACAATCTATACACTGCTTAAAATTCCGAAACATGATTTCAAAGATACATCTTCTTCAAGATTTAAAATTTCCTTTTGTAATTCCTCAAGATTACAATTTCCGAAGATCTCACATGTCTTACGTCGACATTCAGTAATGTCAGCTCAAACGTATGAATTATCAATAAACATAATCAATAAACTGCCAAAACCTGTTACTATATTCTGTGACTAGGGTTTCGAGATGATTAAAAAAAGGTAGATAATCACATTCGTAGACATTTACGGTTTCCATAATAAAATTCAATGCTAGGAAGTGTGCTAGGGAATTTCTTTTTAAATGTGCAATCCATAATTTTAGTTTCCTCTGAAAAGCGTTTATTGTACTTATCATGACTGAAATTTTACAAGTCTCCACTTGCAATTGGAGGTTTAGCTCCCTTAATTCTGAGGTGATATCTGCCAGGAAATCTAAATCAAAGAGCCATGGTATTTCGGCATGTTCTTGACAAGTTTATGATTTGAGAAACTCTATTATATTGTCCAGAAGACTGCATAATCGTTCCAGACTTTTTTGTCTACCAATCCACCTTACGTCTGCATGAAGAATTGTATAACCGTCCTAAGAATCTGATGTATTCAAAAGATTTCTGAACATTCGGTGACTTGTAAAACATGATCGGATGTAATTTGCTGGAAGAGTTACAAGTTTCCTCACACGGCCAAACTTGAAAAACCTTGCACATAAAGTTTCCTGGTGGATAATACAGCGTTAAAAAAGAAATTTTCTGGTATGAATCATGTTTAGCATCAAAAGCAAGAAACCCATTATTGTTTCCGGGGAGTAAAGGCGTCGTTATAGCGATAAGTTTAGAGTGTGGAAAGCTGCTATGTTTCGGAAAATTCTGGAATAAAATAAATAGTCATGAAGTGGGAGCAATGTTAGAAACTCCTCCTTAACCGTGAAATCATGAAAGGTCACTACACTGAAACGAAAAATATTCAGACGATTGCAGGTTCTGATATAACTCAGATTGTGAAGCCTTATAAATCTGCTCAACACGTCTAGCAACAGTTCAGTGATGTAACTGAAAACCATTTATAGAACACATACGCGCAGATTTATCTTTGCGATTTCCTAACAGAGATTCCGCGGCACTGACAACTGCTTCTTTACGTACATTTTCGAGATTCGGAATAACAGAAAAGTAACTATTAAAGTTTGTGTGGTTTGTCGAAAAAAGACGTTCTACATTACTTTTTTTGGCAACAGACACTACTATTACGCAATAAACACACGGGTTTTCCTCTGAATTCGACAAAATTATGCTGTTCCTCCCAAACACTGTTAGAAGTGCAAGTTCTGTGACTTTTACCCATTTTGTATTAAGAATAGTCAATCACACACAGGAAACGTAACTTAACGTACACTCACGTACAATCACAAGCTCTCGAGTTATACTGGATAGCGCAAGAAATATTGTACAAGAAGAATCTATCGGTAGAAACAAAAATATTCAAGAAGAGCGAACTTATTGTTTGTGACAAAGCTTTGTTGGGATTAAAGTAATCCTGTCTCCAAGTTCCAAAAATTGAGGTCTAATATTTGCTGTGGGAAATAATAAGTAAAGCTTCGAGTACACAAAAAAAAAACAATTTGTTCTGAAATGGTGCAAAAACCAGTGAGTTACGTTTACATCCTTTAGAGTGAAATGCAAAATAACCTGTCCAAAAACTGAAAAACGTTATTAATCGATCTTGTATTTTCCAAACTTTTAATTGGACCCCCAAGACCGCGTAGTAGCTTTCTACATATACAAGATTTATTATGATTCCAGATTCCAGTTCGCAGGAGAGCTTCTGTAAAGTTTGGAAGGTAGAAGAGGAGGTACTGGCAGAAGTGAAGCTGTGAGAACGGGGCGAGAGTCGTAATTGGGTAGCTCCGTTGGTAGAGCATTTGCCCGCGAAAGGCAAAGGTCCTGCGCTCGAGTCTCGACCCGGCACACAGTTTTAATCTGCCAGGAAGTTTCAAGCTTTATTATGATGTTGTTATGGTCTTCAGTCCTGAGACTGGTTTGATGCAGCTCTCCATGCTACTCTATCCTGTGCAAGCTTCTTCATCTTCCAGTACCTACTGCAACCTACATCCTTCTGAATCTGTTTAGTGTATTCATCTCTTGGTCTCCCTCTACGATTTTTACCCTCCGCGCTGCCCTCCAATACTAAATTGGTGATCCCTTGATGCCTCAGAATATATCCTACCAACCGATCCCTTCTTCTAGTCAAGTTGTGCCACAAATTTCTCTTCTGCCCAATTCTATTCAATACCTCCTCATTAGTTATGTGATCTACCCACCTAATCTTCAGCATTCTTCTGTAGCGCCACATTTCGAAAGCTTCTATTCTCTTCTTGTCTAAACCATTTATCGTCCACGTTCACTTCCATATATGGCTACACTCCATACAAATACTTTCAGAAACGACTTCCTGACACTTAAATCTATACTCGATGTTAACAAATTTCTCTTCTTCAGAAACGCTTTCCTTGCCATTGCCAGTCTACATTTTATATCCTCTCTACTTCGACCATCATCAGTTATTTTGCTTCCCAAATAGCAGTTTCATTTACTACTTTAAGCCTTTCATTTCCTACCGATTTAATTCGACTACATTCCATTATCCTCATTCTGCTTCTGTTGATGTTCATCTTATATCCTCCTTTCAAGACATTGTCCATTCCGTTCAACTGCTCTTCCAAGTCCTTTGCTGTCTCTGACAGAATTACAATGTCATCGGCGAACCTCAAAGTTTTTATTTCTTCTCCATGGATTTTAATTCCTACTCCGAATTTTTCTTTTGTTTCCCTTACTGCTTGCTCAATATACAGATTGAATAACATCGGGGATAGGCTACAACCCTGTCTCACTCCCTTCTCAACCACTGCTTCCCTTTGATGCCCCTCGACTCTTGTAACTGCCATCTGGCTTCTGCACAAATTGTAAATAGCCTTTCGCTCCCTGGATTTTACCCCTGCCACCTTCAGAATTTGAAAGAGAGTATTCCAGTCAACATGGTCAAAAGCTTTCTCTAAGTCTACAAATTCTAGAAACGTAGATTTGTCTTTCCTTAATCTATTTTCTAAGATAAGTCGTAGGGTCAGTATTGCCTCACATGTTCCAACATTTCTATGGAATCCAAACTGAACTTCCCCGAGGTCGGCTTCTACCAGTTTTTCCATTCGTCTGCAAAGAATTCGTGTTAGTATTTTGCAGCTGTGGCTTATTAAACTGACAGTTCGGTAATTTTCACATCTGTCAACACCGGCCTTCTTTGGGATTGGAATTATTACATTCATCTTGAAATCTGAGGGTATTTCGCCTGTATCATACATCTTGGTCACTAGATGGTAGAGTTTTGTTAGGCCTGGCTCTCCCAAGGCTGTCAGTAGTTCTAATGGAATGTTGTATACTCCCGGGGCCTTGTTTCGACTTAGGTCTTTCAGTGCTCTGTCAAACTCTTCACGCAGTATCATATCTCCTATTTCATATTCATCTACATTCTCTTCCATTTCCAAAATATTGTCCTCAAGTACATCGCCCTTGTGGAGACCCTCTATACACTCCTTCCACCTTTCTGCTTTCCCTTCTTTGCTTAGAACTGGGTTTCCATCTGAGCTCTTGATTTTCATACAAGTGGTTATTTTTTCTCCAAAGGTCTCTTTAATTTTCCTGTAGGCAGTATCTATATTACCCCTAGTGATATGCGCCCCTACATCCTTACATTTGTCTTCTATCCAGCCCTGCTTAGCCATTTTGCACTTTCTGTCGAACTCATTTTTGAGACGTTTGTATTCCTTTTTGCCTGCTTCATTTACTGCATTTTTATATTTTCTCCTTTCATCAATCAAATTCAATATATCTTCTGTTACCCAAGGATTTCTATTAGCCCTCGTCTTGTTACCTACTTGATCCTCTGCTACCTTTACTATTTCATCTCTCAAAGCTCCCCATTCTTCTTCTAATGTTTTTGTTTCCCCCATTCTTGTCAATCGTTCACTAATACTCTCCCTGAAGCTCCCTACAACCTCTGGTTCTTTCAGTTTATCTAGGTCCCATCTCCTCAAATTCCCACCTTTTTGCAGTTTCTTCAGTTTTGATCTACAGTTTATAACCAATAGATTGTGGTCAGAGTCCACATCTGCCCCTGGAAATGTCTTACAATTTAAAACCTGGTTCCTGAATCTCTGTCTTACCATTATATAATCTATCTGAAACCTGTCAGTAGCTCCAGGCTTCTTCCATGTATACAACCTTCTTTCATGATTCTTGAACCAAGTGTTAGCTATGATTAAGTTATGCTCTGTGCAAAATTCTACCAGGCGGCTTCCTCTTTCATACCTTAACTCCATTCCATATTCACCTACTACGTTCTCTTCCTTTTCCTACTGTCGAATTCCAGTCACCCATGACTATTAAATTTTCGTCTCCCTTCACTACCTGAATACTTTCTTTTATCTCATCATACACTTCATCAATTTCTTCATCATCTGCAGAGCTATTTGGCATATAAACTTGTACTACTGTAGTAGGCGTGGGTTTCGGGTCTATCTTGGCCACAATAGTGCGCTCACTATGCTGTTTGTAGTAGCTTACCCGCACTTCTATTTTTTTATTCATTATTAAACCTACTCCTGCATTTCCCCTATTTGATTTTGTATTTATGACCCTGTATTCACCTGGCCAAAAGTCTTGTTCCTCCTGCCACCGAACTTCACTAATTCCTACTATATCTAACTTTAACCTATCCATTTCCCTTTTTAAATTTTCTAACCTACCTGCCCGAGTAAGGGATCCGACATTCCACGCTCCGATCCGTAGAACTTCAGTTTTCTTTCTTCTGATAACAACGTCCTCCTTAGTAGCCCCCGCCCGGAGATCCTAATGGGGGACTATTTTACCTCCGGAATATTTTACCCAAGAGGACGCCATCATCATTTAACCATACATTAAAGCTGCATGCCCTCGGAAAAAATCACGGCTGTAGTTCCCCCTTGCTTTCAGCCGCTCGCAGTACCAGCATAGCAAGGCCGTTTTGGTTAGTGTTACAAGGCCAGATCACTCAATCATCCAGACTGTTGCCCCTGCAACTACTGAAAAGGCTGCTGCCCCTCTTCAGGAACCACACGTTTGTCTGGCCTCTCAACAGATACCCCTCTGTTGTGGTTGCACCTACGGTACGGCTATCTGTATCGCTGAGGCACGCAAGCCTCCCCACCAACGGCAAGGTCCATGGTTCATGGGGAATTTGAGTTACCGAATTGAAAAAAAAAATGGACTTGCTTTGTTCTTGCAACAATCTACTTTAATTATTGAATAAGATGTCAAAAATAAACAATTAACTAGAGAAACAACACTCATTAGCTCTTTACAGGTTACTAAATATTATTTTGAGTCTGATAATTACAAGAAAAGGATACCCGAATAGAAGTTGTTGATAAAAAGTTCACTGTGCTTCCCTTTCAGATGATCTGTGAGTAGCATCCGTACCATTTCGTTCACAGGCTACCTTATAATAAAATTCCACGTCTGAGGGCTGGCTGTCAAGCTTCGTGGCATCTTTATATTTCTCAGGTTCAACTGGTAGCGGCACTTTGTAAAGTTTTCAGGAAAAGTGAATGTAGCTGATGCTTTCTGAATGATACACAAGTTGTAATAATGATACACTGCAACGAATTACGTACGTGTGTGCGGAGAAGTACCCACAGAATCTGTCTTTTGAAATAGTAAATTTCGTATTATGAACACTCTTAATGTAACACCGAGACAGGTTTTTTCGTTGGGACGAGAAGTTTAAAACTAGATCTTGTGTAATAGTAACCACAGTGAACTTGTTGGACATACTTCACATCCCAGAATCTGACTAGTATTCGCTGAAATGACAAAGCTTGTCCCAAACAGCCAACATCAAAAGTCCATTCGCTACGTTACCCTGAATTGGTCCCATGGTCATTTTCGCACCGCACAGTCAAGCAATTTCCAAACTATGCATCGGTGGTAAAATCTGATTTTCGGCCGCAAGTAGACATTTCTGGTTACTGGACCGATGACTTCAATTTTATTTAATATTATAAATAGTCAGACTTGAAGCTTGCTTATGGAGGGCACCACGAGAATATATCATGGGACCATGGAGCCGTGGGACGCCCCACTGGACAGTCCTGCACCAGATATTACTCCATGGACTGTGCGTAGGTGGCTCTCCATACAAGATAACGTACTGCGTCCTGCGTCTCAGGAAAATTCCTATTCAGTCGCAGAACTGTTTAGATACCCTGTGGGGGCGTATTTCGCTTAGAACGCGTCGATGATATACTCGGTCAAATACCTCTCTGTCGAATAATAAATTAAAATGGTCCGCCATGTTCCAAGAACACAATTCCAGTTATATTCCTCAACATGTTTCGTCACGAACGTGGCATCTGTAGTGAAACATGTTTGTGAATTATTCGGGATGGTTCCTTGATGATGTTACAAGCTTTTAGGCTTGACGGAGTGGGGTAAATGTATAAATTTGTCGTAGGGGCCACTAGTCCGGAAGCGACTGAAACAAAAGCTATAGGTGGACCTTTTCTGCTGCAAGCTCTTTGCTTTTCCTATTTTGGGAGGAGGTAGTTTGGATAAAAACAAGGAAAAAATGTCGAGTAAACATAGGCATACCTTAAATGCTATGAGTACTTGTTCATCATTGATATTGTGAAAAACGTCTCTTCTATGGAACAAGTTCTCATAGGTCTTAAGGTATGCGCTTTAGAGCCTATGTTTACTCGGCATATTTTTCATGTCTTGGTCTCCATCTACGCCCAAAATATGAAAAGCAAAGATGTTGCAGTAGAAGACGTCCACTGTCTGGCGTATCAGAAAGATTTTCATTTACGGTATTCAACTCGGTCGTTTGTGGACCAGGGTTCCTTACCTCAGATTGTTGTATTTATCCCCCCCCCCCCCCCCCATCATCCCTGTAAGCTTTTGACGTCATCACGGAATCACCTTGTAACTAAAACTGTGTTCATATAACAGGGCGCAACATTTCAGTTCATTATTATTTCCTGCAAGCATGGGTACAGAGCATGGGTTTCATTCTGATAATCCTTCTATTTCTGTCTCTGTTTGTTTCCTTCAATCTGTCTGTCTCTCTCTCTCTCTCCCTCCCTCTCTCTCTCTCCTCTTCTGTCATCCTCTCCCTCTTTTCTGTTTACTCATTATTCGACCTCGTTTTCCTCTTTCCCTCTTCCTCTCTCCCTTCTTCTGCCTCTGTCCGTCTGCATGTCTCTCTCTGACTTCTTCATTCTCCCCCTCCCCCTTTTCCTGAATATATCTTTCTTCTTTCTTCCCCATTTCTCTTTCTTCCTCTCACTCCCTCTTTCTTGCTCCATCTCTCTCTCCCTTACTACCTCTATTTCTCTACTTTTCCTCTCCGCCCTCTTATTTCCTCTCCCTTTCTCTCTCAGACTCCCTCCCTGTCCCTCCTCCTCACTATCTCTATTTCTAAGCCTTAAACATGGCTGCAAAACAGCAACTGTGTAGACCTCAAGAGGCTGAAAAATCAGCCAACCATTTGCAAATAAAGGTTTATTGGCACTTGAACCTATGTTTCTCTACTTGTAACAAGGCCGATGCCTTCTGAAGAAGATATTTTTACAAATTTCGAAACCTAGGACAATGGCTAATAAACCTTTGTTTGCAACTGGTTGGCTGATTTTTCAGCCTCTTTACCACTGTTTCTTTCCTTTTCAATTCCCTTTCTTCCTATCTCTGTTAGTCTCTATTCACTCTTTCTCCTCTCTCTCTCTCTCTCTCTCTCTCTCTAACTCTCTCTCTCTCTCTCACACACACTCACTCTGTCTCTCTCTCTCTCTCCCTTTTCCCCCCTCTCTCTCTGTCTCCCTCTTTCTTGCTCCATCTCTCTCTCCATTACTATCTCTATTTCTCTACCCTCTTCCTTACTACCTCTATTCCTCTACTTTACATCTATTTCTCCGTTAGTTTCCCTCGCTCCCACCTCTTTCTTCCTCTTCCTCTCTCTCTCGCCCTATATCTCGTTGTCATTGCGTCTTTCTCATTCCCCGTTCCTCTGGCGTAAACGCTACGACGCTGTCACTCTATTGGGATGCCTCAATTGGCATTCTCTCGCAGCAGTAGGATTATTAGGCCGCAGCAGCTCGGCCGGCATCGAGTTGTTACGTTACGGTGAGTTGACTTTCTGTGAACGTGTGAGATAGCACGGCCGCTGTTCCGCGAAGACATAAACGTTCGAGGGACGGCGGTGCGGGTATGGGTGCGGGTGTGGGAAACTGCGTGATTGTATTGTATTGTATTGTGCCCGCAAGCACCCACTATTAAACCGCCGTAATGTTCCGCGTACCGCGACCTCAAATAAACGCGCTGATAACCCCGCATCACACGCCGCGTGTACAGCCTCTGTGTACGGGCCATCTCTTCACAGCTGTCTGATTCTCACTCTGCAGTACTTGCTGTCAACTAGCTCACCACCATGTGGTTACTATTTTCTCGCATACTGGTCGCTTCGGAGTTAGTGGGGGAGGTCCTGGAGTTTGAAGGTTTCCAAATCGAATCTTTCACTCTACAGCGGGTCGTGTTCTGATATGAAACTTCCAGGCAGATTAACACTGTATAGTGGACCAGGACTCGAACCCGGTACCTTTCCTTTCGCGGGCAAATGCTCCACCAACTGAGCTACTCGAGCACGACTCAGAACCCGTCTTGAGACCTTTACTTCCTATTCTCGAAAGTGAAGTTTCAAATCAACCCACACTCTGCGGCAGAGTGAAAATTCATTCCGGAAGCCATTCCTCAGGATGTGGTCAAATGGTTCAAATGGCTCTAAGCACTATGGGACTTAACATCCGAGGTCATCAGTCCCCTAGACTTAGACCTACTTAAACCTAACTAACCTAAGGACATCACACACATCCATGCCCGAGGCAGCATTCGAACCTGCGGCCATAGCAGCAGCGCGGTTCCGTACTGAAGGTCCTAGAACATCTCGGCCACATAGGCCGGCGATGTGGTCAAGCCAGTTCTCCGCAGTACCTCTTCTTCCAGGAGCGTTCGTGCCGAAAGATATGCGGCAGCGCTTCTGTGCAGTCTGGAAGGCGGAAGTAAAGCTGTGAGGGCAATCTGGTCTAGGGATGGCGGTTATCGCTGTAACAACCGGTTTTCCTTGATATCTTTTTTTTCACGCCAGTTTAACCTGAGTGATAAAACCGCTCAAAATAACTGGTTTATGAAATAACTGATTGTCGGTTTTTGTTCCTATTTCTTCTTGTAATAAGCGAAAAAATCGAACAAAAACTGAAAAAAAATTTGACTCCCTCAGTTTAGAAATATACAGAATCAAATATTAAATTAAATAAGCAATAAAAGAAAATTCATCCGCCCACAGTTCACACATAAGGTGAGAATGTGGGTCTCACGGGAGGCGTGTACGAGATACTTCCGGCAGTCGCACTATCCTCTGTGCCCTAGGTGGCTCAGATGGATAGAGTATCTGCCATGTAAGCCGGAGATCCCGGTTTCGAGTCCCGATCGGGGCACACATTTTCACCTGTCCCCGTTGATATATATCAACGCCCGTCAGTAGCTGAAGGTACTAATATATAGTTCTAAGTAGTGATACAAGGTACCTTCCACATTACGCCGTGTGGTGGCTTGCGGAGTGTCTATATAGACTGAGGTGCAGGCCCAACAGCAGTATATATAAAATTATAACAAATAGCATACAACAGTTGTGCTTCCTAAGCGGACAAAAAAAATTGAGTGTCTTTGAGAGTGTTTCCTGCAGCGTTTAGATACGAGGACTCGAGGCGACTCACTCGTAATGCGAGATTGTGAGTAGGCGTAAAAACGGCCGTTAAAGTATTGTACGGGCAATTCTGCGGCCAAGTGCGGGCAACACGACTCCAATTTCGACGTTGCTAGCCGCTGGCCGAATCACGTGCGGCAGTTATCTCTGACCTTCCGAAAATTCGCAGAATATCGAGTACGGACTTCACTACACACTCGGCGAAATCACTGCTGTTTTACGCCGTTATAAAGTGGAAAATTCGTTTCCTGCCATTCGTACCTTGTCTCGAAGAACTCTGTTCAAGATCCACTTCCACCACGTATCTTTCTATGTAGATCTCAAATGGTATTAATACGAGCCCCCATTAATACTGTAGAACTCCAAACCCACAACTACTGTGGATAGCTTACATCACCAGTCAAAAGAAGTGGAGCACCCAGATGCGGACGAGCAAACGAAATGAAACTTCACGAGTTGAGAATGCGTTGTTGTTGTGGTCTCCAGTCCTGAGACTGGTTTGATGCAGTTCTCCATGCTACTCTATCCTGTGCAAGCTTCTTCATCTCCCATACCATCTTTCTGAATTTGCTTAGTGTATTCATCTCTTGGTCTCCCTCTACGATTTTTACCCTCCACGCTGCCCTCCAATACTAAACTGGTTATCCCTTGATGCCTCAGAACATGTCCTACCAACCGATCCCTTGTTCTAGTCAACTTGTGCCACAAGCTCCTCTTTTTCCCAATTCTATTCAATACCTACTCATTAGTTATGTGATCTACCCATCTAATCTTCAGTATTCTTCTGTAGCGCCACATTTCGAAAGCTTCTATTCTCCTCTTGTCTAAACTATTAATCGTCCACGTTTCGTCCTCACTATTTATCGTCCATACAAACACTTTCAGAAACGACTTCCTGACACTTAAATCTATACTCGATGTTAACAAATTTCTCTTCTTCAGAAACGCTTTCCTTGCCACTGCCAGTCTACATTTTATATCCTCTCTACTTCGACCATCATCAGTTATTTTGCTCCCCAAATAGCAAAACTCCTTTACTACTTTAAGTGTCTCATTTCCTAATCTAATTCCCTCAGCATCACCCGAGTTAACTCGACTACATTCCATTATCCTCGTTTTGGTTTTGCTGATGTTCATCTTATATCCTCCTTTCAAGACACTGTCCATTCCGTTCAACTGCTCTTCCAAGTCCTTTGCTGTCTCTGACAGCATTACAATGTCATCGGCGAACCTTAAGGTTTTTATTTCTCCTCCATGGATTTTAATACCTACTCCGAATTTTTCTTTTGTTTCCTCTCCTGATAACGACGTCCTCTTGAGTAGTCCCCGCCCGGAGATCTGAATGGGGGACTATTTTACCGCCGGAATATTTTACCCAAGAGGACGCCATCATCATTTAACCATACAGTAAAGCAGCATGCCCTCGAGAAAAATTACGGCTGTGGTTTCCCCTTGCTTTCAGCCGTTCGCAGTACCAGCACAGCAAGGCCGTTTTGGTTTGTGTTACAAGGCCAGATCAGTCAATCATCGAGACTGTTGCCCCTGCAACTACTGGAAAGGCTGCTGCCCCTCTTCAGGAACCACACGTTTGTCTGGCGTCTCAACAGATACCCCTCTATTGTGGTTGCACCTACGGTACGTCTATCTGTATCGCTGAGGCACGCAAGCCTCCCCACCAACGGCAAGGTCCATGGTTCATGGGGGGAGGGTTGAGAATGTATGTGTTGCTATTTCGGTGATCGCAAAATCGGGTCAAGTTTTCAAAGAACTGTATCAGCCGACTTTTCAGCAAGACGTTGCGCGCCCTGTGGCCTGGATGCACACACCGATTCGGTTGGGAAGTGTGATTTAAGGCCGTTGCATCCCCTCCCCCCCCCCCCTCACCTCCGTGAAGATACCTGGGGCACAACTGTTTTGACTGGTCGTCCATATCCTGAATACTGGCACTGGGTACCGAGCGAGGTGGCGCGGTGGTCAGCACACTACACTCCCATTCGGGAGGACGACGATTCAATTCCGCGTCCGGCCATCCTGATTTAGGTTCTCCGTGATTTCCCTAAATCGCTCCAGGCAAATGCACGGATGGTTCCTTTGAAAGGGCACGGCCGACTTCTTCCCCGCCCCTCCCTAATCCGATGAGACCGATGACCTCGCTGTATGGTCTCCTCCTCCAAACAACCCAACCCAACCAACTGACACTGGGGTGGAGTTGATGTCCCAGCTTGTCCCACACTTGTCCTAGAGGAGGCAGATCTGGGGATCACGCTGGCCCCAGGAGTACCTCAGTACTATGCTCCCAGTTCGTAGAGACATGTTCCATATGCGGACCGGCATTGTCCTGTTGAAAAATGGCACCACGGTAATGTAAGAAGGGAGGTAAAACGTGAGGACGCAGAAAGTCAATGTCGTAACGCTGATACCATCGGAGCTCCCGCAGTGATTACCAGCTGTGACCTGGAGGTATACTCAATGGCTCGCCACACGATGACACCAGTAGTAACACTGCTGTGGCTCAGAAAAATGTTGGAAGATTGGTACCTCTCCCCAGCTCACCGAAATACTCGCCTAGAATATTCGTCCGGGTTAGCGCAGACCACGATTCATTGACGAAAACAGTATGATACTATTGTTTTGTAGTCCACGGTTCCGGTCACAGCGCCACACCAAACGCAGCCGTTTGTGTTGTGTCAACGGCAGCCTACGCATGAAACGGTAAATCTCTGAACCAGGTGTTGCTAGTCTCGGACAAATAGGTTTAATTGTGGAAGTGTAGATTGAAAAACTAAAAAAAAAAGTGCTAAGTTACGAGGGGAGTCAAAAAGTAAAGGTACTTTTTAGAATTGGAATATTTATTCTAACGACAGAAAGCCGAGACATACATTGCTTTTCTAAATAACCTTCCCGCACATCAATGCAATTTGTCCAACGTTTTCATTCCGTCGGTGAAAAAGATTTTCGGGTGCACTTGTAACCAATTTTACACCGCATCAGTGACTTCCGCATCGGCTGAAAATCTTCTTCCATGAGCGCTTCCTTCACTGGCCTAAACATATGGAAATCGCCTGGAGCCAGATCTGGACTGTATGGCGAGTGTTCCAGCAGTTCGAACCCCAGCTCCTTTATTGTTACGGCCGTCCGTTTGGCAGAATGATGCTGAGCATTATCTCTCTGAGGATGACACCTTTTCGGAGTTCTCCGCGACTTTTGGATCTGATTGCAGATTCGAATTTAATTCGCAACTCAGCACAATAGTTCTCACTGTTCACAGTTTCGCCTCTAGGGGTGAAATGAACGGCCACCACATCTTCCACGTCCCAGAATAGTGTTAGCACAATCTTACTAGCTAAAGGTTGACGTGTAAATCTCTTAACTTCTAGTGGCGATGAGTATTTTCAAACTTTCCGGTCCCTGATGATGCACCCACGTTTCATCTACAGTAACGATTTGCTGAAACTATCCATCTCTCTCTCTCTCGATGATGATGATGAGCCAAATGTTTACGAGAGATGTCCACTCTTTGCGCCTTATGCTGCGCTGACAATTCTTCCGGTACCCATATTACAAACACTTTCCCAAAATTTAGCCTGTCTTGAAAGATGAAAAGAGTCAGGTAGTAGCAACCGGCCGAGACACAAGCAGCTACAGGGAAGTAACCGATTTTGTGACATTTTACGGGTTCCTAAGCAGGAGCGAATTGTATAGTTTCATCTGAGTGTTTCGCTAGTTTAGTTTCTTGAGTTTCTGCGTGTTAATTTAATATTTAATAGACACAGTTCTTGCATTTTCGTTTGCGTCCGAAAGTAAACCGATTTTGCGATACATTACAAGTTCCTAATCCGGAGCGAATTATTCATTTTCACCTGAGTGCTTTGATAATTCGATTTTTGAATCTGTGTGTGTTAATATAATGTAATGGACACAGTCCTTGCGTTTTCGTTCGTGTTTACAGTAGCGTTACGTAGCGCATGTCGATTGCCCTTGATTGTCTGTGTAGTGTAGTTTTCCGTAGTCTTTAAACGGATAGGGACTATGATGGCTGTATGCAGATGCGCTCTCAGCTCCAGGCTGTGATGGCTTCGGTTACACAGCTTGAGGCTGCAGTGGATGGGTATCACTGTTGTGGGCCAGTCGTGCAGATCCAACGGACGGGCAGCACCTCCGAGTCCTCCGATCGGTTCTCACTTGTGGCGAGCACAGTTACTGCTTGCACTGAGGCTGACCCCTCACCTGTGGTCGAGTGGGAGGTCGCCCCCAGGCGGAGGAGGCTGCAAAAGACTTCCCAGGTAGCCGCACGTAAGGCCTCCCTGGTTTGTCTGACAAACAGGTTCAAGGTGCTGTCTGTGGCTGACACTGTCGCTGAGCCAGATGCTGTCGCCTGTCCTGTTTCAGAGGAAACCACTCAGCCAGCAAGATCCGGGCAATCACAGAGGGTGGGATTATTGGTAGTTGGGAGTTCCAACGTTAGGCGCGTTATGGGGCCCCTTAGGGACTTGGCTGTCAAGAAGGGAAAGAAAACCAATGTGCCCTCCGTGTGCATACCGGGTGGAGTCATCCCAGACGTGGAACGAGTCCTCCCGGATGTCACGAAGAGCCCAGGGTGCAGCTAACTGCAAGTGGTTGCTCACCTCGGTACTAATGATGTGTGTCACTTTGGATCAGAAGAGATTCTCTCTGGTTTCGAGCGGCTAACAGAAGTGGTAAAGACTGCCAGTCTTGCTTGCAAGATGAAAGCAGAGCTGACCATTTGAAGCATAGTCGACAGGACCGATTGAGAACCTACGGTACAGAGCCGAGTGGAGGCTCAGACGGTTCTGCGACCGTGTAGGCTGCAGATTCCTCGACTTGCGCAAAAGGGTGGTTGGGTTTCGAGTTCCGCTGAATAGATCAGGTGTCCACTATACGCAGGAGGCGGCTACACGGGTAGCAGGGGCTGTGTGGCGTGGACTGAGCGGTTTTTTAAGTTAGAGGGTCTCGGGGAAACACAAGAAGGGCTTCAGTCACAAAGAGTGTAGGCCGAACACAGGAAGAACGTAGATACAGGAACCATCGGTACAACAGTTGTCAATTATCGTAGTTGTGTTGGGAAAGTACCAGAGCTCCAAGCGCTAATAGAAATCATCTAACGGTGTTCCGAAAGGATAGGCTAAACGCAGTTGGTGGTGGGGTGTTTTTTGCTGATAGAAGTAGTTTATCTTGTAGCGAAATTGAAGCAGATAGTTCCTGCGAATTAGTATGGGCGGAGGTCATTCTTGGCAACGGGAACAAAATAATAATTGGATCCTTTTACCGACCTCCCAACTCAAATGACTCAATTGTTGAAAGGTTGAAAGAAAACTTGAGTTTAATTTCAAACACGTACCCGACTCATACAATTATAGTTTGTGGTGACTTTAATTTGTCCTAAGATACGCATGGAACATCAACCGAAATTGTGTTAAGCGCATTCTCTGAAAATTAATTCGAGCAGTTAGTTCACGCGCCCACGCAAGTAGTAATCGGATGCGAAAACACACGTGACCTCTTAGCAATAAATAATCCTGAGCTAATAACGAGCATCTGAACGGATATATAGGGAGTAGTGATCACAAGGTTGTCATAGTGAGATTGAACACTGTAACCTCCAAATCCTCCAAAAATAAACGAAAAATGTACCTATTCAATAAAACAGATAAAAATTCAAGTGACGACTGCCTGAGAGAAAATTTCCACTGCTTCGAAATTAACAATTTGAGTGTAGACCAGATGTAGCTTGAATTCAACGAAATAGTATCGATAGTAGCTGAGAGATTTATACCAAAAAATTAGCAAAAGACGGAGCTGATCCCCCCTTGATACACGAAACTGGTCAGAATACTGTTGGAGAAACAATGAAACAAACATGTCAAATTTAAACAAACGCAGAGTCTCCAAGATTGGCGATCTTTTACAGAAGCTCGAAATTTAGTGCAGACTTCAACGCGAGACGCTTGTAATAGTTTCCACAGCGAAACATTGTCTCGAAACCTGTCAGACAATCCGAAGAGATTCTGAAAGTATTGTAGCGGCAAACCACAGTTAGTGCCTTGTCTGCACGATAGCAAAGGAAATATTATCGACGACAGTGCTGCAAAAGCAGAGTTACTAAACACAGCCCTTCGAAATTCCTTCACCAAAGAAGATGAAGTAAATAATCCAGAATTCGAATCGAGAACAGCTGCCACCATGAGTAACGTAGAAGTAGATATACTGTGAGTGGTGAAGCAACTTTAATCACATAATAAAAGCAAATCTTCTGGTCCAGACTGTATACCAAATAGGTTCCTTTCAGCATACGGTGATGCAATAGCTCCATACTTAACAGTCATATACAAACGCTCGCTCGATGAAAGATCCGTGCCCAAAGACTAGAAAGTTGCACAGGTCACACCAATATTCAAGAGATGTAGTAGGAGTAATCCACTAAATTACAGGCCCTTATCGCTAACGTCGATATGCAGCGCGATTTTGGAACATATATTGTGTTGGAACATCATGAATTACCTCGAAGAAAACGCACAATTGACACACAGTCAACATGGGTTTAGAAAACGTCGTTCCTGTGAAACACAGCTAGCTCTTTATTCACATGAAGTGCTGAGTGCTATTGACAACGGATTTCAGATCGATTACGTATTTCTGGATTTCCAGAAGGCTTTTGACATTGTACACACAAGCGGCTCGTAGTGAAATTGCGTGCTTATGGAATATCGTCTCAGTTATGTGACTGGATCTGTGATTTCCTGTCAGACAGGTCATTGACGGAAAGTCATCGAGTAAAACAGAAGTGATTTCTGGCATTCCCCAAGGTACTATTATAGGCCCTCTGCTGTTACTTATCTATGTAAACGATTTGGGAGACAAACTGAGCAGCCGTCTTAGGTCGTTTGCAGATGATGCTGACGTTTATCGCCTAGTTAAGTCGTCAGAAGTTCAAAACAAACTGCAAAACGATTTAGAAAAGATATCCGAGTAGTGCGAAAATTGGTAATCAAACCCAAATAACGAAAAGTGTGAGGTCATCCACATGAGTGCTAAAAGGAATCAATTAAAGTTCGGTTACACGATAAATCTGTTTAATCTAAAGGTCACAATTCAACTAAACACCTAGGCATTACAATTACGAATAATTTAAGTTGGGAAGGACATAAACAAATGGTTGAGGGGAAGGTAAACTAAAGACTGAGCTCTATTGGTAGATCACTTGGAAAATGTACCAGATCTACTAAAGAGACTGCCTACACTACATCTGCCCGACCTGTAGTGGAGTGGTGCTGCACGGTCTGTGGTTCTTACCAATCAGGATTAACGAAGTAATCGAGAAGTTCAAAGAAGAGCAACACGTTTTCTATTATCGCAAAATAGGGGTGAAATGACACTGGATTTGGGGTGGACATGATTAAAACAAAGGCACTTTTCGTTACGACGGAACCTTCTCGAGAAATTTCAATCACCAACTTTCTCCTCCGAATGCGAAAATATTTTGTTGACGCCGACCTACATAAGGAGAAACGATCGTCACAATAAAATAAGGGAAAACAGAGCTCGCGCGGAAAGATAAAGGTGTTTTTTTTTTTCGTGAGTTGTTCGAGATTGAAATAACAGTACTACTGTGAAGGTGGTTCGATGAACCCTCTGCCAGGCACTTAAGTGTGATTTGCAGAGTAACTGTGTAGATGTGGATGAACCGTGACTGATATGTAAAGTATTGGCGATTTCGTCTAATGTGATTCGTCTGTTTTCCATCACCATACCCTCAGTGACTTTCACATTGTCCTCAGTTGTGACGCCGATGGCTGCCCGATCTCTCCTCGTCACATAGAGAAGGTCATCCCTGTCTGAAGCGCTCTACGCATTCGCAGATCTTGCTTCGCGATAAACAGCTGTTACAATACAGCGCTTGCATTCGACGAATATTCCCGGCGGGGTCAGGGATTTTCTCTGCCTCGTGATGACTGGGTGTTGTGTGATGTCCTTAGGTTAGTTAGGTTTAAGTAGTTCTAAGTTCTAGGGGACTGATGACCATAGATGTTAAGTCCCATAGTGCTCAGAGCCATTTGAACCGTTCGACGAATAATTTGCTCAGATTTAACATCTTCCGCAAACAAACAGCGAATCACTGCCCTCATTTCTTCCTTGGTGCAGATCGACACAGGAGGTGTCATGTTTCACGGTCAGCTATAAACGCGGGATTAAGAATGCCACGTGTACAGAACTGTTGCAGACGAGAATAATTCAGCCCTGAATACTAATAGTGTTACCCAGCCCTACGGCAAGAAATTGCAAAAGCCCCTTTATTTTTTGGCTTCCCCTGGTATATAGGGTGTTCCATTGATCGTTACCGGGCAAATATCTCACGAAACAAGCGTCAAACGACAAAACTACAAACAACGAAACGCGTCTAGCTTGAAGGGGGAAACCAGATGGCGGTATGGTTGGCCCGCTAGATGGCGCTGCGGTGGGTCAAAAGGATATCAACTGCGTTTTTTAGAATAGGAACCCCCATTCTTTATTACATATTCGTGTAGTACGTAAAGAAATATGAAAGGTTTAGTTGGACCACTTTTTTCGATTTGTGATGGATGGCGCTGTAATAGTCACAAACATATGGCTCACAATTTTAGACGAACAGTTGGTAACAGGTGGTTTTTTTAAATTAAAATACAGAACGTAGGTACGTTTGAACATTTTATTTCGGTTGTTCCAATGTGAGACATGTACCTCTGTGAATTTATCATTTCCGAGAACGCATGCCGTTACAGCCTGATTTCCTGTAAATACCACATTAATGCAATAAATGCTCAAAATTATGTCCGTCAACCTCAATGCATTTGGCAATACGTGTAACGACATTCCTCTCAACAGCGAGTAGTTCGCCTTCCGTAATGTTCGCACATGCATTGACGATGCGCTGACGCATGTTGTCAGGCGTTGTCGGTGGATCACGATAGCAAATGTCCTTCAACTTTCCCTACAGAAAGAAATCCGGGGACGTCGGATCTGGTGAACGTGCGGGCTATGGTATGGTACTTCGACGACCAGTCCACCTTTCATGAAATATACTATTCAATACCGCTTCAACCGCACGCGAGTTATGTGCCGGACATCCATCATGTTGGAAGTACATCGCCATTCTGTCATGCAGTGACACATCTTGTAGTAACATCGGTAGAGCATTACGTAGGAAATCAGCATACATTGCACCATTTAGATTGCTATAGATAAAATGGGGGCCAATTATTCTTCCTCCCATAATGCCGCACCATACATTAACCCGCCAAGGTCGCTCATGTTCCACCTCTCGCAGCCATCGTGGATTTTCCGTTGCCCAGTAGTGCATATTATGCCGGTTTACGTTACCGCTGTTGTTGAATGACGCTTCGTCGCTAAATAGAACGGGTGCAAAAAATCTGTCATTGTCCCGTAATTTCTCTTGTACCCAGTGGCAGAATTGTACACGACTTTCATGCAATTCCTGGTGCACAGAAATATGGTACGGGTGCAATCGATGTTGATGTAGCATTCTCAACACCGACGTTGTTGAGATTCCCGATTCTCGCGCAATTTGTCTGCTACTGATGTGCGGATTAGCTGCGACAGCAGCTAAAACACCTACTTGGGCATCATCATTTGTAGCAGGTCATGGTTGACGTTTCACATGTGGCTCAACACTTCCTGTTTCCTTAAATAACGTAACTATCCGGTGAACGGTCCGAACACTTGGATGATGTCGTCCAGGATACCGAGCAGCATATACAGCACACGCCCGTTGGCCATTTTGATCACAATAGCCATACATCAATACGATATCGACCTTTTGCGCAATTGGTAAACGGTCCATTTTAACACGGCTAATGTATCACGAAGCAAATACCGTCCGCACTGGCGGAATGTCACGTGATACCACGTACTTTTCGTTTTCGACTGTTACAGCGCCATGTATCACAAAGCGAAAAAAGTGGCCCAACTAAAACATTCACATTTCTTTATGTACTACAAGAATATGTAATAAAAAATGGGGGTGCCTATTTAAAAAAAAAAAAAACGAGTTGATATCCGTTTGACCTATGGCAGCGCCATCTAGTGGGCCAACCATAGCGCCATCTTGTT
This sequence comes from Schistocerca serialis cubense, assembly GCF_023864345.2. Lineage (NCBI taxonomy): Eukaryota > Metazoa > Arthropoda > Insecta > Orthoptera > Acrididae > Schistocerca > Schistocerca serialis. Next base: position 31,580,854 of record NC_064649.1, read on the forward strand.
TCCCCCTTCAAGCTAGACGAGCTTCGTTCTTTGTAGTTTTTTTGTTCGATGCTTATTTCGCGAGATATTTGGCCTGGTCAATATCAATGGACCACTATGTATACAATTATTACTCTAACGACACAAAATGCATATCTAGTAAAATCAATACATAAACTAACGGGTGGGACAAGCCTGATGAATTACGGCACTTTTTAATATTTGGCTTCAGTTTAGTTGGATTTAACCGTGATTCTGTTTTTTCGACGATCTCTTATCTGGTTCAAAAATAAATAAAATAAAACAAAATAAGACTTTGGACAGACTAGAGGTACTGGAAAGAAGGTTTATTACAAAAATAATGGGTTCAATAATAACTGCAGATTGTTGGAAAATAAGAAGCAATGAGGAGATGTACAAAAATGTAGAGAAAATATCTGAAGTTATGGCCAAACAAAGATTAACCTTGAAACATCCCCTTAGAAAAATTTATATTTTACTGTGCTGGAAAACCTCTTTCGTCATTTGATTTTCAAACAGCTGAGCAAAACTGAACGTACTCAGACATTTCTCTCTTTACTTATTCTGATCAACACTAAACTGACACACAGTATTTTTAGCGCAACGCAGTCTGACTTTCAATAATCCCTAGAAAAGAATGGTCCTGACTTACAATAACACATACCTTTCATGAATCACTTACCTCACGAAAATCTTCGTTACTCGAACTACTGCAATACAACGAGCGTCAATACTGCCAGCTAAATAAAGATTCTAACTACTGAAGGCACTGATTACTGATAGGCATAGTTAGCAAATGAAAGGTTTTGATAGAGAACAATGTATTTACCTCAATAATGTTCAAAAGTCATCATGTATATATATATATATATATATATATATATATATATATATATATATCAGTTCATGATATCCAGTATTACAAATTTACTATTTCTGATGGACACACGTCCAGATCGTCCGCTCTCAAAACTCTGCCATCTCTCTCCCCACATCCACCACTGCTGGCGGCTCACCTCCAACTGCGCAAACCTTCGCGCTGTTCACATCCAGCTGCCCAACACTACAATAGTGAATATTCCAACAATGCAAACCAGCCACAGACTACACACAGCACAGTCAGTAATTTTCATACAGAGCGCTACGTGGCGTTACCAACATAAAATCCTAAACAGCCTACTTACAAACTTTTTCGGACACTTCTACCGAATGGATGGAAACAGACTAACAAAACAAAACAAAGTAAAACTTTAGACAAACAACTGGGAGAATATCACGATGGTTTTCGAAAGGGAAGATCCCGTGCAGAACAAATTTTTAACTTAAAGTCAGTAATTCGCCATAGAATGTTAACCAGCAAACCAATAAGACGCCTCGGACCGCGCGGGCAATTCACATTAGCCTCCACGGTACTTAGCTACACTCTGTTGACAAGGAGATGAATGCAGGCTCTGTAGTTCTGCATCGGCAGAAGTTGATAGTAGTCGGTCGTCTTCTGTTCGCTAATGTTTAGTGTCCGCTATTAGGCCGTTGCCAAACTGTTCTGCGCTCATAGGCAGTACACGGCGCCTGATACACGCCGCTCTCAGGGACCACAGCACAGCTACGATCCCTGAAAATGCGCTTATAACAGTCCGAAACCGGTCGTGTGAAAATAAAGTAACTTACAACTAAAGCCGTATTTTCAACCTCTGCTAAAATTCTCAGTTGTTACACTACTATAATTATTTTTTTGTCTTGAGATTTTTTCTGTCAGTGTACATTATAATATTTCAGAGGATTAACGTATGTTAATTGGTTTTTTAGACGTTTGCTTAGGTGGATTGTAACAGGAAAGCAGACAGTATGAGCGTGAGATGTGGCATGAGCCCCCTCTCATATTTCTATCTTACTCTGGGTAATTCGATTTTCCTCTCTAATAGCGTGCGGTGAAAAGTTGCTATTCCTTCACACGCGGACTTCCTACGCAGCGGCTCTCGTCACCCAGGTGGACCGGTGACAGGCGGGATCTGCTGATCTTGAAAGGGTTAAGCCGAAAGGGTGTGAGAGAGTCGAGTGTATGCTTTCCAGACGCCGACATTGTCATAAGAGCGGGGGCGACACGCCCACAGGGGCCTGACGGAGCAGCTGGGCTAGAGATTCCGTTACTTCACAGAAACTTAGTGAAAACACTTTCTGGCGGGCTACCAGCGAGGCGTGGGAATGACTTGTGTTCCCAGGCAGTCCTGGCGGGCAAATTCCCGCGTTTTCTGCAAAATCATAACTGTGATTGGCTTGCTCAGGGGATAGCTCCGTGACGTAGCAAAATCGGCACAGAAATTGGCGGCAAGTATCTCCATTGGTAGAATAGTAGTGCGTCAGCAATAGAGTGGAATTTTCCGCCAGTTTTCGAGTTGCTGATTGGAACGTTTAACCACGGCCACTGTCGTGGGGGTGGGAATGTTCTGTGTTCGGCTTGTACGGGTGCCTTTCAGTCGGAGTAGGTTACAAGACTGAGCTCTCGGTGCTCTGAACAGGCTGCCTCCCGTTGGCTGTCTAATATACTTTCATTTAATTGTAACTGTTTGACGAAGTTGCTGAAGTTTCTACTTCAGTGTAACATTCCGAGTACAGTTGGCAATTGAGCGTTCTGCGCACAAGCAGCCTGTGTTGTCCGTCTTGAGCAGTTTTGGTTAAAGTTGACTGTATCGGGGTTACTGTGTGACTTCGCATGTTAAAATCAATCACTGTACCGTCAGTGATTGTGTGGCGAGCCTTGTTCGTCTACCTCAGGGGAGCATTTGTATTGATGGGAAGTCTTTAGTCTGGAACAACCAGACCAGGATAATTTGTTTCGGGCTATACTCATGACATTATCATCATCACGATTGAACGTCGAAGCAACCAGCCGTCGCTTCCGGTACGCCAGATCGTGTCCTTGCAGTTAAGAAGACAGCTTGGTAATGTATGTCCGCAGCACCGGCAGATTAGGAAATTTTGCTCTGTGATAATCAAAGCTCAGCAGAGCGCGCCTTTTCCCGTCTTTTCTTACGTGGTTCTGTCTTGGGTGTTCATTGCCTGAGTTCTCACTACTCTAACAGCAATTAATGTTGGGTTGGCTGGGTGTTTCTCCTAAGATTTGAGTTGCAAGGAATTGGCTCCACATACCACTTGGTCATAAACGTCACAAGCTAGTTTACGGACAACTTCACCTTCACAGCATTTATTTGAGTATTCAATTTTCAATTTGGCGTGTGTGGCGGGGGGGGGGGGGGTGTAAATGTTTCGTGTGTTGTGTTTATTATTTTGAGTGTAGTGATAACAAATCAAATTGTTATTTTGGACAGAACTTTCATTCTGTAGATCGGTAGAGCAACCCTTTCATTTCTCACCACGTTGTTGTTGTTGTCTTCAGTCCTGAGACTGGTTTGATGCAGCTCTCCATGCTACTCTATTCTGTGGAAGCTTCTTCATCTCCCAGTACTTACTGCAACCTACATCCTTCTGAATCTGATTAGTGTATTCATCTCTTGGTCTCCCTCTACGATTTTTACCCACCACCCTGCCCTCCAATGCTAAATTTGTGATCCCTTGATGCCTCAGAACATGTCCTACCAACTGGTCCCTTTTACTTGTCAATTTGTGGCACAAACTTCTCTTCTCCCCAATCCTATTCAATACCTCCTCATTAGTTACGTGATCTACCCATCTAATCTTCAGCATTCTTCTGTAGCACCACATTTTAAAAGCTTCTATTCTCTTCTTGTCCAAACTATTTATCGTCCATGTTTCACATCCATACATGGCTACACTCCATACAAATACTTTCAGAAACGACTTCCTGACACTTAAATCTATACTCGATGTTAACAAACTTCTTCAGCAACGCTTTCCTTGCCATTGCCAGTCTACATTTTATATCCTCTCTACTTCGACCATCATCAGTTATTTTGCTCCCCAAATAGCAAAACGCCTTTACAACTTTAAGTGTCTCATTTTCCTCAGCATCACCCGACTTAATTCGACTACATTCCATTATCCTCGTTTTGCTTTTGTTGATGTTCATCTTATATCCTCCTCACCACGTTAATGAAACTTATTTATGAAATTAATTTCTATCAAATTAAATTATGGCAGGTGCCAAACTCTTTTCTACTCCACTTGCAGGGTCGATTAGAGTCAGTTCGCGTTTCTTCTTAATCCATATGCAACACCAAAAGTCGGAGTTAGAAAAGGGGGGGCTTAGAGCATCATTTCCATGCGAAGATTCTAGAAGAATTTAGTGTTAAATACACTGCTCGCCCCGGCACCTCGCAAGAGGATGAACGAATTCCAGGCCTACCGTAGGTGGGCGTGTGGAATGCGGAGGAACGCGGCGGTGCGGCGAAAACTGCCGTACAGAGATTACCAGCGAAGTCTTTTTCCGAGAAGCGGTTTCGGCTGACGCAGGAATCGGCAGGGTTGGGAACAGAAGGCGGCGACCGCTTCCGGCCGGCGGTGGCGCTGCGTGAGGTGACCGGAATGTGGCGGAGCGAAGATAAGAGGCGGCTCTCCACACGCAGCGCAGCCCCAGCCCCCACGCACAACGCGTCCGCACGCTGCCTTCATGTCGCCGACGCAGGTCCCGCTAAAGCTCAAAGGGGCGCCGGCTCCTACAGGCTGCAGCACGCCTATGTGACCGCTCGCCAGCCATGCACCACTACAAACACTCACGAGGCAAAACACTATGACCACGTTACCTTTCGGTGGAGGTATTTTCGTTTTGTCGATGCAAGTACACAAAAAAAAGAAAACAAAAAAATTTTTTTTTCAGATGGTTCAAATGGCTCTGAGCACTAAGGGACTTAACTTCTGAGGTCATCAGTCCCCTAGAACTTAGAACTACTTAAACCTAACTAACCTAAGGACATCACACACATCCACGCCCATGTTGGTACTTTCGTGTGTCACTTCTTCCAGAGCAATTGATCGGTGCGCAGGGCAGAGGTTGGTAGCTCTACAGTTATCGATGTTCAGGTATTGGAGATTTTAATGCGTGATAGAGAGTGAAACATCAGTGTAACGAATGTGAAAGCTTCTACTTCCTTTTACCACTCTTAACGACTACATACACACATAATTTTTTATTCTATCTCTGTTGGTCCAGCATGGCCAGGGGACATCGACTGGTAAGTCCTTTTCAATGCCAATAAACTTCACCAAGAGCCGTATACTTTACGATATTTTATTTTTTTCTGCAAGCAACCAGTTTCAGCTATTCATTTTGCCTTCTTCGGGCCCCATTACGCTTTTATCCAAATAAACGAACTCATCGTACAGCGCTATAAAACACTGGATATCGTGAATTCTAATCGTTATATAAATGCTTCATACGAAGACGTGGCAGTTGCTGTTATCTTTCGAATTATACAGGGTGAGTCGCCTAACGTTACCGCTATATATACTTCGTAAACCACATCAAATACTGACGAATCGATTCCACAGACCGAACGTGAGGAGAGGGGCTAGTGTAATTGTTTAATACAAACCATACAAAAATGCACGGAAGTATGTTTTTTAACACTAACCTAGGTTTTCTTAAATGGAACCACGTTAGTTTTGTTAGCACATCTGAACATATAAACAAATACGTAATCAGTGCCGTTTGTTGCATTGTAAAATGTTAATTACATCCGGAGATATTGTAACCTAAAGTTGACGCTTGAAACCTCCGACGTTCAGTTGCGTGTTGTAACAAACACGGGCCACGGTCGGCGAGCAGCATCTGCAGGGACATGTTTACGATGACGACCGTGTTTACGAGTGTGGCTGTAGTGCTCTGTTGTGGTTTGGTCTAGCTGTCGCAGTGTCCGCATGTCCCCACGCAGACCAACTGTAGTACTCCGTGTTACAAGACGTCTGTGATAGTGTAGTGTTGTACGAACTGTGACCATGGTGTATTCGAACTCTGAAAAGTCGGAGATGATACTCATCTGTGGCGAGTGTCGACGAAATGATGTTGAAGCCTGCAGGGTGTATGCAGAACGGTACCCGGACAGAGAGCATCCAACGTGCCGCACATTGCAAAACATCTATCGCCAACTGTATGCAACAGGTATGGTCGTAGCACGCAAACGTGTCCGTAACAGGCCCGTCACAGGAGAAGCGGGTGCAGTTGGTGTGTTAGCTGCTGTTGCCATGAACCCACACACGAGTACACGGGACATTGCGAGAGTCGGTGGACTGAGTCAAAGTAGTGTCATGCGCATACTGCATCGTCACCGCTTTCACCCGTTTCATGTGTCGCTACATCAGCAATTACATGGTAATGACTTTAATCATCGAGTGCAGTTCTGTCAATGGGCATTAACAGAGAATGCGTTGCAGTTCTACCTGTTTACCGATGAAGCGAGTTTCACAAACCACGGGGCAGTGAATCTACGGAACATGCATTACTGGTCCGTGGACAATCCTCGCTGGCTCAGACAGGTAGAGCGACAGCGACCGTGGACTGTAAATGTATGGTGCGGAATCATTGGCGACCACCTCATTAGTCCTCACTTCATTGCAGGGGCCCAAACAGCTACAACATACATCGCTTTTCTACAGAATGATCTGCCAGCGTTGCTCGAAAATGCCCCACTGGAAACGCGTCGACGTATGTGGTATCAGCATGATGGTGCACCTGCACATTCCGCAATTAACACTAGGCTGACCCTTGACAGGATGTTCGACGGGCGTTTCATAGGACGTGGAGGACGCATAAATTGGCCAGCCCGTTCTCCTGATCTTGCACCTCTGGACTTCTTTCTGTGGGGTACGTTAAAGGAGAATGTGTACCGTGATGTGCCTGCAACCCCAGAGGATATGAAACAACGTATTGTGGCAGCCTGCGGCGACATTACACCAGATGTACTGCGGCGTGTACGACATTCATTACGCCAGAGATTGCAATTGTGTGCAGCAAATGATGGCCACCACATTGTACATCTATTGGCCTGACATGTCGGGACACACTCTATTCCAATCCGTAATTGAAAACGGAAACCACGTGTGTGCGTGTACCTCACCCCTCATGGTAATGTACATGTGCGTCAGTGAAAAAGACCAATAAAAAGGTGTTAGCATGTGGACGTAATGTGCTGTTCCAGTCTCTTCTGTACCTAAGCTCCATCACAGTTTCCTTTGGATCCCTACGTAATTCGGTGCTCTCCGATACACACGATCGAACAGCGGAGGAGTGGTACTTAAGCGTCAACTTTAGGTTACAATATCTCCGGATGTAATTAACATTTTACAATGCAACAAACGGCACTGATTATGTATTTGTTTATACGATCAGATGTGCTAACAAAACTAACGGGGTTCCATTTAAAAAACGTAGGGTTGTGTTAAAAAACATACTTCCGGGCATTTTTTATGGTTTGTATTAACCAATTACACTAGCCCCTCTCCTCACGTTCGGTCTGTGGAATCGATTCGTCAGTATTTGATGTGGTTTACGAAATATATCCAGCGGTAATGTTAGGTGACTCACCCTGTATAAGGATCATTGCCCTCCTTGTACAATTACCATTAAAAATCAATTTTCGTGTTCACGTAGTAATATAATAATACTAATAATAATAATAACACTGTCACGTTCACGTGATGAATAAATTGTTGGTGCTCTGTTCTTGTCGTTTCAGACGTTCTGAGAACAAAACACATGTAGCTGTTGTACACGGCTAGCAAGCTCTATCACGTTGCGATATGCAGTTAGTGTCCACAGAAAAGGGGTCAACTGCTCCTGACTCTTTGGTACGCGACCGTAGATAAGAGACGCGTGTTTGCGCTCGCAGAGCTGCCGACAGTAAACGCGAAGGCAGGTAGCCGCGTTTGTGAAATCCTGTCATAAATATTGAAATCGTAATCGAGAGAAGCAGAATGGCGCTCGCAATAAAACCTTACGCGAACAACAGGTCGCGCGAGAAAAAAAATCGCTCCTTCGCTCTTGTTCGCCTGTAGTCCCTAGACATTTACAGCTCCAGATACGAGGGCACAACACAATGGGTCTCAATACGAGCTTCCCGGTGCCAATGCTTCCTGAATACTTGCGTCCACTATTCTATTGTCTCGGCCAGAAATTATTAACCAATGACGAGCAGTTGAAATGTATCGGTTACTGCACTGCGAGATGTCGAGGGAACAGGGCCAATATTTCTGTTTGTCTTTTTTTTTTCAATTTCTTTGTTGACCTTTATGTCCCCAGCCATACTTCCCTCTATGTAGAGCCTGTAACGCTTCGTTCTTCATTCCTTAGATTTGGTGAAGGAGTGCGTGAAATAAAAGACAGGCGGATGCCGCACATTTTGCTTGAAGGTCCGTTTATACGGGCCATTTTTACGGTAGTGTGTAGTCGCTATGGTGTTGTTTTCAACATCGCTGCAATGTGGTTCAAATGGCCCTGAGCACTATGCGAGTTAACTTCTGAGGTCATCAGTCGCCTAGAACTTAGAAATAATTAAACCCAACTAACCTAAGGACATCACACACATCCATGCCCGAGGCAGGATTCGAACCTGCGACCGTAGCGGCCTCGCGGCTTCATACTGTAGCGCCGAGAACCGCACGGCCCCTCCGGCCGACGCTGCAATTTGGCTCCAATATATGGTATAACAAAAATTTACGGCACAAATTGCAGGGCACATTGCTCGCACGTTCCATGTTTCCATGTTACAACTCATTTCCTCCAACTCTTTAATCATGGGAAACACACACCAACAGAACGCACCAGCATACCACATCGAGCTCTTTCTCACAGGAGAGCTTCAATACGCCCTCCGTGGCCATTGATACACGCATCCACCAGCCGTCGGATGAGCTGATGTACACCATGTGATCAAAAGTATCCGGACACCTGGCTGAAAATGACTTTCAAGTTCGTGACGCACTCCATCGGTAATGCTGGAATTCAATATGGTGTTGGCCCACCCTTAGCCTTGATGACAGCTTCTACTCTCGCTCTTCCACGTTCAATCATCTGCTGGAAGGTTTCTTGGGGAATGGCAGCACATTCTTCACGGAATGCTGCACTGAGGAGAGGTATCGATGGCGGTCGGTGAGGCCTGGTACGAAGTCGGCATTCCAAAACATCCCAAAAGTGTTCTATAGGATTCAGGTCAGGACTCTGTGCAGGCCAGTCCATTACAGCAATGTTACTGTCGTGTAACCAATCCGCCACAGGCCGTGCAATATGAATAGGTGCTCGATCGTGTTGAAAGATGCAATCGCCATACCCGAACTGCTCTTCAACAGTGGGAAGCAAGAAGGTGCTTAAAACATCAATGTAGGCCTGTGTTGTAATAATGCCATGCAAAACAACAAGGGGTTGAAGCCCCCTCCATGAAAATCACGACCACACCATAACACCACCGCCTCCGAATTTTACCGTTGGCACTACACACGCTGGCAGATGACGTTCACCGGGCATTCGCCATACCCACACCCTGCCATCGAATCGCCACCTTGTGTACCCTCATTCGTCACTCCACACGTTTTTCCCCTGTTCAATCGCCCAATCCTTACGATCCTTACACCAAGCAAGGCGTTTACCGGCGTGATGTGTAGCTTATAAGCATCAGCTCGACCATGTAAGCCAAGTTTCCTCACCTCCCGCTTAACTGTCATAGTACTTGCAGTGGATCCCGATGCAGTTTGGAATTCCTGTGTGATGGACTGAATAGACGTCTGCCTATTACACATAACGACCCTCTCCAACAGTCGAAGGGTCTCTGTCAGTTAACAGACCAGGTCGGCCTGTACGCTTTTGTGCTTTACGTGTCCCTTCAAGTTTCCACTTATCACGTCGGAAACAGTGGACCTAGGGATGGTTAGGAGTGTGGAAATCTCGCGTACAGACGTATGAGACAAGTGACACCCAATCACCTGACCAGGTTCGAAGTCCATTAGTTCCGCGGAGCGCCCCACTCTGCTCTCTCACGATGTCTAATGACTGCTGAGGTCGCTGATATGGAGTACCTGGCAGTAGGTGGCAGCACAATGCCCCTAATATGAAAAACGTATGTATTTGAGGGTGTCCGGATACAGACATGTTGGCGAAGCGAGTCGATCTCTCACCAAGTCATCCGCTTTTTCAAAGCCACAGTCACTACCGTGCCCAGGCCCAGAAATGTTTACACGAGCCAAGGTCGACAGCCAACTATTCTGCTTTTGCATTCCACGATGAAAAAACTTAGCAAGGAAGACAGACACTGCACTTAGTGGACGCGCTCTACTTTTAAGTAAGCGAAAATAGCTCGTGAAATTATGTGGGAAATTTATACACTACTGCCCATTAAGATTGCTACATGACGAAGATGACGTGCTACAGACTCGAAATTTAGCCGACGGGAAGAAGATGCCGTGATATGCAAATGATTAGCTTTTCAGAACATTCACACAAGGTTGGCGCCGGTGTCAACACCTACAACGTGCTGACATGAGGAAAGTTTCCAACCGATTTCTCATACACAAACAGCAGTTGACCGGCGTTGCCTGGTGAAACGTTGTTGTGATGCCTCGTGTAAGGAGGAGAAATGCGTACCATCACGTTTCCGACTTTGATAAATGTCGGATTGTGGCCTATCGCGATTGCGGTTTATCGTATCTACATCTACATCTACATTGATACTCCGCAAGCCACCCAACGGTGTGTGGCGGAGGGCACTTTACGTGCCACTGTCATTACCTCCCTTTCCTGTTCCAGTCGCGTATGGTTCGCGGGAAGAACGACTGTCTGAAAGCCTCCGTGCGCGCTCTAATCTCTCTAATTTTACATTCGTGATCTCCTCGGGAGGTATAAGTAGGGGGAAGCAATATATTCGATACCTCATCCAGAAACGCACCCTCTCGAAACCTGGCGAGCAATCTACACCGCGATGCAGAGCGCCTCTCTTGCAGAGTCTGCCACTTGAGTTTATTAAACATCTCCGTAACGCTTTCACGGTTACCAAATAACCCTGTGACGAAACGCGCCGCTCTTCTTTGGATCTTCTCTATCTCCTCCGTCAGACCGATCTGGTACGGATCCCACACTGATGAGCAATACTCAAGTATAGGTCGAACGAGTGTTTTGTAAGCCACCTCCTTTGTTGAAGGACTACATTTTCTAAGGACTCTCCCAATGAATCTCAACCTGGTACCCGCCTTACCAACAATTAATTTTATATGATCATTCCACTTCAAATCGTTCCGCACGCATACTCCCAGATATTTTACAGAAGTAACTGCTACCAGTGTTTGTTCCGCTATCATATAATCATACAATAAAGGATCCTTCTTTCTATGTATTCGCAATACATTACATTTGTCTACGTTAAGGGTCAGTTGCCACTCCCTGCACCAAGTGCTTATCCGCTGCAGATCTTCCTGCATTTCGCTACAATTTTCTAATGCTGCAACTTCTCTGTATACTACAGCATCATCCGCGAAAAGCCGCATGGAACTTCCGACACTATATACTAAGTCATTTATATATATTGTGAAAAGCAATGGTCCCATAACACTCCCCTGTGGCACGCCAGAGGTTACTTTAACGTCTGTAGACGTCTCTCCATTGATAACAACATGCTGTGTTCTGTTTGCTAAAAACTCTTCAATCCAGCCACACAGCTGGTCTGATATTCCGTAGGCTCTTACTTTGTTTATCAGGCGACAGTGCGGAACTGTATCGAATGCCTTCCGGAAGTCAAGAAAAATAGCATCTACCTGGGAGCCTGTATCTAATATTTTCTGGGTCTCATGAACAAATAAAGCGAGTTGGGTCTCACACGATCGCTGTTTCCGGAATCCATGTTGATTCCTACATAGCAGATTCTGGGTTTCCAGAAATGACATGATACGCGAGCAAAAAACATGTTCTAAAATTCTACAAGAGATCGACGTAAGAGATATAGGTCTATAGTTTTGCGCATCTGCTCGACGACCCTTCTTGAAGACTGGGACTATCTGTGCTCTTTTCCAATCATTTGGAACTCTCCGTTCCTCTAGAGACTTGCGGTACACGGCTGTTAGAAGGGGGGCAAGTTCCTTCGCGTACTCTGTGTAGAATCGAATTGGTATCCCGTCAGGTCCAGTGGACTTTCCTCTATTGAGTGATTCCAGTTGCTTTTCTATTCCTTGGACACTTATTTCGATGTCAGCCATTTTTTCGTTTGTGCGAGGATTTAGAGAAGGAACTGCAGTGCGGTCTTCCTCTGTGAAACAGCTTTGGAAAAAGGTGTTTAGTATTTCATCTTTACGCGTGTCATCCTCTGTTTTAATGCCATCATCATCCCGTAGTGTCTGGATATGCTGTTTCGAGCCACTTACTGATTTAACGTAAGACCAGAACTTCCTAGGATTTTCTGTCAAGTCGGTACATAGAATTTTACTTTCGAATTCAATGAACGCTTCACGCATAGCCCTCCTTACGCTAACTTTGACATCGTTTAGCTTCTGTTTGTCTGAGAGGTTTTGGCTGCGTTTAAATTTGGAGTGGAGCTCTCTTTTCTTTCGCAGTAGTTTCCTAACATTGTTGTTGTACCACGGTGGGTTTTTCCCGTCCCTCACAGTTTTACTCGGCACGTACCTGTCTAAAACGCATTTTACGATTGCCTTGAACTTTTTCCATAAACACTCAACATTGTCAGTGTCGGAACAGAAATTTTCGTTTTGATCTGTTAGGTAGTCTGAAATCTGCCTTCTATTACTCTTGCTAAACAGATAAACCTTCCTCCCTTTTTTTTATATTCCTATTAACTTCCATATTCAGGGATGCTGCAACGGCCTTATGATCACTGATTCCCTGTTCTGTACATACAGAGTCGAAAAGTTCGGGTCTGTTTGTTATCAGTAGGTCCAAGATGTTATCTCCACGAGTCGGTTCTCTGTTTAATTGCTCGAGGTAATTTTCGGATAGTGCACTCAGTATAATGTCACTCGATGCTCTGTCCCTACCACCCGTCCTAAACATCTGAGTGTCCCAGTCTATATCTGGTAAATTGAAATCTCCACCTAAGACTATAACATGCTGGGAAAATTTATGTGAAATGTATTCCAAATTTTCTCTCAGTTGTTCTGCCACTAATGCTGCTGAGTCGGGAGGTCGGTAAAAGGAGCCAATTATTAACCTAGTTCGGTTGTTTAGTGTAACCTCCACCCATAATAATTCACAGGAACTATCCACTTCTACTTCACTACAGGATAAACTACTACTAACAGCGACGAACACTCCACCACCGGTTGCATGCAATCTATCCTTTCTAAACACCGTCTGTACCTTTGTAAAAATTTCGGCAGAATTTATCTCTGGCTTAAGCCAGCTTTCTGTACCTATAACGATTTCAGCTTCGGTGCTTTCTATCAGCGCTTGAAGTTCCGGTACTTTACCAACGCAGCTTCGACAGTTGACAATTACAATACCGATTGCTGCTTGGTCCCCGCATGTCCTGACTTTGCCCCGCACCCGTTGAGGCTGTTGCCCTTTCTGTACTTGCCCAAGGCCATCTAACCTAAAAAACCGCCCAGCCCACGCCACACAACCCCTGCTATCCGTGTAGCCGCTTGTTGCGTGTAGTGGACTCCTGATCTATCCAGCGGAACCCGAAACCCCACCACCCTATGGCGCAAGTCGAGGAATCTGCAGCCCACACGGTCGCAGAACCGTCTCAGCCTCTGATTCAGACCCTCAACTCGGCTCTGTACCAAAGGTCCGCAGTCAGTCCTGTCGACGATGCTGCAGATGGTGAGCTCTGCTTTCATCGCGAAACTGCTGCTCGCGTTGGTCGAGATCCAATGACTGTTAGCAGAATATGGAATCGGTGGGTTCAGGAGGGTAATACGGAACGCCGTGCTGGATCCCAACGGCCTCGTATCACTAGCAGTCGAGATGACAGGCATCTTATCCGCATGGCAATTAACGGATCGTGCAGCCACGTCTCGATCCCTGAGTCAAGAGATGGGGACGCTTGCAAGACAACAACCATCTGCACGGACAGTTCGACGACGTTTGCAGCAGCATGGACTATCAGCTCGGAGACCGTGGCTGCGGTTACCTTGACGCTGCATCACAGACAGGAGCGCCTGCGATGGTGTACTCGACGACGAACCTGGGTGCACGAATGGCAAAACGTCATTTTTTCGGATGAATCACATCCGTTTGGCGACATCGCGGTGAACCCACTTTGGAAGCGTGTATTCGTCATCGCCTTACTGGCGTATCACCCGGCGTGATGGTATGGGGTGCCAATGTTTACACGTCTCGGTCACCTCCTGTTAGCGTTGACGGCACTTTGAACAGTGGACGTTACATTTCAGATGTGTTACGACCCGTGGCTCTACCTTTCATTCTATCCCTGCGAAACCCTACATTTCAGCAGGATAACGCACGAGCGCATGTTGCAGGTCGTGTACGGGCCTTTCTGGATACAGAAAATGTTCGACTGCTGCCCTGGCCAGCACATTCTCCAGATCTCTCACCAATTGAAAACATTTGGTCAATGGTGGCCGAGCAACTGGCTTGTCACATACGCCAGTCACTACTCTTGATGAGCTGTGGTATCGTGTTGAAGCTGCATAGGCAGCTGTACCTGTACACGCCATCCAAGCTCTGTTTGACTCAATGCCCAGGCGTTGAAGGCCGTTATGGGTACTGACTTCTCAGGATCTATGCACCCAAATTGCGTGAAAATGTAATCGCATGTCAGTTCTAGTATAATATATTGTCCAATGAATACCCATTTATCATGTGCATTTCTTTTTGGTGTAGCAATTTTAATGGCCAGTAGTGTATATGCCAGAATATTGAGAAATTGTTTCGAACATACCGTAAAAGCAATTGGTTCGAGAATTGGTATGACCAATAGCATTATGCTCTCCGAATAAAAATTTAGTCACCCAAGTGCACACGCGCAGATGAATCGTTACCACCGTAAGCCCATATGCATGGCCAAAAACGATTGCCCCGTTTTGCCACTCTGTGGCGTTCTAACATTGGAAATGCAAAAGAAGTCTCAGGCTTCTTGACAGAGCGTAGGGGAACGATGCGGGAGACCCGCATCGCTGTACTAGGCAAGGTCCTAGTGGAGGTGGTTTGTCACTGCCTCCCTCCGATCGTAATGGGGATGAATGATAACGATGAAGATGACACAACAACACACATTCATCTCGGGGCAGGTGAAGATCCCTGACCTCACCGGGAATCGAACCCGTGACCCCGCGCTCGGGAAGCGAGAACGCTATGCGAGGCCACGTGCTGCAGACTGTTCTAACGTTACCGATGTTTAAGTACAATGTCAGCTCGAAACATAAATGTCTCCCTAATCGCTACTGTCTTGCGCTCACGGTTAGCTGAGCACGTGGCTCGATAGCTGCGTCATCTTTAAAGGCTTAGGGTGACAATTTTTTTTGTCCGGTAAGCATGATGCTATTTTTCTTGCCAGTTCTCGGACCAATACAGTATATTCCAAACAATGTTTCAATATTCTGGCAAAGATATATTTTGCACATCATTTCACGAGCTAGTTTCGGGAGCTGGGCGCTTACTTAAAAATAGAACGCATTCACTAAGTGCGGTTTCTGTTTCTCTAGCTAAATTTTTTCGTCGTGGAATACAAAAGCTAGAGAGGTGACTTTCGACCTCGGCAGTCGTTCCGGACCTGAAGTGCACTGCGGCAACCGTTAACGGACAACAGTGGTCGGCAATGTTGCCGCCGAATACATGGCTGGATTTCGTGCAGCCCGCAGTATAGCTGGGCAAGATTGCCGGACGATGTTGTCGGCAATATTCAGTTTGTTTGGATGGGACATGCTAGACACTAGGAGAGACAGATTCAACCTTTGTGGAACATCTGTGAAAGGAAAACCAATTACAGGACGTAGTTTGTGAGGTTTGTGACGTTTTACATGAGACGGGAGACTCCACCCAAAAATTAAACTTTTCTTCCACTTTACCGATTTCAACCGAATTTTAGAATCATGTCCGTCACGCAAAGATGCAGCAATACCCAAGTCCAGGATTTCACTGATTTTTAATAGTCTTATTGAAAACCAATTTTTGGTATCACATTCCAGATTTCTTAAGAATGTATCGTTCAACAGTTCTAAGCATTTATATTATGAGAAATGTTATTAATTTACTTTCAGTATTTTTTTTTCAAGTTTCAGTCTTGTATTTTCTTTAGTTATCGGTATATAAAAGTGATAATAAAATAAACAGACTACATTTTCTATAATTATAATGAGCCGGCCGAGAAGGCCGAGCGGTTCTAGGCGCTACAGTCTGGAACCGCAGGTTCGAATCCTGCCTCGGGCATGGATGTGTGTGATGTCCTTAGGTTAGTTAGGTTTAAGTAGCTGTAAGTTCTAGGGGACTGATGACCTCAGAAGTTAAGTTCCATAGTGCTCAGAGCCAGTTGAACCAGTTGAATTATAATGCATATAACTATGCAAATACTGTGGACTATTTCCTGCAAAAATTTGATCGAGATTGGTTTATATTCAGGGCAAAAATGTTGGCATTGCTCTTAAAAAAATAAACTTACAGGAAAATTGATTTAAAAATATGATTAGCAAATGAGTGCTAATACAAGACACGTACCGATTAAAATTCACCAGGGATTTTCTCTGCCTCGTGATGACTGGGTGTTGTGTGACGTCCTTAGGTTAGTCAGGTTTAAGTAGTTCTAAGTTCTAGGGGACTGATGACCATAGATGTTAAGTCCCATAGAGCTCAGAGCCATCTGAACCATTTTTAAAATTCACCAGCACCATACGTTTTCCCTTCCTGCTCCTGTAAGGCTTCTTGTTGTTGTAATTTCAAGACCAGGGTAGCCTTTTCCTTGAATTTTTCCCTCTCCAGACAGCATCTCGTGGAGTGCTTGATCCGTCATTGATCTCTAGATAAGCAGAACTTCAAAAAAAGTCAAATGGTTCTGAGCACTAGGGGACTTAAACATCTGTGGTCATCAGTCCCCTAGAACTTAGAACTACTTAAACCTAACTAACCTAAGGATATCACACACAGCCATGCCCGAGGCAGGATTCGAACCTGCGACCGTAGCGGTCACGCGGTTCCAGACTGTAGCACCTAGAACCGCACGGCCACACCGACCGGCAGGAGAACTTCATCTAGGAGAGTCATAAAGGGGTGTTGGGACGCCTGCTTTCTTCAGTCTTCAGGCATCGCGTAATGAACTGAGAAACACCTCCTGCAAGACAGAAAAATAATTTTTGTTCTGTCTGGATCACTTTGACAGCTGTCAGTGCCCCTCGCGCAGTCCGTATTTCAAATATTTCTTAGACGTACTTGTAATTCAAATACAGACATTTTTAACTGCATTAGCGCTGCACTGCCAAAGATGATGTTTACTCTCTTTTCGTACCTTGCTCTGGACGTGTAACACCCTTTTCAGTGTTGTTGGCGAGTATTGCACTTTCTTTGATGACAACGGGCAGTTAAAGTCAGATGATGGGCTCTTAAGCCGAAAATTAATAAAAATTAATTAAATCTGTAGAACATAGACAGTATTGTGCTTTTCCGTAAGGCAAAACTAATCTCTTTATTGTTGAAAGCAATATGACGTTGGTGTCTGTGTTTTCCAAGGTTTGAATCGTCTTCATAGAAAAATGAATTCTTGAACATTTTAACTTTCACGTCATTCCGAAGTCCTCTAAACGCGTGACATATAAGTGTACTACCCGCCTTATACGCTCAAAATAGATGTCAAGACTGTTAAAACACCTACAACAATTTGTAAACCGACTGGAACTGAGAATACGCAGACTGTGAAAACGCTGACACTTTTAGCCATTTGGATGGAATATTTAAGAGACATTTTATAAGCCGAAATAAGTGGTGAAAATAAATAAATAAGAGCGTAAAGTAAGAAAAATGTGCCGCATTCATTCCACAAATATTTGGCTCTGGTACCCTCCATCAAGACAAAGCGCAGTCTCAGATGGCGTTCTTCAAGTGGTTCAAATGGCTCTGAGCACTATGGAACTTAAACATCTGAGGTCATCAGTCCCCTAGAACTTAGAACTTAGAGCTACTTAAACCTAACTAAGGACATAACACATATCCATGCCCGAGGCAGGATTCGAACCTGCGACCGTAGCGGTCGCGCGGTCCCGGACTGTACCACCTAGAACCGCTCGGCCATTGCGGCTGGCTAATAATAATAATAATAATAATCAAACTGTGTACAGCACTTTACTTGCCCTTATGTAGTTATTGCTGTGTCGTGATGTCAATTAATTCAAATGGTTCAAATGGCTCTGAGCACTATGGGACTTAACATCTGAGGTCAGTAGTACCCTAGAACTCAGAACTACTTAAACCTAACTAACCTAAGGACATCACACACATCCATGCCCGAGCCAGGATTCGAACGTGCGACCGCACCGGTCGCGCGGTTCCAGACTGAAGCTCCTAGAACCGCTCGGCCACACCGGCCGGCGTCAGTTAATTCATTTACCCTGTTTCGAAGCGAGTAATGAAGCAATATCTGGAGAACTGGAAATACTATTCACAACTTGGAGAAGACATTTTCACGTATGCCCCACTTACATCGGCCGCGATGTACGGGACGCAGCACAGTAACTGTGTGTAGTGGGTGGACTATGCGAGGAAGCTGTAACCTCCACCGCATTTATGCTAGTAATTGGGAAAAAGTAATTATT
Organism: Schistocerca serialis cubense; assembly: GCF_023864345.2. Taxonomy (NCBI): domain Eukaryota; kingdom Metazoa; phylum Arthropoda; class Insecta; order Orthoptera; family Acrididae; genus Schistocerca; species Schistocerca serialis. Next base: position 31,599,514 of record NC_064649.1, read on the forward strand.
GGTAACTCTTATAATCAATGTTAGAGTCTTACAAAATTGTGATAGTAGTAATGATCTTTCAAAAATAATTTAGTTTCGTGACTAAAACCGAATCGAATCGCTTAGTTTTTACCCATCAGAAATTTTCATTTTACCCTTCAGGAGGTAATTACCCCCAGGCTAGGAGCCACTGCCTTAGATTTTCGTTGCGGTCATCAGGCACCAGTTCAGCAATGTAGCACAAGTCATTGAAGGTGTGCCGAAATGGTTGCCTGTCACACCGGCACCTTGGAATCAGTGAATGGTTGTCTCTGTGTAGGGTCATATTTAAAGTGTCCAGCAAAGAAGTGTGTGTGTGTGTGTGTGTGTGTGTGTGTGTGTGTCTGTGTGTGTGTGGCACCGATGGTGTCGGACGCTGTTCCCGAACTGGGGGACTTTAGCGGCACCCTTTGCTGTTTCATTCACGTATATGCAGTGTCGCATGCCCCCATGACCACGGCACTGGAGGCCCCGAAACAAGAGGGCCAAAAACCCTAAATGGCCTTTGGTGCCTCAGATCACGTTCGGATTTCGTCCAATGGTTTTGGAAGATCCCTGGTCGTCCCACATTCTGTAGCACAGCGAGAATAGCGGTCGTGGTACACTTCAAAGGAATCGGGTCAAGTTCATTGGGGGTTGCAGGTGCAGAATGTCCATAGAGAAGAGCTGAATCATCTGGGATGGAAAGGGGGGGGGGGGGGGGGGAAAGAGGGTCTGTCAAAGGTTCCCGACCACGAAATCTGTGGGAATCAACGATCAAGGAAAGGAATGGTTTCCTTGACGCCCTATATGCCATCATCTGAGGCCTTTCCGTGTCGATTCTGAGTGGTGGTGTATTTGAAAAGTGTTCTTCGGTCAGCCATGAGGCAATGGCGCGATTTCAACTTCGGGCGTCGCCGTTCTGACCTTCATCACACAGGCGTTAAAAGAAGGAGTGAAATGTGGGTAAGAGGGAGTGTCACGGCCTTCCCAACCTGGGACACGTCCACGACGGCGTCGGGCAGAGTTGTGGCGAAATTCCGTGCCAAATTACGAACAACTTAAATTGGAAGGAACACACAGAAAATGTTGTGGAGAAGGCTAACCAAAGGCTGCGTTTTATTGTCAGGACACTTAGAAAATGTAACAGATCTACTAAAGAGACTGCCTACACTACATTTGTCCGTCCTCTTTTAGAATACTGCTGTGCGGTGTGGGATCCTTAACCAGATAGGATTGACAGAGTGCATCGTAAAAGTTCAAATAATGGCAGCACGTTTTGTATTATCGCGAAATGAGCCAACGGCCTTGCCGCAGTGTTCCCGTCAGATGACCGAAGTTAAGCGCTGTCGGGCTGGGCTACTACTTGGATGGGTGACCATCCGGTCTGCCGAGAGCTGTTGGCAATCGGGGTGCACTCAGCCCTTGTGAGGCAAACTGAGGGGCTACTTGATTGAGAAGTAGCAGCTCCGGTCTCGGCGCCCCTCCATATCCGCATCCAGTGACGCCTATGGGCTGAGGATGACATGGCGGCCGGTCGGTGCCGTTGGGCCTTCATGGCCTGTTCGGGAGGAGTTTAGTTTAGTTTAGTCACAGAAATGATGCAGGATTTGGTTTGGAATCATTAAAACAAAGGCATTTTTCGTTGCTTCGGAATCTTCTCACGAAATTCCAGTCACCAACTTTCTCCTCCGAATGCGAAAATATTTTGTTGACACCGACCTCCATAGGGAGGAACGATCACCATGATAAAATAAGGGAAATCAGAGGTTGTACGGAGAGATATAGATGCTTGTTCTTTCCGCGCACTGTACGAGATTAGAACAACAGAGATTTGTGAAGGTGATTCGATGAACCTTCTTCAAAAATGGTTCAAATGGCTCTGAGCACTATGGGACTTAACAGCTATGGTCATCAGTCCCCTAGAACTTAGAACTACTTAAACCTAACAAACCTAGGGACAGCACACAACACCCAGCCATCACGAGGCAGAGAAAATCCCTGACCCCGCAGGGAATCGAACCCGGGAACCCGGGCGTGGGAAGCGAGAACGCTACCGCACGACCACGAGATGCGGGCGAACCTTCTTCCAGGCACTTAAATGTGACTTGCAGATATCATGTAGCTGTAGATTTTTTTTATTTTTTGCAAGTGTCGACGTCTTGCGGTTTGAAGCGTCGCCGATTCAGAGGGTGACGTCATAGGACGCACCGTTACAGAGGAAAGTTATATACGCTCCTTTGAGCCAAATTTCAAACTTATGCGTCACAGCAGGAGACAATTACGGGGCTTCAAAAAAGTTGACCATTTCATTGGTTTGGTTAGTGTAAAATGTTCTTTTTTCCGCCATTTTGCTTACTTCCGTCGTAAACAGGGCGCTCGCTATGCAAAATAATCCTCGCTGAATATCAAAGTTTTGCACCGTGTGTCTAACTACACAGTGTTGTATCCTGTTATTATTATTTTCGTATCAGAAACATACATAAAACACAGTTTATAAAGTTGTTGACAGATCTACTCAGTTTAGATAATCTTTCACCAAAATTCGGCCACTCCCTGTGGATTTTCCGTTGCCTGGTGAAGGTCAGGGTGGCTGGATGCAGTCTACATTGAAGCATATGCTTAACAGTCTGTTCTTTCGCGCAATCACACTGGGTTTTGTTTTCTTCAGTGTCTCCCCTTTTTGCCAGGTTAGCCCTTGATATGGCCACTACTGACTTCAGCCTGTTCAAGGTCTTCCAAATTCTCATCATGACCAGGGGGTAAAGGTTCCGAAAATCTTTTCCGACCAGGAGGGTGGGATGTCTCAGCCATCCACAGTTGCAGCCTGGCTTCTTCATCAGTGGTCGTTACTTTCTCCGATGTTCTGACGAAACTTTTCCTTGACCTTAGTCGTTGTGGGTAGGGTTGTTGCTCTTACACGGGATGCGTGCTTTCCTGCTCCAGTTTGGATCTTTCCCTGTTTGCTGCTATTTCTCTTCGAACAGGAGGTGGAGCAATTCCTGCAAGGTGGGGGAGCCATTCGACTGGACTGGACTTCAAAGAGCCTGTTGTAATTCTGCACTTGTCGTTTAGGGCAATATCCACCTGCTTGGCATGTGTTGGCCTATATCAAACAGGACAGGCGTACTCTGCAGTGGAGTAGCATAATGCCATTGCAGAAGTTCGGTTGGTTGCAACTTCACTGCTCCACTGTGATATGGCCAGTTTTCTCAGTAGTTTGTTCCTGGTGTAGACTTTTGATCTGGAATTCATGCAGAGTTTTTTGAACATTTGAGATATAGTAGGTGTTAGTCGTGGTATTTTGGAGTGCCACAGTGTTCCAACTTAACGCCTGACCATTATATCTTTAACTTGAGGGTGGTTTACCTATTTCTCAGATGAAAAGCACATACTTGTGTCTTTGATGGGTTTGGTTTAAGCTGGTTTATTGTGCAGTATTTTGACAGATCCTCAAAAGCAATGTTTATGGTGATTTCTATTGAATCGAATGAATGCTTTGGGTGCCAGAGCGAATCATCAGCATATTCCTGTAGTTGGGAACAGTGAATTGGTCGTTAATATATATATTGTATCATGTGTGCCGATTATTAGCGCCAGAAAATAGTAACGCATCTTTCATGGACTACGTTCGCTGTCTCGTGTTGCTTTCTTTCCCTCTAGTGCAGGCAGGTCCAATCTTTAGCTTACCCGGACCAAATTGGAACATTGGAAGTTGACGAGTATTTTTGGGGTGTGCATAATACAGAAGTGGGCAAATTATTGTGGTAAAGCTGTAGCATCAACATTTGCTTTGAAATTTTGTATTTAATATGTATGTTACACAATCAGTTCAGATAAAATTATTCTGAGGTGGATGTAGAGTATTCAGAGGTAAGTTTATGCATTTGTAGAAAATTTTGAATTGCATAGGTTGGCTACAATGACTGCAAGACACTGACAGTTGAAAATCAAGTGTTTGTACGCAGTCCTGCATTCGTTATGTAATGAGAATATTAGTGATTATTTGTTGTTTAAACAGTGAATAACGATTTAAGTAAACTAGTTGGAATTAATTGCAAGTAATAGATCAGAGCCCAAGAGAGTGGTCTCTTTCACTTCTTTTAAAGATACGAAGATGAGGTAATGGGTAGCAAGAAAGACATTTCATCCACTACAGTTGCCACTGTTAGGACACTTTTGGCAGAAGAGTGCTACACATAGCATCAAATTGCTTCCAAACTCATAACCTCGCAAAAGACAGTAAAATTAAAATTTTTAAATCCGGAAAATTTGTTGATTGACAGCAAAGCACAGGCAGAGGTGGAAGAAAACAAAAATTAAGCACTAGAATTCAGCGAAATCGAAAAGTATGGTCATTTCCAATCGTAAAGTTACAAGTATGCAACTCTCTGCGCAGTTGGAGGATTGCGGAGTGGCAGCGTCAGCTAGAACTGTAAGGAGAGTTTTGCGTAACGCAGGTCTACCAGCAAGTCGATCCCATCCGAAGCCCAAGATCACCGCAGGAATTGCTTTAAAACGGTTACACTGGGGAAAATCCCTACAGCACTGGGCCGTTGAGGACCGGAAAAAGGTATTTACAAAAAATTTATGCATTATGACAAATTTCATTGCATGAACTCATTCCCAAATGATATTATTGAAAAATTTGTGGGTATGCTCGACATGGCTAGCAAAATTTGCCAATGAATATCACTAATTTTTTTTAGTACTGCAATGTGTGGTAGTAATGAAAGGCTTAATATTTACTTGCAGAGGTGTTTAAGTGATGAATCAATGTTCTGTGGCACAGAAGAAAGTAGTCCGTATGTGAATGGAAGGGAATCAGAGGAGTTTCATCAAAACTGTGTACGTCATACTGTGAAGCAAACCCACTTCACTTATGGTGTGGAGTGTTTTTTCATTGAAGGATACAGGAAATCTGTACATTGTTTAAGGTTCTATGAATCAAGGACAGTATCTCAAAGTGTTAAAAGAGAGACTTCTGCCTCAGACCAGGCGATGATTTAACGGTGAAGATCACGTTCTCATGCATGGTGGAGCACCACGATATAAGGCTAAGAGTGTGGGAAACTGTTTGAATGAAGGTAGTATTACTGTGCTTCAACGGCCTCGGAATAGCCCAGACATGAACCCAGTCGAAAATCTATGGGCAATAGCTAAGAAGAAAATAAGAACACAGAAGGTCACAACAAAGAATGGTTTGATAGAATTTCTGATACAAACATGGCTCCATGATCCATATATTCCAAACAGTTATTAAAAAAATAGCAGAAAGTATGCCTGTAAGGATAGAGATGTTAATAAAAGCAATAGGAATGCAAAAAAGTATTAAAACATTTGTAAATTTACACTGTTATGTAGTTTGAGTTTAAAGCACCTTTACCATAATAATTTGGCCACTTCTGTGTAATTAACACTAACAGCTGATCAGAGAGGGCGCATTAGAGAATGGCATCGTGTGACGGTGATGTTTCAAATTGAAAATATTTATTTTATCATAACTTTGCATAATTGGAATTTTATGGGTCTCTTTCCCTACTTTTATCGGTCGTGTGATAGATTTTCGCTTCTTAGGCCGCTTCTATATCTACATCTATATTTACACTCTGCAAGCCACCCAACGGTGTGTGGCGGAGGACACTTTACGTGCCACTGTCATTACCTCCCTTTCCTGTTCCAGTCGCATATGGTTCGCGGGAAGAACGACTGCCGGAAAGCCTCCGTGCGCGCTCTAATCTCTCTGATTTTACATTCGTGATCTCCTCGGGAGGTATAAGTAGGGGGAAGCAATATATTCGATACCTCATCCAGAAACGCATCCTCTAGAAACCTGGACAGCAAGCTACACCGCGATGCAGAGCGCCTCTCTTGCAGAGTCTGCCACTTGAGTTTGCTAAACATCTCCGTAACGCTATCACGCTTACCAAATAACCCTGTGACGAAACGCGCCGCTCTTCTTTGGATCTTCTCTATCTCCTCTGTCAACCCGACCTGGTACGGATCCCACACTGATGAACAATACGCAAGTATAGGTCGAACGAGTTTTTTGTAAGCCACGTCCTTTGTTGAAGGACTACATTTTCTAAGGACCCTCCCAATGAATCTCAACCTGGCACTCGCCTTACCAACAATTAATTTTGTATGATCATTCCTCTTCAAATCGTTCCGTACGCATACTCCCAGACATTTTACAGAAGTAACTGCTACCAGTGTTTGTTCCGCTATCATATAATCATACAATAAAGGATCCTTCTTTCTATGTATTCGCAATACATTACATTTGTCTATGTTAAGGGTCAGTTGCCACTCCCTGCACCAAGTGCCTATCCGCTGCAGATCTTCCTGCATTTCGCTGCAATTTTTTAATGCTGCAACTTCTCTGTATACCACAGCATCATCCGCGAAAAGCCGCATGGAACTTCCGACACTATCTACTAGGTCATTTATATATACTGTGAAAAGCAATGGTCCCATAACACTCCCCTGTGGCACGCCAGAGGTTACTTTAACGTCTGTAGACATCTCTCCATTGATAACAATATTCTGTGTTCTGTTTGCTAAAAACTCTTCAATCCAGCCACACAGCTGGTCTTATGTTCCGTAGGCTCTTACTTTGTTTATCAGGCGACAGTGCGGAACTGTATCGAATGCCTTCCGGAAGTCTAGGAAAATGGCATCTACCTTGGGGCCTGTATGACTCAATTCGGCATGTTTTGCATTGAGGATATTATCTAGAGTATGCAGCACAGACTGTACTAGACTAGTGTATTTTGCTTACTTTCAGTCCATCGTGTCTTACGGCATAGTGTTCTGGGGTAAAACTAAATCAAGCTTAACAGATATCTTCAAATTTCAGAAAAGAGCTGTACGAATCATAACACATAACTCTTCAAGAGCTCATTGTAGGCCCCTTTTCAAAGAACTGCAAATATTCACAATACCATCACTGTATATTTTTAAAAGCATTCTGTGTACAAGAGCACATATGAAAAATCTACGTACAAATGAGGACTGCCATAATTATAATACTAGATCTCGTAAGAATTTGTATGTAGAAAGGGTATGGACAACACAAACCCAAAAGGAGGTAAGTTATTTTGGAATAAAACTTTACAATGCTCTGCCAGTGTACATGAAGGAAATAATAGATGAAGTAAAATTTAAGACTGAGCTTAAAAATTACCTTTTAAGCAAAACTTTCTATGACGTAGATGAGTACTTTGATTGTGTGTAAATTTATTGCCAAAAATTTTAATTTATATGTCTAAATTTGTACTTTTAAAAAATGCCTTGAAAGTGATATTCCATTATTATATCTGTAGTACTTGTACTAGTGTGATAACTTTGTTGTGACAATTCCTACATCATGTACATGATTTACAGGAAGGTAATAAAATAAAATTAAAAATGGAATGAAATGAAATATGTAATATTTTCTGGGTCTCATGAACAAATAAAGCGAGTTGGGTCTCACACGATCGCTGTTTCCGAAATCCATGTTGATTCCTACAGAGTAGATTCTGGGTTTCCAGAAACGACATGATACGCGAGCAAAAAACATGTTATAAAATTCTACAATACATCGATGTCAGAGATATAGGTCTATAGTTTTGCGCATCTGCTCGACGACCCTTCTCGAAAACTGAAACTACCTGTGCTCTTTTCCAATCATTTGGAACCTTCTTTTCCTCTAGAGACTTGCGGTACACGGCAATTAGAAGGGGGGGGGGGCAAGTTCTTTCGCGTACTCTGTGTAGAATCGAATTGGTATCGCTTGATACTTCCTTCGGGCCGCGGCTTTGACATCCCTGATTTAGTGTAAACGCTTATTCACAAGATACAGGGTGTTTCAAAAATGACCGGTATATTTGAAACGGCAATAAAAACTAAACGAGCAGCGATAGAAATACACCGTTTGTTGCAATATGCTTGGGACAACAGTACATTTTCAGGCAGACAAACTTTCGAAATTACAGTAGTTACAATTTTCAACAACAGATGGCGCTGCGGCCTGGGAAACTCTATAGTACGATATTTTCCACATATCCACCATGCGTAGCAATAATATGGCGTAGTCTCTGAATGAAATTACCCGAAACCTTTGACAACGTGTCTGGCGGAATGGCTTCTCATGCAGATGAGATGTACTGCTTCAGCTGTTCAATTGTTTCTGGATTCTGGCGGTACACCTGGTCTTTCAAGTGTCCCCACAGAAAGAAGTCACAGGGGTTCATGTCTGGCGAATAGGGAGACCAATCCACGCCGCCTCCTGTATGTTTCGGATAGCCCAAAGCAATCACACGATCATCGAAATATTCATTCAGGAAATTAAAGACGTCGGCCGTGCGATGTGGCCGGGCACCATCTTGCATAAACCACGAGGTGTTCGCAGTGTCGTCTAAGGCAGTTTGTACCGCCACAAATTCATGAAGAATGTCCAGATAGCGTGATGCAGTAATCGCTTTGGATCTGAAAAATGGGCCAATGATTCCTTTGGAAGAAATGGCGGCCCAGACCAGTACTTTTTGAGGATGCAGGGACGATGGGACTGCAACATGGGGCTTTTCGGTTCCCCATATGCGCCAGTTCTGTTTATTGACGAAGCCGTCCAGGTAAAAATAAGCTTCGTCAGTAAACCAAATGCTGCCCACATGCATATCGCCGTCATCAATCCTGTGCACGATATCGTTAGCGAATGTCTCTCGTGCAGCAATGGTAGCGGCGCTGAGGGGTAGCCGCGTTTGAATTTTGTATGGATAGAGGTGTAAACTCTGGCGCATGAGACGATACGTGGACGTTGGCGTCATTTGGACCGCAGCTGCAACACGGCGAACGGAAACCCGAGGCCGCTGTTGGATCACCTGCTGCACTAGCTGCGCGTTGCCCTCTGTGGTTGCCGTACGCGGTCGCCCTACCTTTCCAGCACGTTCATCCGTCACGTTCCCAGTCCATTGAAATTTTTCAAACAGATCCTTTATTGTATCGCTTTTCGGTCCTTTGGTTACATTAAACCTCCGTGGAAAACTTCGTCTTGTTGCAACAACACTGTGTTCTAGGCGGTGGAATTCCAACACCAGAAAAATCCTCTGTTCTAAGGAATAAACCATGTTGTCTACAGCACACTTGCACGTTGTGAACAGCACACGCTTACAGCAGAAAGACGATGTACAGAATGGCGCACCCACAGACTGCGTTGTCTTCTATATCTTTCACATCACTTGCAGCGCCATCTGTTGTTGAAAATTGTAACTACTGTAATTTCGAAAGTTTGTCCGCCTGAAAATGTACTGTTGTCCCAAGCATATTGCAACAAACGGTGTATTTCTATCGCTGCTCGTTTAGTTTTTATTGCCGTTTCAAATATACCGTTCATTTTTGAAACACCCTGTACAAGCGAATGCTAGCGGACAGTGGCAAATTGTCTGCAAAGGCGCATTCGCTTGTGTTCGCTTTCATTCGCCGCGACGTAGAAATGGGGCTTCAGAAGACTGATGACAAGCTGGTGTCAATAAAGGGAGAAATAAGCGAAGCAACGAAGAAGATTAAAGAAAAGAATTCGTCGTTGTCGGCAGGTGCGGTGTGGTGTCGAAGTTATCGTGGGCGACATTCCCCCCTAATTATAGTAATTGGCAGATCAGGCGACGTTCCGTACTGTTATCAGAGGCTGCAACACACACGCTGGAGGGGGGTGGGGCTGGAAGGGGGGCAAAGGTGGTGCAGTGTTGTCGGCTGGCTACCGCTGACGCAGCGCAATCGTGTGACGAAATTCCCGGAATGCCAGCCCGCTGAGCGTTAGAAGCACCGGAAGCGTAAATCACGGCCTGCGCGGTGGCGTGAATCACCGTAAGATCTGCCTGTCGCCCAGAAGACTGCGCGTTCCCACGCCGCTAGCCGTCGGCCAGACCTAAAACTCCAGAACCGTCAAAATCTCACCGGCCGCCGATCACAAACCGTAGAGGCGACAAATCTCCCGCCAGCAGTACGAAACCTTCAGCGCTTCGCAAAATTGCTCGTGATACGTTGCAATTTTTGAAGTTATCAGGGATAAAATACAGGGTACTGCAACCCTGACAGCTAAAAAGAGAAAGCAGACTCCTAACTAAGGTACAAGAATATGGGATTGGTTCCCAAATACGTGAGTGGCTCGAAGACTTCTTAAGTAATAGAACCCAGTACGTTGTCCTCGATGGTGAGTGTTCATCGGAGGTGAGGGTTATCATCCGGAGTGCCCCAGGGAAGTGTGGTAGGTCCGCTGTTGTTTTCTATCTACATAAATGATATGAAACTTCCTGGCAGATTAAAACTGTGTGCCGGACCGAGACTCGAACTTTGGACCTTTGCCTTTTGCGGGCAAGTGGTCTACCAACTGAGCTACCCAAGCACGGCTCACGCCCTGTCCTCGCAGCTTTACTTCCGCAAGTACCTCGCCTCCTACCTTCCAAACTCAGTTGGTAGAGCACTTGCCCGCGAAAGGCAAAGGTGCCGAGTTCGAGTCTCGGTCGGGCACACAGTTTTAATCTTCCAGGAAGTTTCATATCAGCGCACACTCCGCTGCACAGTGAAAATCTCATTCTGGATACATAAATCTTCTTTTGGATAGGGTGGATAGCAATGTGCGGCTGTTTGCTGATGATGCTGTGGTGTACGGGAAGGTGTCGTCGTTGAGTGACTGTAGGAGGATACAAGATGACTTGGACAGAATTTGTGATTGGTGTAAAGAATGGCAGTTAACTCTAAATATAGATAAATGTAAATTAATGCAGATAATAGGCAAAACCCCGTAATGTTTGAATACTCCATTAGTAGTGTAGCGCTTGACACAGTCACGTCGATTAAATATTTGGGCGTAACACTGCAGAGCGATATGAAGTGGCACAAGCATGTAATGGCAGTTGTGGGGAAGGCGGATGGTCGTCTTCGGTTCACTGATAGAATTTTGGGAACATGTGATTCATCTGTAAAGGAGACCGCTTATAAAACAATAGTACGACCTATTCTTGAGTACTGCTCGAGCGTTTGGGATCCCTATCAGGTCGGATTGAGGGAGGACATAGAAGCAATTCAGAGGCGGGCTGCTAGATTTGTTACTGGTAGGTTTGATCATCAAGCGAGTGTTACGGAAATGCTTCAGAAACTCAGGTGAGTCTCTCGAGAAAAGGAGGCGTTCTTTTCGTGAATCGCTACTGAGGAAATTTAGAGAACCAGCATTTGAGGCTGACTGCAGTACGATTTTACTGCCGCCAACTTGTATTTCGCAGAAAGACCACAAAGATAAGATAAGAGAGATAGGACTCGTACAGAGGCATATAGGCAGTCATTTTTCCCTCGTTCTATTTGGGAGTGGAACAAGGAGAGAAGACGCTAGTTGTTGTACGAGGTACCCTCCGCCACGCACCGCATGGTGGATTGCGGAGTATGTATGTAGATGTATAGTTATATGTAGAAAGCATAGATGGTGGAATGAAGTCTGTGATGAGGTGGTGGAACAAAGAACAAATGCCTGGAAAAAGTGGAATTCGACCAGGAGACCTGGAGACTTTGATGTCTTCCGTGAAGTTTGAAACTATGTAGACAGAAGTTTACGAAGGGCTAAGCGATTGTATGAGAAATAGCAGTTAGAACAGATCGATCAGGATTTCCGGAAAAACTTTACCAGAGACTTCTTCAAAATGGCTCTGAACACTATGGGACTTAGCATCTGAGGTCATCAGTCCCCTAGAACTTAGAACTACTTAAACCTAACTAACCTAAGGACATCACACACATCCGTGCCTGAGGCAGGATTCGAACCTGCGACCGTAGCGGTCGCGCGGTTCCATACTGAAGCGCCTAGAACCGCTCGGCCACACCGGCCGGCTCAGAGACTTCTATCACACACTCAACTCGAATTTGAAAGGATACCAAGTCCTAGTCTTTGTTTTAGCGACGAAAATGGGAACTTCGGCATGACCAACAAAGAAAACTGCAGAATCATGTCTCGTTATTTTGAAAATCTACTTAATTGTGATGAACCGAAAGATTTCCTTTTCCTGTATGTGCCCCAATCTACAAACTACCTGTTTCATCTTCCTCGCATAAAGAGGAGATCAAAGAGATCATCAACAACCTTAATATGGGCGCTGGATAGGATTCAGTAGTGGCGGAACTACCGAAACTGGCAAATAATGAAACTCTAGATGTACTAATCCAACTTCTTGAGGAGATCTGGAGAACTGGGATGATACCAAGAGAATGGCAGTCAGCTTTACTCCATCCTCTACACAAAAAAGGCGGTGAAAAGAATGTCTCACCTTATGGCAGTGCCGGCTTACCTGCCATTTAGTCTGATGCCTCTTGCGCTGTGTATGTGCCCGTCTTAGCAGGTCTACAGCAGTTAACTTGCGCCGCCGCTTGCAACCATGACTTTATCATTCTGTGATAAATGCCTGTCTTTTTTATTATGATTTTTATTCCCGAATCATAGAACACAAACACATCACTTGACGATAGCACTGTTGCGGAAATTAAAAACCTGTTATTTGATTTCATGCAAGTATGATTTTCTGGTTTTAGCTGAGAATTTCTACATGAGTAACTATTTGACGTATATTATCTATACCTTACATATTTTGTTAGGTAACTTTTACCATTTTGATGAAGATAGTCTTAGAACTATCGAAACCTGGTCAATGTGTTTTTTTTAAAAAAGTTGTGTGAGTCGGTTGGCTGATTGTTACATTTTGTATAATTGCATACACGGTTGCTGAGCGCACAGCGACAAAATGTTTAAAATATCAATGATCCGTGTGTATTTAGTAGAATTGACAGCCTTTAGATCTGTGTAATTTATAATACAACCTAAATTTACCGGATTTCTTATAGTGTTCATGGCCCTCACACTTCTCTTTATTCATGGAGTAATGTTATTCAGTCTGTACAACGAGCGAGCAGTAAAGGAAGAGAATTTAAGTTCAAGGAAGAGAACTATATCATTAAGGTTCGCGGATGACTTTGTAATTCTTTCAGAGACGACAAAAGCCCGGGAAGAGCAGTTGAATGGAATGTGTAGTATCTTGAAACGAGAGTACAAGATGAACGTGAACGAAAGTAAAACAATAATAACTTAATGCAGTCGAATTAAACAAGACGAAGTTGAGGCAATTACATTGGGAAATGAGGGACTGAAAGCAGTAGATGACTTCTGCTGCTTGGGCAGCGAAATAACTGATGGCCAAGGTTGGCAGGATGTAAAATGCAGGCTGGCTGTAGCAGGAAAAGAATTGCTGAAATAGAGCAATTTGTTAACATCTAATATCAGTTTGACTGTTAGGAAATCTGTTATCATGGTATTTGTCTGGTATGTATACTTGTATGGGAGGGGAAACGTGGACGATAAACAGCTCAGACAAGAAGAGAATCCTTTAAAAAAAAAAAAAAAATTCATCCATATTTTGCATCTGTACCGTGACTGTATTCAATAGACAAGAAGTTTTCAATAAAAACGCCTTCAGTCACAATTTTTCCGTATTTTATTAAATTATACGGTGCATTTCAATCCTATGGGCCCATCTGTAAATGTAAATCCGCTACTACTTTATTTAGATTTGCTCTTCCTTGAGTGAAATGCATTTTCCTTTTGTGAGAAAGTTAGATGTTAGGTTTTTCATTTCATTGTCATGATGAACAACGGTGCGACTTTTTTCGTATAGATATCGGGATTTTCGTGCAATTGGAGCTCAAAAATATGAAAATATTATTTTTATCAAAAACTATAAATTTAATTACTGTTAATTTGTTAAAAATATGGCATTTAAGTAGAAGCAAAAAAAATTGCTACTAGCGAGATTTCAACCAGCGAATTGATAATTACGAAACTTTTACAATACACACGCAACAATTTTTTTCGACAGTTATGTTCCCCAATTATAAATGTTTTGTACTTCGGAAAGCTCGGAAATCGTCCAATTTTTAAAGGTATTTTATTATATATATATATTTCCGAATGATCCCATTGGGACTACGCCAAGTACTTAGTGACGTGCTTTTGCCTTTCTTTGTGCCCATACTTCTTTCATTCTTTTGCTGTGGGCTTCTTTTCTCTCTTGAGACCACGTTGTTCCAGTCTTCTTGTTTGGTTTCTCCTCTTGGTCAACTTGCCACTTGTGAAGTTTTGATCTGAAGATTTCCCTGTTTTGGATATCCTCTGGTGAAATTGCTGCTAGTTTCAGATCTGTTTTGATTTCGCCCATCCATTTCATTGGGTCTGTTTTAGATTTACTCCTGTTTTCACAGAATTCAACTATTTGCTTTGTAAGTCTGTCCGGATTCATTGTTTTGATGTGTCCATAGAATCTTAATCCGCATCTTCTAATGTCACTGTGAATATTAGAGTATTGTTTGATTTCCTGTTTGCCTCTGGGCCGATACTATCGATCTACAAGTTTTGGGCCTAAAATTTTTCTTATGATCTTCCGTTCCTTTTTCTGAATGTTTTCTACGTCTGTTTTCCTGTTTAAAATTAGTGTCTCTGATCCATATAGGCATTCTGGTTTTATGACGGTATTGTAATGTCGTAGTCTTCTGTGCTTGGTATTTTATTGTTATTGGTTTATTATTTTTATTATTATTATTATTATATTATTCCCATTTAAAGAGAGCGTTTGAACTTTAATTCCTTCATGATGATTGTTTATGTTTTTTCTGAAACCAGATTTTCAAAAAAATGGCTCTGAGCACTATGGGACTCAACTGCTGTGGTCATAAGTCCCCTAGAACTTAGAACTAGTTAAACCTAACTAACCTAAGGACATCACACAACACCCAGCCATCACGAGGCAGAGAAAATCCCTGACCCCGCCGGGAATCGAACCCGGGAACCCGGGCGTGGGAAGCGAGAACGCTACCGCACGACCACGAGATGCGGGCCAGATTTTCTTCATGTGTTCACTGTGTTGTTTCTTTCGCTCCGTTCTCCATTTGCATCCTGGTCTCTTCTGTGTTGTGGTGTCAAATTCAAGTTTTTTGATGATATTCCTGAATTCAGTTCTATTTTCCGCATCGTTGACTGTTATGTGTGCTTGTCCGAGGTCCTCTTCAACTGCTTTATCCATTTTGTTTTCCCCTTGCCTGAGTTGACGACTTTAAGAATTCGCTTTGAAATTCTGTTTTCATTCATCCTGTGGATATGTCCGTAGAACTGCATTCTTCTTTTTTTTACTGTATCCTTTATCTTGCCTGTGTATTTATATAATTCTGATGTTTGTCTCTCCTTCCAGATTCCTTGTTCTTGTATCGGGCCAAAAATTTTCCTGAGAATTTTCCTTTCTTGTTTCTCTATTTCTTTGATTTTAGTTTGCCCAAACCTACCATTTGTAAACTTAGAGAAAGCTTCTGACAATGTTGACTGGAATACTCTCTTTCAAATTCTAAAGGTGGCAGGGATAAAATACAGAGAGCGAAAGGCTATTTGCAATTTGTACAGAAACCAGATGGCAGTTATAAGAGTCGAGGGGCATGAAAGGGAACCAGTGGTTGGGAAAGGAGTGAGACAGGGTTGTAGCCTCTCCCCGATGTTGTTCAATCTGTATACTGAGCAAGCAGTAAAGGAAACAAAAGAAAAATTTGGAGTAGGTATTAAAATCCATGGAGAAGAAATAAAAACTTCGAGGTTCGCCGATGATATTGTAATTCTGTCAGAGACAGCAAAGGACTTGCAAGAGCAGTTGAATGGAATGGACAGTGTCTTGAAACGAGGATATAAGATGAACATCAACAAAAGCAAAACGAGGATAATGGAATGTAGTCGAATTAAGTCGGGTGATGCTGAGGGAATTAGATTAGGAAATGAGACACTTAAAGTAGTAAAGGAGTTCTGCTATTTGGGGAGAAAAATAACTGATGATGGTCGAAGTAGAGAGGATATAAAATGTAGACTGGCAATGGCAAGGAAAGCGTTTCTGAAGAAGAGAAATTTGTTAACATCGAGTATAGATTTAAGTGTCAGGAAATCGTTTCTGAAAGTATTTGTATGGAGTGTAGCCATGTATGGAAGTGAAACATGGACAGTAAATAGTTTGGACGAGAAGAGAATAGAAGCTTTTGAAATGTGGTGCTACAAAAGAATACTGAAGATTAGATGGGTAGATCACATAACTAATGAGGAGGTACTGAATAGAATTGGGGAGAAGAGGAGTTTGTGGCACAACTTGACTAGAAGAATGGATCGGTTGGTAGGACATGTTCTGAGGCATCAAGGGATCACAAATTTAGCATTGGAGGGCAGCGTGTAGGGCAAAAATCGTAGAGGAAGACCAAGAGATGAATACACTAAACAGATTCAGAAGGATGTAGGTTGCAGTAGGTACTGGGAGATGAAGAAGCTTGCACAGGATAGAGTAGCATGGGGAGCTGCATCAAACGAGTCTCTGGACTGAAGTCCACAACAACAACAACACAAATTTGTGTTGTTTCAGATGCATACAGTGCCTCCGGAAGTACGACATTTGTGTAGTGCCTCAATTTTGCGTTAATGGATATGGACTTTTTGTTATAATAGTTCCACCTGAGTTTATATGCTTCCTGTAGTTTTTTTATTCTTTCTTCATTGGCCTTTAGGTTGATCCCTGATGGCTGGATGATTTCTCCCAGGTTCTTAAAATGCGGTACTTGTACGATTTTCCCATGGGTTGCCACAACAGGCAACTTGTCTTGTGGCACTCTTTCTATGTACTGGGTTTTCTCATACGAGATTATTATTATTATTATTATTATTATCATCGTTGGTACTACTGTAGGAAGTTGATATAGAAACTGACCTTGAAATCTTATAAGAATGAAGAAACTGAAAAAGGGTCCCTCGTTACCTTAGCCCGCAGTGGCCTCGCTGAAGAGCAAGAAAAAATAAAAGCTAAGGAATGCAGCAGTAGGTTGCGGCTCTGCCAACGCTAGTTGTACTTGGGCACCTGCCCCCACTGCCCGTGCTGTATTGTCTCGCAACGTGGCCATTCAGCGTCCAGACGGCTGGCCGTGATTAACGCCGACTGCAGCGTCGTAAAAACTGGCAACCGGCCCCCTCACCCCAGCTGTAGGCGTGGAGCTGCCGATTCGCACCCAGCGGCCGCCCTGCTATCCGACAAATTACCTCCTTATCTATACTTCTGTTCTGCTGTATAAAGACAAGTCGACCCAGCGGCTGCCCTGCTATCCGACAAATTACCTCCTTATCTATACTTCTGTTCTGCTATATAAAGACAAGTCGGCGTTTACCGTTTTTACCAAGTAACTCGAAAATTTCTTGACCAATCTACTTCTGATTTTTTCACGTTCCCTACTGAACGTTCGGACTGACATAGGCTGCATATTTTTTTTTTTTTATATACAGGGTGGTCCATTGGTCGTGACCGGGCCAAATATCTCACGAAATAAGCGTCAAACGAAAAAACTACAAACAACGAAACACGTCTAGCTTGAAGGGGGAAACTAGATGGTGCTAGGGTTGGCCTGCTAGATGGCGCTGCCACATGTCAAACGGATATCAACTGCGTTTTTTAAAATAGGAACCCCCATTTTTATTACATATTCTTGTAGTACGTAAAGAAATATGAATATTTCAGTTGGACGACTATTTTCGCTTTGTGATAGATGGCGCTGTAATAGTCACAAACGTATAAGTACGTGGTATGACGTAACATTCCGCCAGTGCGGACGGTATTTTCTTCGTGGTACATTACCCTTGTTAAAATGGACCGTTTACCAATTCTGTAAAAGGTCGACATCGTGTTGATGTATGGCTATTGTGATGAAAATGCCCAACGGGTGTGTGCTACTTTCCGCACAGAAAGCAATCCGGGGACGTCAGATCAGGTGAACGTGCGGGCCTTGGTATGGTGCTTCGACGACCAATCCACCTGTCATGAAATATGCTATTCAATACCGCTTCAACCGCACGCGAGCTAAGTGCCGCACATCGATCATGTTGGAAGTACATCGCCATTCTGTCATGCGGTGAAACATCTTGTAGAAACATCGGTAGAACATTACGTGGGAAATCAGTATACATTGCAACATTTAGATTGCCATCGTTGAAAAAGGGGCCAATTATCCTTCCTCCCATAATGCTGCACCATACATTAACCCGCCAAGGTCGCTGATGTTCCACCTGTCGCAGCCATCGTGGATTTTCCGTTGCCCAATAGTGCATATTATGCCGGTTTGCGTTACCGCTGTTGGTGAATGACGCTTCGTCGCTAAATAGAACGCGTGCAAAAAATCTGCCATTGTCCCGTAATTTCTCTTGCGGCCAGTGCCAGAAATGTACACGACGTTCAAAGTCGTCGCCATGCATTTCCTACTGCATAGAAATATGGTACGGGTGCAATCGATGTTGATGTAGGATTCTCAACACCGACGTTTTTGAGATTCCCGATTCTCGCGCAATTTGTCTGCTACTGATGTGCGGATGAGCCGCAACAGCAGCTAAAACACCTGCTTGGGCATAAACATTTGTTGCAGGTCGTGGTTGACGTTTCACATGTGGTTGAACACTTCCTGTTTCCGTAAATAACGTAACTATCCGGTTAACGGCAAGGACACTTGGATGATGTCGTCCAGGATACCGAGCAGCATACATAGCACACGCCTATTGGGCATTTTGATCACAATAGCCATATATTAACACGATATCGACCTTTTCCGGAATTGTTAAATGGTCCATATTAACACGGGTAATGTATCACGAAGCGAATACCGTCCGCACTGGCGGAATGTTACGTGATACCACGTACTTATACGTTTGTACCTATTACAGCGCCATGTATCACAAAGTGAAAAAAGTGGTCGAACTAATACATTCATATTTCTTTACGTACTACAAGAATATGTAATAAAAAATGGGGGTTCCTATTTTAAAAAACGCAGTTGATATCCGTTTGACCTATGGCAGCGCCATCTAGCAGTCCAGCCATAGCGCCATCTGGTTTCGCCCTTCAAGCTAGACGAGTTTCGTTCTTTGTAGTTTTTTCGTTTGATGCTTATTTCTTGTGATATTTGGCCCGGTCACTACCAATGGACCACCCTGTATACATTCTAAGTAAAAAAAAAAGGAAGACACCACGAAGAAATTCTCCGAATAGGACGGAAATCGGTAATTGGGACGTAAATGTACAAACACAACGGCCTTGCCGCAGTGAATACACCGGTTCCCGTGAGATCACCGAAGTCAAGCGCTGCTGGGCGTGGCCGGCACTGTGATGGGTGACCGTCCTTGCCGCCATGCGCTGTTGCCATTTTTCGGGGTGCACTCAGCCTCGTGAAGCCAATTGAGGAGGACCTCGACCGCAGAGTAGTGGCTCCGGTCACAGAAAACGACCGGGAGAGCGGTGTGCTGACCCCACGCCCCTTCTATCCGCATCCTCATCTGAGGATGACACGGCGGTCGGATGGACCCGATGAGCCACTTGTGGCCTGAAGACGGAGTGCATATATACCTAATTGTACAGACAAACACGTGATAAAAATTTCAGAAAAAATTAATGAGAAGAGAAAGATCTTCGCAGACTGAGCAAGTCAAGAACGCGTTGGTCCACCTCTGGCATTGTACATGAAGTCATTCGGCTTGGCACTGGTTGGCGGAGTTGTCGGATGTCCTCTTGAGAGATATCGTGCCAAATTGACGCATTGGATCGTCAAAATCTGGAGCTGGGTGCCGTAATGCTCCAAAATTTCTCAACTGGGGCGAGATCCTGCGACCTTGCAGGACAAGGTACAGAAACTTCCTGTCAGATCAAAACTGTATGCCAGACCGAGACTCGAACTCGGGACCTTTGCCTTTCGCAGGCAAGTGCTCTACCGACTGAGCTACCCAAGCACGACTCAAGCCCCGTCCTCACAGCTTTACTTCTGCCAGTACCTCGTCTCCTACCTTCCAAACTTTACAGATTGTCTTCTGCGTCCCGAGTTCGAGTCTCGGTCCAGCATACAGTTTTAATCTGCCAGGAAGTTTCAGATCAGTGCTCACTCCGCTGCAGAGTGAAAATCACATTCTGGAGGACAAGGTACAGTTTGCAAGCACGAAGACGAGCGATGCAAACTCTGGCCGTCTCTGGGCGGACTTTATCTTCCTGAAATGTAAGCCAGGATGCCTTGCCGCTATGGGAAACAAAATGGAGCGCAGAATATAGTCAACGTGTCGCTGTGCTGTGGGGATGCCGTGGATGACAACGAAAGCGGTCCTGTCAATGAATGAAATGGTAGCGAAGACCATCGGCTCCTGGTTGTCGGACCATATGGCAGAAGAGAGTGAGATTGGTATTCCACCGCTGTCCGAGGCGTCTGCATAGACGCCATGGGACTGGAATCTCATTGACTGGACAGGAATTGTCTTCAGTGATGAGTTCCGCTTGTAACTGAGCCCCGATGACCAGTGGAGACTTTTGTGGAGGTGCTCCGGACAGTAAGGGGATACCAATCTCTCACCCACCACGCGGACGGACTGCCATGAGAGGTGGTCTAATGTGACGTTCCTTTTCATTGCAGGACTTCTTTGGTTGTCATCTGCGGCGTCCCTGCAGTACAGCGATACGTCGACGTATTCTACACCACGTTTTGTTGCCCTAAGTGGAAAGGTTCAAATGGTTGAAATGGCTCTGAACGCTATGGGACTTAACATCTGATGCCACCAGTCCCCGAGAACTTAGAACTACTTAAATCTAACTAACCCAAGGACATCACACACATCCATGCCCGAGGTAGGATTCGAACGTCCGAAAGTAGCGGTCACGCGGTTCCGGACGGAAGCGCCTAGAACCGCTCGGCCACAACGGCCGGCGTCCGAAATGGAAAAGCAGCTGCGGCTTACATTTGAGCAAGATAATACCCGCCCGCACATGGCGAGAGTTTCTAATGCCTGTCTCCGTGGTTGCCAAATCCTGCCTTGGCCAGCAAGGTCGCTGGATCTCTCCTCAGTTTGGAGCATTATGGGCAGGGACCTCCGATCAGATCGTGATTTTAACGACCTAACGTGTGTGTTGGTCAGACTTTGGCACGATTTCCCTCAGGAGGACGTCCAACAAGTCTGTCAATCATTGCCTAGACGAATAACTGCTTACATCATTGTCGGAAGTGGGCCAACCCGTCATGACTTGTTCAGTCGGTGAAGCTCTGTTTCTCGAATGAATCATCCAGTTTTTCTGAAATTGTAATTATTAGTTTGTCTATACATTTACTGGCCATTAAAATTGCTACACCAAGAAGAAATGCAGATGATAAACGGGTATTCATTGGACAAATATATATACTAAAACTGACATGTAATTACATTTTCACGCAATTTGGGTGCATAGATCCTGAGAAATCAGTACCCAGAACAACCACCTCTGGCCGTAATAACGGCCTTGATATGCCTGGGCATTGAGTCAAACAGAGCTTGGATGGCGTGTACAGGTACAGCTGCCCATGCAGCTTCAAGACGATACTATAGTTCATCAAGAGTAGTGACTGGCGTATTGTGACGAGCCAGTTGCTCGGCCACCATCCACCAGACGTTTTCAGTTGGTGAGAGGTCTGGAGAATGTGCTGGCCAGAGTACCAGTCGAACATTTTCTTTATCCAGAAAGGCCCGTACAGGACCTGCAACATGCGCTCGTGCATTATCCTGCTGAAATGTAGGGTTTCGCAGGGATCGAATGATGGGTAGAGCCATGTACCGAGACGTGTAACCAATGGCACCCCATACCATCACGCCGGGTGATACGCCAGTATGGCGATGACGAATACACGCTGCCAATGTGCGTTCACCGCGATGTCGCCAAACACAGATGCGACCATCACGATGCTGTAAACAGAACCTGGATTCATCCGTAAAAATGACGTTTTGCCTTCGTGAACCCAAATACGTCGCTGAGTACACTATCGCTGGCGCCATAAACCGCAATCGCGATAAGCTACAATCCGCTCTTTATCAAAGTCGGAAACGTGATGGTACGCATTTCTCCTCCTCACACGAGGCATCACAACAACGTTTCACCAGGCAACGCTGGTCAACTGCTGTTTGTGTATGAGAAATCGGTTGGAAACTTTCCTCATGTCAGTACGTTGTAGGCGTCGCCACCGGCGCCGACCTTGTGTGAATGCTCTGCAAAGCTAATCATTTGTTTATCACAGCATCTTCTTCCTGTCGGTTAAGTTTCGCATCTGTAGCACGTCATCTTCGTGGTGTAGCAATTTTAATGCCTAGTAGTGTATACCACATCTATCGATTTCGGTACCATTCGGAAAATTTTTTCTTGGTGCGTCTTTTTTTGTCTTAAACTGTATATTTCTGCTTTATAAGGGTGGTTCAATAATGCCCATTATGTCTGAAGTGTTGGCAGAAGAGCCAACACCGTGTTGCTAGAGGAGGCCGAAATGCACGCGTTTAATTACACGCAGACTGGCGTGAGGTCTGGAACAGGTCAGAGAAATAAGACTAGCAAAACAGGAGGTAATTGGTAGAATACTTAACTTTAATCCACAATTGGTGAACATCTCTCGTTACGGTAGATGCTTCACAATATTAATTATCAAATGCTATGGCGCCTTGCTGGGTCGTAGCAAATGACGTAGCTGAAGGCTATGCTAACTATCGTCTCGGCAAATGAGAGCGTATTTGTCAGTGAACCATTGCTATTAACGTCGGCTGTACAACTGGGGCGAGTGCTAGTAAGTCTCTCTAGACCTGCCGTGTGGTGGCGCTCGGTCTGCAATCACTGACAGTGGCGACACGCGGGTCCGACGTATACTAACGGACCGCGGCCGATTTAAAGGCTACCACCTAGCAAGTGTGGTGTCTGGCGGTGACACCACAATGTCTAACGTCAATAAATCCTTTAAAATTTTGAAGTTGACCACAGGTAGCAACTGTGATGTACTCTCTGTGAGGAAAAGGTTTCTGATGGTTGCATATTTAACGTACCTTATCAACGACATGTACCCAATGTTAATCAGTGATCCTTCTGAAGAAGACGTTTTTGATGCCATCGAAACCTTGATCAAGGCATTGTTTTGCCTTAGAGCGCATTTAATAATGATTAAGATAACAGCAATGAGGCAAGATGTTATGAACAATATAGTGAACGCATTGCAATAGACAAGACAGACATGAAGCCAATACCCGCCGCAGTAGTGAAAATTTATATACTTATTAGCTCCATGGATGATGAAGAAATTGAAACACTGCGTGATGAAATAAAAGAAATTATTCATACAGTTAAGGGAGACGAAAATTTAATCATGAAGGGAGATTGAAATTCGATTGTGGGAATAGGAAGAGAAGGTAGAATAGTAGGTCATGGGCAGGGGGAAAGGAATGTGAGAGAAAACCAATTGGTACAATTTTGCTCAGAGCATAGCTTAATCATCAGTTGTCCTTGGTTTCAAAATCATGAAACAGGACTGGATATGTGGTAGAGATCTGGAGTGAGTGGAAGGTTTCACACTGATTATGCAGAGTGTTTTAAAAAAATTGACGTGATTTCAAAATGCCATATTTATTAATAAAAACACACTACAAACACTCGTGAATTGCAAAATACTCACAAAATCTTTACGTTTTTAGCTATGCCATCACAAATGAAGAACATGTGTTCACCGCAGCAACACGAACAACGTCTTGGCGATAACTAAATTCCTCATCAGCTTTACACAATGTATCTGCTTTTACAGAAGTTATGAAGTTTGTTATTCTTCACTTCTTCTATGCCAAGGGGTAAAGGGGAGATGAACACACTTTCCTTCACAAATCGCCACCAGAAAAAAATCGCATGGGGTAACGTCTGGTGATGTTGGAGGCCAAGAATGCAGGGCGGTGTCTCGGGTTCCCGAGCGCCCTATCTAGAGATGCGGCACAGTGTCACTGAGAAACTCACGTACGTTGTTCTGCCAATGTGGTGGAGCCCCATCCTGTTGGGAAATGAAGTCTTCAGAGTCATCCCGAAGTTGTGGAAAAAGCCAGTGCTGCAGCATTTGAAGACAGCTCATTCTAATCACAGTGTTTTCCTCAAAAAAGAAGGAACCGTACACTTTTATACAAGAAATAATATCACAGATAACGTTCGCTTTAGGTGGGTCTCTTTCGCTCCAAATAATGTCATGGCGGTTCTGGAGTTCCAACACGCGCACATTATGTCGCTTTACATTACCGGCAATATGACATGTTGCTGCAGCACAGAAAATTAAACGTGGTAAAAATGTGTCGTTTTCCACGTCCTCTAGCAGAGCATTGCGGAAGTCAACCCCTTTCCTTTTATCGCCAATCTGACGAGCTTGTAGTCTGTATAGTTTGCAGACCAAAAGACGCGTTAAAACTCGCCAGGCAGTCGTATGAGGCACTGCCAGCCCTCTGCTTGCGAGGAGCGTATACTATCGCCGACTTCTCTAAAACGTTTGCCGAATTCTTTCCATCATATCATCAGAAGTGCGTAGTCGACTTGGACTCTTACCTCTGTGCAAGTATCCTGTCTCTTCAAACAGGCGATGCGGACGACGGATGTTTTTTGGGTGCTGGTGGAGCAATGTGAGAACGCCGACGAAAATCGCTGACTCACTCTTTGCAAACTGCAGCAGATAAATCGCCTTCTGCTGAACGGACGCCATCAAATTTCTGATTAACTGCAGCATGAGAAGACCCACTGACTGACATGTAACGGCGATTTTCTGTAACTCTCGGCCACGCCCATTCAAACAACAAACATTTCCCTGCCGACACGTCCCATGTTTCGTAATTACTACTGTCTGAAATCAGGTTATTCTCTTTGACAGACCCTGTATAATTTTAAGGTTCTGAGAGTAATTTGCTGGTTATGGACTGCAAACTGAAACTGAAGAGACTGAATAAAGGTAGGAAATTGAAAGAATCAGAGGTTGTTGAGAGTCTGAAAGAGACCGTTAGGCAGAATACCGAAAATCTCTCGTCGACATCTCTGTACCACGACAGCGCAATGACAGAAGCAGCAGAAAATCGCAGCTCGATAAATCTGTGAACATGCATAGAGATTCCAACTTTGAGCGGCATGAGGATCAAGTGCTGGCAAATAGGAGTGTTGATATTTTTAGAAATATTGGCAATTCGATACGTCGATATTTAAAAAAGTTTCCCTACATACCGTCGACATTTCGAAGAATATAGTCGATATATCTGCGGAAGAGCCGGCCGGTGTGGCCGTGCGGTTCTAAGCGCGTCAGTTTGGAACCGCGTTACCGCTACGGTCGCAGGTTCGAATCCTGCCTCGGGCATCGGTGTGTGTGATGTCCTTAGGTTAGTTAGGTTTAAGTAGTTCTAAGTTCTAGGGGACTGATGACCTCAGAAGTTAAGTCCCATAGTGCTCAGAACCAACCATTCTACGGAAGAAATATCGACTCACCGGACTATTAAAATATCGGCTGCGCATTGTAAACATACTGCCAGTTTTAGAGCTGTATATTTAAGAATTGATCTGTTGTTAGACATTCTGTACATCAATCGCCCTTAGACCAAGAACTGAAAGGAAGACGATGTACGTTCATGCTTGGCCATAACAAATTTGATAACAATGGTAACTGCATGTAAGTGGCACAATAAAAGGTGCCTTTTGGGTCCGTCGTTCGGTTTCGGCACAAATCGGATTTGTCCGGAACCTTTCGTGTCGACTTCTCAACTTTTAATTTCTGCATTCCCCAGCGAACTAGCAGCCGTAGTAACAAAACTGCGTGGTGCAGCTAAACGTTGCAGTTTCTGTTGGTAGCACCAAGCGCCATTTACGTCAGCATCTACCCTCACACATATCCGCCCACAGCAAAGACCAATGTTGTCACTTACATTTTTGTTCATCATTTTCAGCAACAGTTTTTGCAGAATGCCGAGATGAAGAAATAGCGCACTAGTTGCGCTAAAAATTGGTTTCTGAAGCAACTGGTGTGCTATTACTTCACATCCAAAATCCTGTTATTCCATTCACACTGCCACCCCCCTCCCCCCCCCCCCCCATGCCCGCCCGCCCCGCCCCAACCAGTGGAATCAGACTTACTTGCTTGATACAGCCAAAGAGAAAGACTGGACGTGAAGGAAGCTCAAAAATTAGTACAATTGTGTTCTTCTACAATTTCAGAAAGAACAATTCAAATATTTACCGAAAATAGCGAAAAAAATATAATGCGAAATAAAAATATCGATATTCGATATTTTGAGTTCAATAGCGATATATCGGTGAAAAATACATTGCCAAAAAAATGTATCCACTGTTTAAAAGTCCATAACTTGCAAACTAATTGACGGAGTTGTCTCATTTTTGGTGAAAGTGTAGCTTAAACTCCAACTTAAAGATATCACTGAAGGCGTTCGAAATGGTCGCCATTAACATCCACAGACAAGCGATGCCGCCGAACTTCAGCACGAACTACTGACTGCAACGTGTTCAGTTGGATATTTGCACATGAATGTACGATGGGTTCTCGAAGTTCATCCAGTGTGCGTGGCTTTTGTCGATAAACGACGTCCTTTAGTGTTCCCTACAGGTAAAAGTCCAGAGGAGTTGGTCTGGGGAACGTGGTGGATACTCCACAGCACCTCTACCGCTTATCCATCTTTCTGGTAGATTTTCGTTGAGATACGCCCTAACATGATTTTTGTAGTGGGCTGCGGCACCATCTTGTTGAAAGTAAACTCTTCCGTCTCCATACGAGTCTCGGTAAAATGGATGTCTGAAGCTTGTGAAGGTACACGTCACCGGTAACTGATCCGTCAAAGAAGAGTAGCCCAATCAAGCCCGAGAAAGACAACCCACACCATACATTTACTCCTGGCAAATTCGTGGCTTTGTCTATGAACGTTCGGATTTTCGGCGGCACAGTAGATGCAATTGTGGCGATTTACTGTACCACTGAGTTTGAACTGTGCCTCATCAGACCACACAATCATCTCTGCAAACTCTTCATCGTTGCGCACCATGTTAGTAAACCACTCGCAGTACTCCATTCTACGATCTGGGTCGTCCTCGTTCATTGCGTGTAGCAATCGTGGGATGTAGCACTTCCACTTTGAGTCTTCAAAATTCGCCGAACACCTGAGCGACTCACTCCAGTTTCACAGGCACACACGCTGTCTCACAGACTTCTGTGATGAGCGAGTGAATTGTTGTAACACACGACGGGAGTTAGCTGGACTTGTTACTGTTACAGGTCGTCCAGATCGTTGTTTGTGTACATCTTTAACACAGCCTTCGGCTTCAAATTTGTCTCGAAATCGACGAATCGTTAAACGTGTCGGTGGCTCTATTTCATGCTCATTTCGCCATTGCCTTTGAACCTCATTAATGTTTTCGTACTTAAAATACCACTACAAAACTGACTTCCTTCATCGAATGTAAGCCTTGCACCAGCCATGTTTAGTCGAGTAACTAGATGCAACTAAGAACAAAACACTGGCAACTGTCATCTGACAAAACAAAACAACGCAATACAACGCTTGTGTGGCGATTGCCGGAACTACAAACTATTACACTACCAAAGATGAGACAACTCCGTCAATTAGTTTACCGATTATGAACTTTTAAAAAGTGGATACACTTTTTGGACCCCTCTGGAAAATTTTTCTATATATCGATACAATGATACTTTATCAAGAGCCCTACTAGCAATATTAAAGCCACAGCGACCGCAAAGGTGAACTGTTGGTCATATAAGGTATGATGCTTCGGTTGCGACTCGAATGTTCGGATGACAACGGCGGGGAGAGTCCACGCCAGCGCGGACGCGTATTTGGGGTGGCGGCTGCCGACAAAGGGCGGGGGCTGCACGCAGTAGCAGCGTGGGACAGCCGCTGTGCGTGTGCCGAAGTCCTCGCCTGAGATGTGGCATAGCTGTCCTCCTGCTACCGAATTTTGGGGGCTTCTTAGACTGTCTTAAATAAGAGGCTGCCGACATAGTTCACCAC
The DNA here is from genome assembly GCF_023864345.2 of Schistocerca serialis cubense. Lineage (NCBI taxonomy): Eukaryota > Metazoa > Arthropoda > Insecta > Orthoptera > Acrididae > Schistocerca > Schistocerca serialis. The sequence continues at coordinate 31,627,433 of NC_064649.1, forward strand.
AGTGTTCGTCACACCTGAAGATGTCGATCAATTTCGCTGATGAAACATCCGTCGCCTCACCCGTGAACCTTTAACACAAGTCACAAGCACGCATCATTACGTTCCTAAAGGATGCCGTTTGGATACAAAGAGGTTGAAATTAGAGATAAAAAAAGCACTCTGTCTTCAGGCCACGAGTGGCCTACCGGGACCATCCGATCGCCGTGTCATCCTCAGTGGAGGATGCGGATAGGAGGGACATGAGGTCAGCACACCGCTCTCCCGGTCGTTATGATGGTCATAGTATGAAAGCTTTCACGACCGAATGACATATCTTCTGGTAAACCTTCCGGGATGTAAGGTCGTGGTCCATGAAACTCTTCAGCTCCTAACGTTTCGTCCAGACCTGCACTGGACATCTTCAGAGGGGGGTTTCTCTTCCGGTGAGTCTTATAAAAACGAACCGTCCTTATCTATCCCGTGAGATTTTTTTTTTAAATAAAAACATTAATCAGCTACTGAAGCATCTTTTTCTACTGTGGGTTGCAGGGGTTCCGACCCCTGGGGAGGTGGGTGGGAATTCTATATGGCTGTGTCCGCCGCCATTTTGGCGGATGACCTTGAACGGGACTTAGCCGGCAAGACTCACCGGAGGAGGATCCCCCCTCTGAAGATGTCCAGCGCAGCTCTGGACGAAACGTTAGGAGCTGAAGAGTTTCATGGACCACGACCTTACATCCCGGAAGGTTTACCAGAAGATACGTTATGATGGTATTCTTGACCGAAGCCGCTACTGTTCGGTCGAGTAGCTCCTCAATTGGCATCAGGAGGCTGAGTGCACCCCGAAAAATGGCAACAGCGCATGGCGGCCTGGATGGTCACCCATCCAGGTGCCGACCACGCGCGACAGCGCTTAACTTCGGAGATCTCACGGGAACCGGTGTATCTACTGCGGCAAGGCTGTTGCCACTGAAATTAGAGATGAAAATAAATAATTTCTAAAATGAGAAACCTAAAAATAAGAGTAGAGTTAACTGGCATCTGCCCAGTAAGATAATTATACTTTATGAAGGTCGTCATAAATACAAAAAATAATTATTAAAATTATGGCTTCAAGATGAGGGAAATTATTACAGAATATGGTTCCGACTTTTTGCAAACACTGTTTTTTTTCTTTTTACCCAAATATGTTTCGGCACCTGTGTGTGTCATCATCAGTGTGTTTTTATTTATTGAAAACTGTAAAAAGTGAACATGTTTTCGGTTGTAACCGATTTAACAAAGTGAGGCGTAAAGAAAGTTTTTGTTCTTTTTGCTTCTTACCGTGATTTTACATTATATGGTTTTGCAGGACCAGCTGTATGGTGTGCTGCATTGATACGCTGTCATCTGCAAACCAAACGATGTAAATGTGAATTTCATGGGCGAGTTAACAGGTCCCTTGATTTTTGGTGTGTCAAAATATTTTGGTTATACACTCCTGGAAATTGAAATAAGAACACCGTGAATTCATTGTCCCAGGAAGGGGAAACTTTATTGACACATTCCTGGGGTCAGATACATCACATGATCACACTGACAGAACCACAGGCACATAGACACAGGCAACAGAGCATGCACAATGTCGGCACTAGTACAGTGTATATCCACCTTTCGCAGCAATGCAGGCTGCTATTCTCCCATGGAGACGATCGTAGAGATGCTGGATGTAGTCCTGTGGAACGGCTTGCCATGCCATTTCCACCTGGCGCCTCAGTTGGACCAGCGTTCGTGCTGGACGTGCAGACCGCGTGAGGCAACGCTTCATCCAGTCCCAAACATGCTCAATGGGGGACAGATCCGGAGATCTTGCCGGCCAGGGTAGTTGACTTACACCTTCTAGAGCACGTTGGGTGGCACGGGATACATGCGGACGTGCATTGTCCTGTTGGAACAGCAAGTTCCCTTGCCGGTCTAGGAATGGTAGAACGATGGGTTCGATGACGGTTTGGATGTACCGTGCACTATTCAGTGTCCCCTCGACGATCACCAGTGGTTACGGCGAGTGTAGGAGATCGCTCCCCACACCATGATGCCGGGTGTTGGCCCTGTGTGCCTCGGTCGTATGCAGTCCTGATTGTGGCGCTCACCTGCACGGCGCCAAACACGCATACGACCATCATTGGCACCAAGGCAGAAGCGACTCTCATCGCTGAAGACGACACGTCTCCATTCGTCCCTCCATTCACGCCTGTCGCGACACCACTGGAGGCGGGCTGCACGATGTTGGGGCGTGAGCGGAAGACGGCCTAACGGTGTGCGGGACCGTAGCCCAGCTTCATGGAGACGGTTGCGAATGGTCCTCGCCGATACCCCAGGAGCAACAGTGTCCCTAATTTGCTGGGAAGTGGCGGTGCGGTCCCCTACGGCACTGCGTAGGATCCTACGGTCTTGGCGTGCATCCGTGCGTCGCTGCCTTCCGGTCCCAGGTCGACGGGCACGTGCACCTTCTGCCGACCACTGGCGACAACATCGATGTACTGTGGAGACCTCACGCCCCACGTGTTGAGCAATTCGGCGGTACGTCCACCCGGCCTCCCGCATGCCCACTATACGCCCTCGCTCAAAGTCCGTCAACTGCACATACGGTTCACGTCCACGCTGTCGCGGCATGCTACCAGTGTTAAAGACTGCGATGGAGCTCCGTATGCCACGGCAAACTGGCTGACACTGACGGCGGCGGTGCACAAAAGCTGCGCAGCTAGCGCCATTCGACGGCCAACACCGCGGTTCGTGGTGTGTCCGCTGTGCCGTGCGTGTGATCATTGCTTGTACAGCCCTCTCGCAGTGTCCGGAGCAAGTATGGTGGGTCTGACAAACCGGTGTCAATGTGTTCTTTTTTCCATTTCCAGGAGTGTATGTTTGTTACTGCTCACATTTTGTTGCGACTGATGTTCTTCTTTTGCATTCCGAGAACACTGAACACACATGTTAATAATGATGATGATGATGATGATGAGGTCCCACACTTCGAGGAGCGTAGGGGACGATGCGGGAGACCCGCACCGCCGTGGTACGCAAGGCCCTAGCGGAGGTGGTTTGTCATTGCCTTCCTCTGACCGTAATGAGGATTAATGATGATGATGATGCAGATGACACAACACCACCCAGTCTTCTCGAGGCAGGGAAAATCCTCGCCGGGAATCGAACCCGGGACCCCATGCATGTTGGGTTGGGTTGTTTGGGGAAGGAGACCAGACAGCGAGGTCATCGGTCTCATCGGATTAGGGAAGGATGGGGACGGAAGTCGGCCGTGCCCTTTCAGAGGAACCATCCCGGCCCCATGCATGTTAATGAACTTTGTGTAATTTCTTTCTTTACAAACGCCTTTTTACTTAGCAAAACGCGGTAAGCACTATGTTGTTGTGTTTGCTAACCCCGTCCACGCTCATTTGTTCCCGAGAGAATTTGGCGCCGAATTTGAATTTTTTAATTTTGTTCAGTTTATCTCTCTCTTTCTCTCTCTCTCTCTCTCTCTCTGTGTGTGTACTGCAGAGCAGTGAGATTGCCCTCAGCACCCACAGGAGGCGAATACATTGCCACCCCAGAACATCGCTCCACCACTACATTTTTGCACATGTGGAACGCAATGCCGGAGGCGTTTGATCCTAGTGGTTTTTCTCCAGACACTTTCTTTGTTATTATCAAAGTACAAATAGAGCGAAGATTCGTCCGTATACAACACTCAACAACAGTCCTGGTTCAGGCGGCCGAAGTGGCCGAGCGGTTGTAGGCGCTACAGTCTGGAACCGCGCGACCGGTACGGTCGCAAGTTGGAATCCTGCCTCGGGCATCGATGTGTGTGATGTCCTTAGGTTAGTTAGGTTTAAGTAGTTCTAAATTCTAGGGGACTGATAACCTCAGAAGTTAAGTCCCGTAGTGCTCAGAGCCATTTGAACCATTTTTGAACAATCCTGGTTCATTGCATAAGATTTCTTGCCCGTCCGTAACGGAGTCAATGGTTTTGTGGCTTATGATGTGGTGCTCGCCATGGTCATCCGAAATGGAGATTCGCATCATGCGATCGTTTACTAACAGTTTCGTACTACACATAACTTCCTGTAGCCTCTTCAAACGCTGGATTCACTTCTGGAGCACTCAGCCCACGGTTGTTTTGACTCAGATATCGATCACCCTGGCCACCTGTCGAACGTGGACGGCTTGTGCTCTGTAAGTCCTCAACACTGCCTGTTAGTCGGAACAGACTGCATGTCCACAACACATCACTTCGGCTCCGGAGCGACTTTCCTGGTTGACAAACCTTCTGCACGTAACGCGATGATACGGACCCGATCATTTGCCGCAACTGTCCTTTGTGACACGATGGATGTCAACTCCACTGTTCCGCAGACGCCTCCAGTGCGTCACCACAGGTGTTTCACTTTCAACTGAAATGTTGCAATCCACTCTAGTGGGGTGCTCTACCTGTAGGTAGCGCTCACGGTAGCTGTGTGTATGTTCACAAACGTCAGGAGTGACTTTCCGATCGGTTCAGGAACAGTCACAATAGCTACACACCTGCACGACATGTTGGAGCGATAAAAAACTTTAGGTGTTTTGTGTATAATAGCCCAAGTCTAGCTTACCTGAACCAGTACTTACGGAGGTTTTTCTATTACTTTTCATTTGAAGAACGGCACACCTCATGTTGTATGTTGCAAATATTTTTAACTTATATTTGCGATTGAAGACTAAGCAGAAATACACTGCTGGTGAAAAAATGCAACAGCGTCACGGACAAGGTCATTTTACTGACAAGTGAGGTGATATTTAATTGATCATCGTAGGAGAAATTCCGACCAAATGAAACACACACGTCACAGTGAAGGCTGTCCAAACAATCGCTTCAGTAGACAGTGTGTCTCGTATGCAAACGATCGTAAAGATGTGACGGACTGTCGCAAGCATCTTCCAGGCTCTGGAAAATGAGTACCCAATTCACGTCCCATACGTGTTCAGCTGGCGAGAGATGTGGCGATCTTGCTGGCCAGGGCTGCTGTTGTACACCATGTTGCTTCATAGCAGCCGTGTGAGGTCGTGCGTTGTTCTGCTGAAAAATCACATAAACTTCCGGCCAGAGGCACTCTTGTTCTTAGACTGCTGCAAGAAGACGGTTCCCAGTGGTCCCAGATGTCACAGAAGGTGCAACATGTGCCCAGATTTCGTCCCTGGATGGTCACTACTCGTCACACAGTGAACAGACTTGACTAGTGCCTGTACTATCTGTACATCATGTACCCAACATCCCTCCAGTTTCCTGCATACCCACAATGCGACCCCGTTCAATTGGCTGAAGCTAAAACTTCCTGGCAGATTAAAACTGTGTGCCGGGCCGAGACTCGAATTCGGTACCTTTGCCTTTCGCGGGCAAGTGCTCTACCGACTGAGTTACATAAGCACGACTCACGACCCCTCCTCATAGCTTCAATTCTGCCAGTACCTCGTCTCCTACCTTCCAAACTTTACAGAAGCTCTCCTACGAACCCTGCAGAACTAGCACTCCTGGAAGAAAGGATACTGCGGAGACACGGCTTAGCGACAGCCTGGGGGATGTTTCCAGAATGTGATTTTCACTCTGTCAGGAAATTTCATATCAGCACACACTCCGCTGCAGAGTGAAAATCTCATTCCGGAATCGTCCTCCAGGCTGTAGCTAAGCCATGTTTCCGCAATATCCTTTCTTTCAGGTGTGCTAGCTCTGCAAGGTTCGCAGGAGAGCTTCTGTGAAGTTTGGAAGGTAGGAGACGAGGTACCGGCGGAGGTAAAGCATGAGGACGGGTCGTGAGTCGTGCTCGGATAGCTCCGTTGGTAGAGCACTTGCCCGCGAAAGGCAGAGGTCCCGAGTTCGAGTCTCGGTCCGACACACAGTTTTAAACTGCCAGGAAGTTTCATATCAGCGCACACTCTGCTGCAGATGGAACCTTTCATTCTGGCTGAATCTGTTCAAAAGAAGTACGTACTGGTCGATGGACTACGGTTGTACCATAGAATGATTGTTGCACACACTGTTCACCTCTAAACTTAGCCACAGTTACTGTCTGCACAGTCGAAACACAGGGCGCACAGAAGGGACTCCTGAGCAATATCTGATCGCCGACGACCATGACGAGTGAATCTCCGCAACCCCTCACTATGCACGCATTGTGACCTGGTGCCACTCAATTCAGTCCTTCAAGGGGTTGCATTTTTTCCAGCGTTTTATTTCCTAATTAGCTTTAGCCCTCAGTTTGCCCAATCACTGCGTAAGATCGGCACTTATACGACTGCATGCAATTCCTAAATATGTTCCAAAACGCTGATGCAGCCCTGGAGAATGGCGTATTGTATCACAGCCGTCCACAATACGAGCACGAAGAGTCTCTACATTTGGTACCGGGGTTGCGTAGACAAGAGCTTTCAAATGCCCCCATAAATGAAAGTCAAGAGGGTTGAGGTCAGGAGTGCGTGGAGGCTATGGAATTGGTCCGCCTTACCAATCCATCGGTCACCGAATCTGTTGTTGAGAAGCGTACAAACACTTCGACTAAAATGTGCAGGAGCTCCATCGTGCACGAACCACATGTTGTGTCGTACTTGTAAAGGCACATGTTCTAGCAGCACAGGTAGAGTATCCCGTATGAAATCATGGCGGTGAATCGAGGAAGTACAGTACATGCCGGCCAATGTGGCCGTGCGGTTCTAGGCGCTGCAGTCCGGAACCGCGAGGCCGCTACGGTCGCAGGTTCGAATCCTGCCTCGGGCATGGATGTGTGTGATGTCCTTAGGTTAGTTAGGTTTAACTAGTTCTAAGTTATAGGGGACTAATGACCTCAGAAGTTGAGTCCTATAGTGCTCAGTGCCAGTCACAGTACATACTGACGAAACTAAAATGAGCTCTAACATGGAAATTAAGCGTTTCCGGACATATGTCCACATAACATGTTTTCTTTATTTGTGTGTGAGGAACGTTTCCTGAAAGTTTGGCCGTACGTTTTTGTAACAGCCTGAATAAGCTGCTTCTAGTAAGCGGCACAGCGATGCAACTGCTCAGTCGTGGGTTGTGCTGTAATAAGTTAACACGTGTTTGTGTCTCTCGTCACGGAAATGGAACTGCACAATATTGCAAAACGGTATGCCATTTCTTTTTGCGTTAAATTGGGTGAAAACGCGACGAAAACTTAACGGTAAGCTTCAGAAGGCTTTTGGAGAGGAGGTTATGTCAAGAGTTCAAGTTTTTTGTTGCCATTAAGTATTTAGTGAAGGCAGAACGAATGTTGAAGATGAAGACCGCAGTGGACGACCATCAACCTCACGGACGGATGTCAACTTGGCCAGGGTGCGTGAACTCGTACGATCTGATCGAAGATTATCCGTGAAAATGATTGCAGAAGAACTGAACATCAATCGAAAAATGGTTCGTCTAATAATAACTGAAGATCTTGGTATGAGAAAGATTTGTGCAGAAATGGTGCCCAAAATTCTCTCACACTACAACAGCGAGAAACACGGAAAAATGTAGCAGCCGATCTGTTAGAGCAAACGGAAATCAATCCAGAATTGTTGAGCCGTGTTATCACTGGTGATGGAAGTTGGTTTTTTCAGTACGCTCCAGAGACAAAACGCCAAAGTTCGCAATGGTGCTCAAAGGGATCACCTAGCTCGCATGTGAAAGTCAAAAGTGAAATGCATGCTTGTGTCCTTCTTTGATTCCAAGGGAATAGTTCATAAAGAGTGGGTGTCTCCTGGACAAATAGTTAACCAACATTACTACAAAGAAATTTTAGAAAGACTTCGTAAGAGAGTTCTTCGTGTCTGTGCCAACATTGCTGATAATTGGATTCTGCATCACGATAATGCGCCATCCCATACTGCTCTGTCAGTACAGCAATTTTTAACCTCAAAACAAATTTCAGTACGACCACAGCCACCTTATCCACCAGATATCGCTCCGTGCGACTTTTTTCTTTTTCCAAGAGTCAAAACGGCGGTCAAGGGACACCATTTTCAAACAACACAGGAGTTTCAAGACGTTGTGACGAGGGTCTTGGAGGAAATTACAGAAGATGAATTCCAGAAATGTTACCATCAATGGCAGAAGCCCTGGAAAACGTGTGTGCAATCAGAGGGGAATTACTTTGAAGGAGACAATACTAAACTTGACTAAAGCCGTAAGCAATATTTTTTTCACATATGTCTCATTACTTTATTGTCGCACCTCTTATATAGTTTTGTATGGAAGTTGGTTTGATTTTCCTTTTCTTTCCTTCTCTTTAAACAGGTCATCTGATGATGGCTTGCTAAGAAGTTTAAGCTGGAAATGATCCCGTTTGTGTGGCCCGAGGCTGGGAAATACAATAAAAAAATTAAGCCACGAAAATTTTATTTTTACTCCAATCCTGATCCGAAAATCACTCATTGGCGGAGAAGCGCTGTTTCCAACGCCAGCTTCTGCGAGACCGTGAGGTCTGGTTCTTTCCAGCTGTGATAAACGTGGACTCCGAATTGTTAAAAAGCCTTGTGCACAAACAGAATTAATGCGAAAAGGGGGGAGGGGTTACAGATACAAAAGGAACAGCTGATAGCAGAACCTACTATATTCTATGCTGGTAATAAAAATTTGGGCGACAGGGTAATTGTGCGCCGCTAATTCGAACTGATCCTGTCGCTCTTTTGTCTGCCGCTGGCCCTTCTAAGGACAGCAGTTAATGAAACAAGCATTAAATAGTGTAAGCAGACACGGGCGTCGTAAAGCGTGATATACAAGACAGGAAACAGCGCAGCGTTGATTCGCTGTCTACTCGACCACAATGGAAGGACTGTATTGGTGCTGAACGACCTATCTCTGTATACGGGCTTTGGTGTTGTCTTTTTGTCGACAGAATTCCGCATACGATGCGTGTCTTACTCATAAGGCGGGAATGCGAGTAACATTCGCATTATTTCATTCATCTTATTTGTCGATGTTCTTCTGTGGCCTTTTATCTTGTGAGGCATTATTATTCGTTTCAGTCACGAACATATATTCAGATGAACTTTCGTGTAGCTTAACATGCAGACTGCTAGCTCGCGAGAGAGAGAGGTGGGCGCAAGTCGCTTGACTAGCGATCATCCGTTTTTTCTTATTTATTACTGTGTATATTAAACCCGTTACCTTTTTATCAAAAACAGTGTGCAGTCTCCACACTGTCTTTGAAAAATGTGCTTCATACAGGTTTACACTACTGGCCATTAAAATTGCTACACCACGAAGATGACGTGCTACAGACGCGAAATTTAACCGACAGGAAGAAGATGCTGTGATATGCAAATGATTAGCTTTTCAGAACATTCACACAAGGTTGGCGCCGGTGGCGACACTTACAACGTGCTGACACGAGGAAAGTTTCCAACCGATATCTCATATTCAAACAGCGGTTGACCGGCGTTGCATGGTGAAACGTTCTTGTGATGCCTCGTATAAGGAGGAGAAATGCGTACCATCACGTTTCCGACTTTGATAAAGGTCGGATTATAGCCTATCGCGATTGCGGTTTATCGTATCGCGACATTTCTGGATCAAATGGCTCTGAGCACTATGGGACATAACTTCTGAGGTCATCAGTCCCCTAGAACTTCGAACTACTTAAACCTAGCTAACCTAAGGACACCACACACATCCATGCCCGAGGCAGGATTCGATCCTGCGACCGTAGCGGTCGCGCAGCTCCAGACTGTAGTGCCTAGAATCGCTCGGCCACCCCGGCCGGCCGACATTGCTGCTCCCGTTGGTCGAGATCCAAAGACTGTTAGCAGAATATGGAATCGATGGGTTCAGGAAGGTAATACGGAACTCCGTGCTGGATCCCAACGGCCTCGTATCATTAGCAGTCGAGATGACAGGCATCTTATCCGCATGGCTGTAACGGATCGTGCAGCCACGTCTCGATCCGAGTCAACAGATGGGGACGTTTGCAAGACAACCATCTGCACGAACAGCTCGGCGACGTTTGGAGCAGCATGGAATATCGGCTCGGAGACCATGGCTGCGGTTACCTTTGACGCTGCATCACATACAAGAGCGCCTGCGATAGTGTACTCGACGACGAACCTGGGTGCACGAATGGCAAATCGTCATTTTTTCGGATGAATCCAGGTTCTGTTTGCAGCATCGTGATGGTCGCATCCGTCTTTGGCGACATCACAGTGAACGCACATTGGAAGCGTGTATTCGTCATCGCCATACTGGCGTATCACCCGGCGTGATGGTATGGGGTGCCATTGGTTACTCGTCTCGGTCACCTCTTGTTCGCATTGACGGCACTTTGAACAGTGGACGTTACATTTCAGATGTGTTACGACCCGTGGCTCTACCCTTCATTCGATCCCTGTGAAACCCCACATTTCACCAGGATAATGCACGACCGCATGTTGCAGGTCCTGTACTGGCCTTTCTGGATACAGAAAATGTTCGACTGCTGCCCTGGCCAGCACATTCTTCAGCTCTCTCACCAACTGAAAACGTCTGGTGAATGGTGGCAGAGCAACTGGCTCGTCACAATACGCCAGTCACTACTCTTGATGAGCTGTGGTTTCGTTTTGAAGCTGCATGGGCAGCTGTCACTAAGGTGGACTCCAAATTGTTAAAAAGCGCCATCCAAGCTCTGTTTGACTCAATGCCCAGGCGTATCAAGGTCGTTATTACGGCCAGAGGTGGTTGTTCTGGGTACTAATTTCTCAGGATCTATGCACCCAAATTGCGTGAAAATGTAATCACATGTCAGTTCTAGTATAATATATTTGTCCAATGAATACCCGTTTATCATCTGCACTTCTTCTTTGTGTAGCAGTTTTAATGGCCAGTAGTGTATATACAGAATGGTCCTAAACTATATGTCAAAAATGTAACGGCAGGTAGAGGGGGTCAGAATGAGCAGATATCGTATAGGAATGTGTGTGTGGTAATGCCGCCTTCAGCCTGTAGAGAGCGCTGATCTCTGCGGTGTATAAAAGCGCTTCTCTCCCTGTATTTATCATTTCCTGTACGGATCTAAAGCTCCTTGCATCGTTTCACCAATGCGGAGCTGACTGACACGCATTTCATGTGTGGGGCTGCAAAAGGAAATGGATTAACTCCTCAAAGGATGTAGAGGGAGCGACTCCTGGATAGGAATCAGCCAGATGACCGAACATTCGAGCGGCGACATCGGGAGTTACGCACGAGTGGATCGTTTTATGCTTCCAGGCGTGGAACAGGCATCGGAGGATATCGCAGAACTCGTGCGGTGGAACGTAGAATACTAAACACAGAAGAGGATAATCCTTCTACAAGCTAGAGAGCTGCAGGATGAGCGTTGGGTGTGAACCTTCAGAATGTTTTGAGAAGAAACGCACGCGTATCATTTACAGAGAGCACAAGAAATGACCCCTGATGATTATCTTCCACCTCTCAATTTTGCTCTTTGGCACCTACAGCAGACTGCAGGCAGTGAGACCTTCCCTTCAGATGTTTTATTTACTGATGAGGCTACCTTTACGCGGTCGGGTATGTTGGGAGATCCGTAATTCTCACCTGCGGGCTCATGGTAATGGCACAATTGCACACGCCTAGTGAGAAAGTTTTCCATTAATGTTTGGGCGGGCATTGTGCACAGTAATTTAGTCGGACCGTACGTTCCATCTGGTCGTTTAACTGGCCACGCGTACAGCGTCTTTCTACAGGATATCTTACCTGAACTTCTGGGCAACGTTCCTCTAGCTGCCCACATACGGAGGCCCAGCTCACTTCAGACGAAATGTAAGAAATCATCCGGACGTTGCCTATGGCCAGCAGTGGGTAGGACGCGGTGGTCCAATCCCCTGGCCATCGCGTTCTCTCGATTTTACCTGCGCGGATTTTTTCTTGTGGGGGTCATACAGTATGAAAAGCCTGATGCACGAACGTCCCGTCACAACTGAAGGTCTGCTGTAGTTGTCAGATGCTGCTGGACATGTGACCGACACGCCTGACGCCTTTTCTAAAGAGCGCCGATCCATCGTGTATCGCTGTTGGTGGCCGCCCTTTCTACCTACTATTAACAAGTTTCTGACGTCATTTATCTTTACATGTCTTTTCAGTTTCCTACGATTCAAGCTGTTGTACAACATAGCGCTGTAATTTGTCATTACCGCACACTCAAGCTTATTTAGGTCCCCTCTACCTGTCTTTATACTTTTGGATTATAGTTTAGAACCACCCTGCACAGCCAGACAAAATACGCTGAAGCGCCAAAGAAACTGGTATAAGCATGCGTACAAAAATACAGAGGTTTGTAAACATGCAGAAACGGCGCTGCGATCGACAACGCCTGTATAAGAAAACGAGTGTTTGGCGCAGTTGTTCTGAACGCGGTGTTATAGTCGGCACAAGAACTGTGGGACACAGCATCTCCGAAGCAGCGATGAAGTGGGGATTTTCCCATACGACTATTTTGGGAGGGTACCGTGAATATCAGGAAACCGGTAAAACATCAAATCACCAACATCGCTGCGGCCGGAAAAAGATCCTGCAAGAACGAGACCAACGATGACTGAAGAGAATCGTTCAACGTGACGAAAGTGCAAGCCTTCCGCCAATTGCTGCAGATTTCAGTGCTGGGCCATCGACAAGTGTCAGCATGCGAACCATTCAGCGAAATGTCATCGATATGGGCTTTCGGAGCCAAAGGCCCACTCGTGCACCCTTGATGACTGCATGACACAAAGCTTTACGCCTCGCCTGGGCCCGTCAACACCAACATTGGACTGTTTGATGACTGGAAACATGCTGCCTGGTCGGTCGAGTCTCGTTTCAAATTATATGGAGCCGATGGACGTGTACGGGCGTGGAGACAACCTCATGAATTCATGGACCTTGCATGTCAATAGGGTACTGTTCGAGCTGGCGGAGGCTCTGTAATGGTGTGGGGCGTGTGCAGTTGGAGTGATATGGGACCCCTGATACGTCTATATACGACTCTCACAGGTAACGCGTACGAATGCATCCTGTCTGATCACCTGCATCCATTCATGTCCATTGTGCATTCCGACGCACTTAGGGCAATTCCAGCAGGACAACGCGACACCCCAAACGTCCATAATTGCTACAGAGTGGCTGCATGAACACTCTCCTGCGGTTAAACACTTCCGCTGAACACCAAACTCCCCAGACATGCACATTAATGTGTATATCAGGGATGCCTTGCAACATGCTGTTCAAAAGATGTCTCTATCGCCTAGTTCTCTCACCGATTTATGGACAGCCCTGCAGGATTCATGGTGTCAGTTTCCTCCAACACTACTTCAGACTTAGTCGAGTCCATACCACCTCTTGTTGCGGCACTTCTGCTTGTTCGCAGGGGCCCTACACGACATAAGGCAGGTGTACCAGTTTCTTTGGCTTTTCAGTGTAAGTTAAACACTCAGAAGTGGAGAAACCGAACTGAAACTTCATATGTTGAGAATATATATGAGATTATTTCAGTAGCCGGCCGGTGTGGCCGTGCGGTTCTAAGCGCGTCAGATTGGAACCGCGTGACCGCTACGGTCGCAGGTTCGAATCCTGCCTCGGGCATGGATGTGTGTGATGTCCTTAGGTTAGTTAGGTTTAAGTAGTTCTAAGTTCTAGGGGACTGATGACCTCAGTAGTTAAGTCCCATAGTGCTCAGAGCCATTTGAACCATTATTTCAGTGATTACAAATCATATTTATAAAGTTTGGAAGTACGGTCCCATTTATCAGTATGACGGTCCACTGCCTTTGGTCTGGCTCGATGGACTGATACGCTTGGGAGGGATGTCATAATGTCGTTGTATCCTCTCCTGAGACTAGCTGGTCCACAACTGTTCTAACTGGTCCTCCATATTGTGGATGCTGGACTGGGACAGAGTTGATGTCCAAACTGGTCCCGCACATACTCTTTTGGAGAGAGATCTAGGGATCTTGCTGACCACGACAGTACCTCGACCGCATGCAGACAGTTCCTAGGGATACGTACCGTGTGTAAATGAACATTGTCCTGTTGGAAAATCGCACAATGATACTGTTGTGTGAAAGGTAAGACATGAGGACGCAAGATGTCCCTGAGGTACTGTTAAGCTATGAGAGTTCCCTCCATCATTATCAGCTGTGACGGTAACTCACATCTGACGGCTCCCTGCACTGTGACGCTAGAAGTAACACCGCTTGTGTCTTTCTAAAACATTGCAAGAATGGGACCTCTCCTGAGGCAGCTGCAGTAATCGCCGACCACGGTTACCCATGGTAGTGCAGAGCCTTGATCATCACTGACCATAATGCGACGCCATTCATCTGTGTTCTATGCCTAGCGGTCACGATACCACTCCAAACCCAGCTCTTTGCGTCGTGGTGTTAATGGCAACTTACATATGGGACAGTAATTCACAAGTCCGGCTGCTGCTAGTCTCCTTCTAATGGTTCAGGATGACGCAGAATATTGGAGACAGTCCATAACTTGTTCTTGGTTTGCAGAGGCAGATGTGAAGGTTGGCGCACAGTATGGCGATCCCGCCCAGTGGTGGTCAGGCATTGTTGACCAGGCCCTTGACGACGAGTACACCTGTCTTCACGCTCCCATGCAGTCGAACTTGGGGCCACTGTCACATCCAAATGCCTTAAAAATCTGGATTCTCCACGATTCGACCAACTAGCGTAATGGAGACCGGCAATGAGGCACCTTCCAAGCTGATAAGGCTGTTACACACGAGTATGTGGCATCTTCGCGCCCGTCACAGTTATCACTCAATATCTGATGCTGTTCACCACCATTATATACCCTACCAGCCCTGGCACAACAGTATACAAAAATGGTTCAAATGGCTCTGAGCACTATGGGACTCAATTTTTCAGGTCATTAGTCCCCTAGAAGTTGGAACTACTTAAACCTAACTAACCTAAGGACATCACACACATCGATGCCCGAGGCAGGATTCGAACCTGCGACTGTCCCGGTCTCGCGGTTCCAGACAGCAGCGCCTAGAACCGCACGGCCACTTCGGCTGGCCAACACTGCACACAGTTAGCAGTAATGCACTCTGAGGGCACTACCATTTGTCACAAAGAATTGCAACTCTAATCATTTACACATCCACTGACGGCATGTACGAAGTTACAGTGAAATCCGAGTGTGGCTTCTAGATACTTTTGAAATTGGAAGTCTGTGGTAAGTTCTCTGTGACCAAACTGCTGAGGCCACCGGTCCCTAGGCTTACACACACTCTAACTTAAACTAACTTACACTAAGGACAACACACACACACACCCATGCCCAAGGGAGGACTCAAACCGCTGACGGGGGGAGCCGCGTGAACTGTGGCAATGTGCCAAAGACCGCACGGCTACCCCGTGTGGCTAGATACTTTTGACAGACAAGGTTGCACATTTACACAATTTCAGTTACTTCCATAAAATTTGTGGATCTACAGAGCACTTCGAAGTGGAACAACCAGATTAAATTAATCGCAGGTAAGGTGGATGGCAGACTGACATTCATTGGAAGTATCCTCGGCAAATATAATCCATCAACAAAGGAAGTTCTTTAGAAAACATCTGTTAACCAACCCATAACGTTCGAATGCAGCATTACTAGTGTGGTGCTTGTCAAGGTCACATTGATTAAATATAATGAAACGGACGGAGCATGTAAAGATTGCCGTATGGAAGGCAAATGGTCGGCTTTGGGTTATTGGTAAAGTTTTAGGAAAGAGTGGTTCATCTGTAAAGGTGATCGCACATCAGACACTAATGCGCCCGATCGTTGGGTATTGCTGCAGAACGATTCTACTGCCGCCAGCGTAGATTTCACTTAAAGACGACGAAGATAAGATGAGAGAAAGTAGGGTTTGTACAGAGACTCTGTTTGTGAGTGTGGAACGTCCCCTTTAGAAAATTGTACATGACTGTGTTTAAACTGACACACAATATTTTTAGCGCAACGCAATCTGACTCAAAAATCCCGACAAAAGAATGGCGCTGACTAACATTAACCTATACGTTTCACAAATCACTTACCTCACAAAAATCTTCGTTACTCGAACTACTGCAATACAGCGAGCGCCACTACTGCCAGCTAAATAAAAGATTCAAACTACTGAAGGCACTAACTACTGATAGGGATAGTTAGCAAATGAAAGATTTTAATAGAGAACAAACAATGTATTTACCTTAATATCATCAAAAGTCATAATATATATAGCAGTTCATGACATCCAGTTTAAAAATTTCAAAACTCCGCCATTTCTTTCCCCACATCCACCACTGCTGGCGGCTCACCTCCAACTGCGCAACGCTATGCACTGTTCACATCCAGCTGCCGCTGCCCAACACTATAATGGCAGACAACAATGCAAACTAGCCCCCGACTGCAAACAGCACAGCCAGTGATTTTCATACAGAGCGCTACGTGGCGTTACCAATAAGAAAACCTAAACAGCCTACATACAAGTGGAACAGGAGAGGAAATGACTAGTGGTTGTACAGGGTACTGTCGACCCCACCATCCAACGGTGGTTTGCGGTGTTTGTACGTATGTAGATTTATGTGATTCAGCCAATGGGTGCAGACATGACATTAAAGATAGCTTGTAAGTAGCAGACACGAAGTAAACATAATGCAAGGTACTTGGTAGGTGTGACAGACAACCTTCAGCTGGGGCATACACTGTTGCCGAGTCCCCTCTCTGGCTGCTATCCTGGCCAGGTTGCCAGTTCGCTATTCGGGTGACAACTTGTAAAGAAACTGGTTCTGTACTTCTGAAAAAAAAACCTTTTAAATAATAAAACATGACCTATACAAGGAATATACTACCCCAGTTAGTCATGGACAAAAAAATGGTATAGCCTTTGTCAGAACGTGCAGAATCTTATGTGGGGCCAATAAAACGTCAATTTTAATCTAAATATGGTATGCCAATGTTTACGTAATTAAAAAATAAATAGGTAATTCAAAAAATGGTTCAAATGGTTCTGAGCACTATGGGACTCAACTGCTGAGGTCATTAGTCCCCTAGAACTTAGAACTAGTTAAACCTAACTAACCTAAGGACATCACAAATATCCATGCCCGAGGCAGGATTCGAACCTGCGACCGTAGCGGTCTTGCGGTTCCAGACTGCAGCGCCTTTAACCGCACGGCCACTTCGGCCGGCTAATAGGTAATTCAGTACAATTATTATATAGATGCGATAAATCACTTTAACGGGGACCAAATGAACAATTAAAGTCAATATAATTCCAGTAAACCCGCAAAAGTAAAAAAAAAAAAAAAAAATATTGTAGGGGCCTACATAGACATCGCGCATCTGCTAGATGCCCACAAAGTACGTAATTTTGTTTTGATGCTGACAGCCAATGAGAAAATAGGTGCAAAAATACTATTGGTCAGTTTTCAAGCAGTAATGGCGGACAGCAACAGCTGGTAATGTACGTAATTATATGGTAGATAATTTTACTGCACAAAAAATAAAATATGTACTCCCTCCAAAAGAAGTTACACACAAACGTTAAAATAGAATTATGATGAGCAGCAAAATGTCTGAGAAGAATTTTGAAAGAAAATTATTAATTGAACTTTAATTTGGCGGGTTTTTAACACTGTCAACAAGACGAAATAATGGAAAGAATATTTATTGGAACCAAACAAAATTGAATCTTGATATTGTGACAGTATTTTTAAAATACATACTTTAACTGCAGTTGCCTTTAATTTTGAAATGAGAGAGAGCGTAATAATTTTCTTTTAATGTCTCAACTGTTGCTGCAGGCAGTGCGATGGCATAAGCGGTGGTCCGCGCGGACGATGTGAGAAGTTAATCCTGGCCCGCGGCGTGAAGATAATGACGGATCCTCCTGTTTCATTAATATTCCACTTACGGCGGTGGTCCACGTCTCCGTTGTAGTCGAATCAGCTGGCAGCACTGGCGCGGTAATAATAGTTCCAGTGTGTGCGTTATCGTTACTCGCGCGGCGTTTTATTATTAAAAGTTTATTAATCATGGGTGCGGGTAGGTCGGAATTATGCAATGTTTTAGTATTTACGATATATAGCCGGTTAATGCGAATACTTCGCACAGTTCTTTCACCGTGTTGCCACAGGAAAACAGTCACATGTGTTTATCACTATAACAGTCCGTTAAACATCAGTTAAATTTACGTCGTCGTCTTTAAGACAGTTTGGATGATATAATAAATGTTTCTCGATCAAATCACAGAACTGTTCTTTTACTTAACATTTTGGTTTGTTCCACTTTCACGCAATTCTAACAGTTAGTGTCTCCACACGACAATGGTGTCTGGTTCACGGCTAATTGTCACAAGTTCACACAGTATGTAAAATCGTCACCGCAAACACTCGATATACATTTCAGGTTTTACTGTTCACTTAATAATGCACGATCTCCTATCAACACAGCGGACGCACTGTAATTAATTGTTCCTCCGCGTATCACCGTCTTTCACGCCAAACTTTGCAACGTTTCTCCACCCACGAACCGGTCACGATACCACAACTCGCACGCTCTTTATCGATAATCGTTCGCTCTCTCCCTGACACAGTACTTCTTCTAGCCTAACCAAAGATTTACAAAGCATATAAAACCAGAACTTTCATATTCGTACAATATAAAATATAAAACAGTGGAAAATGAATGAAGAAACAAGGTGACATATTAACAAATAAAGAATAGTTGAAATAAATGATAGATGCGTACTATGACAAGGTAATGCACAAAAGAAAAAAATATATTATCGACTTTCGGGGAAAGCAATGTCTTTACAAACTCCCCCTCCACTGACCGGCGTCACTCTGGTCCAGTCACCGCACTGCCTGCTCCGGGTGCTCTGTATCGCTCATCGACTTCTGTGGCAGTGCAGGAGATAAGTGGAAGCAGCGCACTTGCGGCAAATCCTGTGAACTACTCGCCAGTTAACCTGATGTGCCCAACAGCCCTGTACTGGTAACGTGCTCTGCTCTTTGCACCGCCCTGCACCTGTTTCAGTAGAGTAAGTGGAACCTAAGCGGACTGTGTCTGTTGCAGGTTGGATGGAGAGATGCGGCCACGAGACGTCGCCACCGTCTCTCGGGCTGGAGATTCACACAGGTACTGTCTCATAGCTCTCTAGTCACTTTTCCAAAAACAAATAGTTTTTGCCCTTAATGTTCGAGGACATGTTGAAAAGCAATGTCTCTAAATTTTTAAGTGAGATCTCTTAAAACTTTTTAAACAAAACGAACGTTATTCTACATCCCCCAATGAGCTTGGAAAAGTCATGCGATACCTCATAATATCGTGTCGCACCCACTGTTGCCTGGTGTAGAGCAGGAACTCGACGTGGTACGGAGTCAACAAATCTTTCGAAGTCCCCTGCAGAAATATTGAGCCGTGCTGTCTCTACAGCTGTCCATAATTGCTGAGAAGTTACCAGCACAACATTTTGTTCACGCACTGACCACTGGGTTACGACCCATAAAATTTCGAAGCGATTCACGTCGGGTGATCTGGGTGGCCAAATCATTCGCTCAAACTGCCCAGCATGTTCTTGAAACTAATTGCGACAATGGTGCTCCTGCGACATTATTTTTTGGGCACACGATGTCCATGAATGCAAATGGTTTCGAAGTAGCTGAACATATTTCCAGTCAATGATTGGTTCAGTTGGACCAGAGTACCATGTAAACACAGCCCATTCCATTATGGAGTCACCACCAGCTTGCATAGCGCCTTTTTGGCAACTTGGGTCCATGGCTCTGTGCCAGCCGGTGTGGCCGAGCGGTTCTAGGCGCTACAGTCTGGAACCTCGCAACCGCTACAGTCGCAGGTTCGAATCCTGCCTCGGCGATGGATGTGTCTGATGTTCTTAGGTTAGTTAGGTTCAAGTAGTTTTAAGTTCTAGGGGACTGATGACCTCAGAAGTTAAGTCCCATAGTGCTCAGAGCCATTTGAACCATTTGGACCATGGCTCTGTGGGGTCTATGCCACACTCAAACCCTACCATCAGCCCTTACCAACTGAAATCTGTACTCATCTGACCAGGCCAAGGTTTTCCAGTCGTCTAGGGTCCAACCAATATGGTCACCAGAGCAGGAGAGGCGCTGCAGGCGGTGTCGTGCTGTTAGCAAAGGCACTCACGTCGGTCGTCTGCTGCCATCGCCCATTAACGCCAGATTTCACTGCACTGCTCTAACAGATAGATTCGTCGTCGACGCCACTTTGGCTTCTGCACAGTTATTTCACGCAGTGCTGCTTGTCTGTTAGCACTGACAACTCTGCGCAAACGCCGCTGCTGTCGGTCGTTAAGTGAAGGCCATCGGTCACTGTGTTGTCCGTCGTGAGAGGCAATGCCTGAAATTTGGTATTCCCTGCATACTGTAGACACTGTGGATCTGGGAATACTGAAATTCTAAACGATTTCCGAAATGCAATGTCCCAAGCGTCTAGCTCAAACTAACATTCCGCGTTGAGAGTCTGTTAGTTCCCGTCGTGCGGTCATAATCACGTCGGAAACCTCGTCACATGTATCACCTGCGTACAAACGACAGCCCCGCCAATGCACTGCCCTTTTATAAGGGTGATTCAAAAAGAATACCACAACTTTATAAATGTGTATTTAATGAAAGAAACATAACCTTCTGTTATACATCATTACAAAGAATATTTAAAAAGGTTTTTTTTCACTCAAAAACAAGTTCAGAGATGTTCAATATGGCCCCCTCCAGACACTCGAGCAATATCAACCCGATACTCCAACTCGTTCCACACTCTCTGTAGCATATCAGGCGTAACAGTTTGGATAGCTGCTGTTATTTCTCGTTTCAAATCATCAATGGTGGCTGGGAGAGGTGGCCGAAACACCATATCCTTAACATACCCCCATAAGAAAAAATCGCAGGGGGTAAGATCAGGGCTTCTTGGAGGCCAGTGATGAAGTGCTCTGTCATGGGCTGCCTGGCGGCCGATCCATCGCCTCGGGTAGTTGACGTTTTCGTAGGACTCTCCATACAGTTGAGTGTGGAATTTGCAGCTCTCTGCTAGCTTTGCGAGTCGATTTTCCTGGGCTGCGAACAACTTGCTGGATGCGTGCTACATTTTCATCACTCGTTCTCGGCCATCCAGAACTTTTCCCTTTGCACAAACACCCATTCTCTGTAAACCGTTTATACCAACGTTTAATACACCACCTATCAGGAGGCTTAACACCATACTTCGTTCGAAATGCACGCTGAACAACTGTCGTCGATTCACTTCTGCCGTACTCAATAACACAAAAAGCTTTCTGTTGAGCGGTCGCCATATTAGCATCAACTGACGCTGACGCCTAGTCAACAGCGCCTCAAGCGAACAAATGTACAACTAAATGAAACTTTATAGCTCCCTTAATTCGCCGACAGATAGTGCTTAGCTCTGCCTTTTGTCGTTGCAGAGTTTTATATTCCTAAAATTGTGGTATTCTTTTTGAATCACCCTGTAATTTGTGTACGCGATACTACCGCCTTCTGTATAAGTGCATACCGCTTTCCCATGATTTTTGTTGCCTCGCGGTATTTTCCTTGTCCACGTATTTGCAGCACTCTGCCGCTAGAGCACTCCCAATTATAGAGTGTAACATGGCAGTGTGTGTAACGTAACTACAGGGTTATTACAAATGACTGAAGCGATTTCACAGCTCTACAATAACTTTATTATTTGAGATATTTTCACAATGCTTTGCACACACATACAAAAACCCAAAAAGTTTTTTTAGTGATTCGGCAGACATCAAGCCGATAATCAAGTTCCTCCCACACTCGGCGCAGCATGTCCCCATCAATGACTTCGAAAGCATTGTTGATGCGAGCTCGCAGTTCTGGCACATTTCTTGGAAGAGGAGGTTTAAACACTGAATCTTTCACATAACCCCACAGAAAAAAATCGCATGGGGTTAAGTCGGGAGAGCGTGGAGGCCATGACGTGAATTGCTGATCATGATCTCCACCACGACCGATCCATCGGTTTCCCAATCTCCTGTTTAAGAAATGCCGAACATCGTGATGGAAGTGCGGTGGAGCACCATCCTGTTGAAAGATGAAGTCGGCGCTGTCGGTCTCCAGTTGTGGCATGAGCCAATTTTCCAGCATGTCCAGATACACGTGTCCTGTAACGTTTTTTTCGCAGAAGAAAAAGGGGCCGTAAACTCTAAACCGTGAGATTGCACAAAACACGTTAACTTTTGGTGAATTGCGAATTTGCTGCACGAATGCGTGAGGATTCTCTACCGCCCAGATTCGCACATTGTGTCTGTTCACTTCACCATTAAGAAAAAAATGTTGCTTCATCACTGAAAACAAGTTTCGCACTGAACGCATCCTCTTCCACGAGCTGTTGCAACCGTGCGGAAAATTCAAAGCGTTTGACTTTGTCATCGGGTGTCAGGACTTGTAGCAATTGTAAACGGTAAGGCTTCTGCTTTAGCCTTTTCCGTAAGCTTTTCCAAACCGTCGGCTGTGGTACGTTTAGCTCCCTGCTTGCTTTATTCGTCGACTTCCGTGGGCTACGCGTGAAACTTGCCCGCACGCGTTCAACCGTTTCCTCGCTCAATGCTGGCCGACCCGTTGATTTCCCCTTACAGAGGCATCCAGAAGCTTTAAACTGCGCATACCATCGCCGAATGGAGTTAGCAGTTGGTGGATCTTTGTTGAACTTCGTCCTGAAGTGTCGTTGCACTGTTATGACTGACTGATGTGAGTGCATTTCAAGCACGACATACGCTTTCTCGGCTCCTGTCGCCATTTTGTCTCACTGCGCTCTCGAGCGCTCTGGCGGCAGAAACCTGAAGTGCGGCTTCAGCCGAACAAAACGTTATGAGTTTTTCTCCGTATCTGTAGTGTATTGTGACCATATGTCAATGAATGGAGCTACATGGAATTTATGAAATCGCTTCAATCATTTGTAATAGCCCTGTATGTCAGTGCGTGAGAAACGGGGCGCTCTGATCGAGTTTCAAATTCCAAGAGTTCGTCCACACACGGAGCACCCTCTCTTTCAGCACGACAACGCCGGACCACACACAAGCGCTGCGACATCAGCAACAATCCGACACTTTGGTTTCACCTCCCCACTTGGGCCCATCCGATTTTCGTCTGTTTCCAAAACTTAAATAACGCCTTTGAGGACATCAGGTTGATAGTGATGAAGCTTTGTAAACAGAGCTGGGGTTCTCGCTCCATCAACAGAATCAAACATTCTACAGGGATGATATCAACAGATTAGTCTCTCATTGGGAGAAATGTGTTCATCGCCGCGGTGACCATGTTGAGATATAAATGTGCAGACAGTAAGGATGTAGAACGTTAATGAGTTTCGTTTTATTTAAGGGAAGTTGAAACGCCCTATCCCGACAATGTTAAATTTAGTGACTTGGCTTCCGTGTATTTCAGGAACCACTGTAGCCATTGACATGAATCTTTTACAGGACATTAAAACTGTATGTTCTGAGTCTACTGAACTACAATAATTGCATTTCAGCCACTGCTTTCGGAAATACAATTTTTTAACTACACGGTTAAAATTTTGTGTACCTTTTTGTATGTTATCCTAAATAATTTTAATTATACATAACATTATGATCTTCTTTTAGCTCAGTAGACTCAGGATTAGTATGTTATTACTCCCTGAAAATTTTAATATTCTACTCAAAGGGCCTTCTGAGACTTAGGGAGCCGGCCGTTGTGGCCGAGCGGTTCTAGGCGCTTCAGTCCGGAACGGCGCTGCTGCTACAGTCGCAGGTTCGAATCCTGTCTCGGGCATGGATGTGTGTGCTGTTCTTAGTTCAGTTAGGTTTAAGTATTTCTAACTCTAGGGGACTGATGACCTCAGATGTCAAGTTCCATAGAGCCATTTCAACCAGACCAGAAATTGCAACAGAAAATGTAAATTTCCAGGAACGGCTTCTAAAATTTCAGAAGACTGTAACTCACTTAATATATGCTTAATTTTTTTTTTTTTATTTTTAGCCACTCAGAAGCACTCTGCACCATACTGTAGATCATCCTCTTGATCTTTTTCCAAGTTTTTTCTTCTTTTCTTCTTTGTGGACATCTTAGTGGCCAACTGTGCTGCATTCTCTGCTTTATCAATGAGAACATTGTCCATCTGTTCAAGTTCTCTGATGCAGTTTGCTCCAGGATTAATTCCCATATGCTCTATTAGTTTCACCCTACCAATGTTGCCATCATTAAAACCAATAACAGCATCACCGCCCCCTCCCCCCACTTTAGTATCTTCATTCCAACAAAAACATTTTTTGGTAAGCGAGTCCATAGCGATTATTGAACGACTCATTGGAATTTTGAGTCTGACCATGCAGACACTTCTTCAGTAATTAATGATTTGCCAAGTCTCTGTAATTAGGTTTTATGATATCCATGACTGGTGCTGGGATGGGATGTTTATGGGTGTACGGAGTGTTTGAGTACTGGGCATTGTGGTAATTGCACCGTGAGTCAGGTCCAGGAGGGCAAAGGTGGTGTACTGGTTTTTCATCAGTTGACAGTCTGTGGAAAAAGGTAGCCCGTATTGCTTGCTTCATTTTCAACAAATCCTCGGTATTATTTGTAATGGTCATCTCATAACACTGCTGTAGTTGATCACTCATTTTGTCTGTCAGCCTGCCTCTTATGGTTTTACCATCAGAAAGTTTCTTGTCTCTCAAACTTTGTTTCAACTTCCTCAACCAAGTGCCCATACTCTTGTGGACATGACCTTTATAACCAGCAATCCATAGACTTCTATACAAAAAATTACGAAATTTATTAGACCTTGAAGTAGTGCATGTAAAAATTTTAACGTTTTCAACTGGTGTGGACTATATTTAAAAAAATAAAATATAATACTTCCCATGTGAGATTATAAGTCATTTTATATATATGTATTACTTTATTCGGAAAATAGCACATTTTATGATGAGATAAAAGTCTGAGAATGTGAAAAAATTTCCGTTCTAACTCTCCTTAAAAACCTGGAAACCTTTCCACATAAAAAATTCGGAGGCATTACTTTTCAGCATTCCCTAAATTGATTTGTATCTGCCCTACGAATGTGTGTGTGTGTGTGTGTGTGTGAATGCGTGAGAGAGAGAGAGGGGCTGAAAGGGGGGGGGGGGTGTAGATGTAGAGGAAAGGATGCAATGCAGTGAAAAGTGCATGGAGACACATCTGACGCTACGTGAAAAGCGGAAGTCTTCGGAAGAAATTTTTGAGTGCCTCGCTCATGCCTGTACACTATCGATTTTCACTAGAGTTTATGCTTGACTTTCATTTGAATATCGAATATTTTTCGGTGTGGAATAGTTCTTCGCTGTAGAACACCATAGCATTGGAAACATATGTCAGATTCATTTACAGAATTCGGACAAAAATACGAAAATTCCGCGAAAAATGAATGCTTCAACATAAACGCAGATTCTGGCCGACCCTGCAGCTGACGCTGTTGTATGTGACCACGAACGGCACCTATGAAATATTCTCAGTGCGTTGCAAGCCAGTCGTAACCGGAACAGTGTTCTGTGTAGTTGTGAGAGTATTTTGTCGGAGCCAAGTGAATTCGATCGCGGGCAGATTGTTCGCGGTGGTGGGTGCTTCCGTCACCGAGGTAGCCTAAGTGGTGAGTGTTTCAAGGGGCATACAGGGAGAGCGGAAAAACATCATCTGCCATGACACAATGCGGACGATAGTGTGTTTTGACTGATAGTGACAGCGAGTCACTGAAGAGGACTGTGACGATAAATAAGCGATCGACAGCTGCAGAAGTCACTGCCAAAGTGAACGTCGGACTCGCGAAACCTCTCAGCACCAAAACAACGTGAACGGAGCTCTATAGGCAGGGAATTGTAGGACGAGGCGGAGTTCCACATTCACTCATCAGTGATGCGAGTGCCCGTAGCAGAAAGGAAAAGAGGTGCCGAAGCCTCAAAAGCTGGGTCCGCAGACCGTGGTCTCGCGGTCGCGTTCTCGCTTCCCGAGCACGGGGTCCGGGGTTCGATTCCCGGCGGGGTCAGGGATTTTCAACTGCCTCGAGATGACTGGGTGTTTGTGTTGTCCTGATCATTTCATCATTATTCATGAAAATGGCGAGATTGGACTGAACAAAGGTTGGGCATTTGTACAGGCGCTGGTAAGCTCGCAGTTGAGCGCCCCACAAACCAAACATCATCATCATCATCGTCATCAAAAGCTGGACTATGGAGTAGTCATCTTGCGGAGCGGCACGCACTGTCAGCTGCCTGTCGGGCAAGAAACTGCACGAAGGAGCCATCTCGGCCCTTAATAAACGACAGAATTTCGCTTCTACTCCACGCACTGTCCCTATAGTGGAGTTCATTAGTGAAGTGGAACCGGCTGTGGGGCATTTCTCACAAGACGACACCGATGACGTAAGACTTACCACCAGTCGCATTTCAGGCTCAGGCAAGCCGCCCGAATCTAACATCAGCAGAGCACAGAGAGAGGGCGGCTCCGTGCATTGTGGAAACGCGAAGATCTTGTGGTGCTTCCACCTGACAAGGGAAATGCCACGGCTGTTCTTAACACCACAGAATATCACAGCAAAGTGGTATCGTTGTTGGAAGATAGCACGTACAAATGCCTAAAACGGGACAAAACTCAGTCATAGGCAGAAAAAACGGTGGAGGTCATGAGGAATTCTGGCCTACTAGTGGATGTCATCACAAATCTTAGAGCACGAGCTCCTAGATATCCTAGCTGTACGATTACCTAAATTCTACAAGGTAGGTATTCCACCGAGGCCTATTCTACATCTACATCTACATCCATACTCCGCAAACCATCTGACGGTGTGTGGCGGAGGTTACCTTGAGTACCTCTATCGGTTCTCCCTTCTATTCCAGTCTCGTATTGTTCGTGGAAAGAAGGGTTGTCCGTATGCTTCTGTGTGGGCTCTAATCTCTCTGATTTTATCCTCATGGTCTCTTCACGAGATATACGTAGGAGAGAGCAATATACTGCTTGACTCCTCGGTGAAGGTATGCTCTCGAAACTTCAACAAAAGCCCGTACCGAGCTACTGAGCGTCTCTCTTGCAGAGTCTTCCACTGGAGTTTATCTATCATCTCCATAACGCTTTCGCGATTACTAAATGATCCCCGTAACGAAGCGCGATACTCTCCGTTGGATCTTCTCTATCTCTTCTGTCTATCCTATCTGGTACGCATCCCACACCGGTGAGCAGTATTCAAGCAACGGGCGAACAAGTGTACTGTAACCTACTTCCTTTGTTTTCGGACTGCATTTCCTTAGGATTATTCCAAAGAATCTCAGTCTGGCATCTGCTTTACCGGCGATTAATTTTGTATGGTCATTCCATTTTAAATCACTCCTAATGCCTACTACCCGATAATTTATGGAATTAACTGCTTCCAGTTGCTGACCTGCTATATTGTAGCTAAATGATAAGGGATATTTCTTTCTATGTATTCGCAGCACATTACACTTGTCTACATTGAGATTCAGTTGCCATTCCCTGCACCATGCGTCAGTTCGTTGCAGATCCTCCTGCATTTCAGTACAATTTTCCATTGTTACAACCTCTCGATATACTACAGCATCATCCGCAAAAAGCCTCAGTGAACTTCCGATGTCATCCACAAGGTCATTTATGTATATTGTGAATAGCAACGGTCCTACGACACTCCCCTGCGGCACACCTGAAATCACTCTTACTTCGGAAGACTTCTCTCCATTGAGGATGACATGCTGCGTTCTGTTATGTAAGAACTCTTCAATTCAATCACACAATTGGTCTGATAGTCCATATGCTCTTACCTTGTTCATTAAACGACTGTGGGAAACTGTATCAAACGCTTTGCGGAAGTCAAGAAACACGGCATGTACCTGTGAACCAGTGTCTATGGCCCTCTGAGTCTCGAGGACGAATAGCGCGAGCTAGGTTTCACACGATCGTCTTTTTCGAAACCCATGCTGATTCCTACAGAGTAGATTTCTAGTCTCCAGGAAAGTCATTATACTCGAACATAGTACGTGTTCCAAAATTACACTACTGATCGACGTTAGAGATATAGTTCTACAGCTCTGCGCCATTGGTTCTCCTACCTACGCTCTCGCCAAATATTTAACTTTGTCCGTGACTGCAGTAGCTGATCGTTGTGAACATCACATCAAAAACTCCCAGATGTTCATTGAGAAAATTAAACAGACTGGAGTCGGCGAGAACGATATTTCAGTCAGCCTGGATACGGCACACTATTTACAAAAGTTCCTGTGCAGGACACACAGAAACTGTTATCAGAGCATTTTCCTCCTGAAACGATAAAGTTGTTCCGACATGTTACGACGACCACTTACTTCTTGTACAGCGGTAAATTTTATGAAATCATGGACGGAATGACTATGGGTTCTCCGTTGTCTGCAGCAGTGGTGGACTTTTTTACGGAACATTTTGAGAAACGTGCATAAAATGCGGCTCCCCTTCGTCCATCTTCATTTTATCGTTATGTTGACGCCACATTCATGGTCTGCCCACATGGCGTAGTAGCTTTTGAGCACCTCCAGAAACATGCGGGCAGCATATACGCACACATCCAGCTCACCGTCGACACAGGAAAGATGGAACGCTGGTCTTTTTAGATGTTCTGGTACAACGAAAGTTGGATGGAGATTTTGGCCAGTCAGTGCACACTGATTTATATCTTGGCGTGCAGAGTTTTCACGATCCATTCCAGAAGAGAGCAACTTTAAATACACTGGTAAAAAAAGCACTCCGTGCTCAGGCCACGAGTGGCGTACCGGGACCATCCGACCGCCGTGTCATCCTCAGAGGAGGATGCGGATAGGAGGGGCGTGGGGTCAGCACACCGCTCTCCCCGTCGTTATGATGACATTCTTGACCGAAGCCGCTACTAATCGGCCGGGTAGCTCCTCAATTTGCATCACGAGGCTGAGTGCACCCCGAAAAATGGCAACAGCGCATGGCGGCCTGGATGGTCACCCATCCAAGTGCCGACAGCGCTTAACTTCGGTGATCTCACGGGAACCGGTGTATCCACTGCGGCAAGGCCGTTGCCCCTAAATACACTGGTACACAGGGAAAAAACCGTTTCTGACACGAAGGACCACTTAGATTCCGAAATCAGTCGTCTGAAGTACGTGTTCCGAAAGAACGGCTATGGGTCACGTGATATCAGTCAGCGCTCTCCAAGAAAAGGATACGTGAAAACGTTGAACCTTCACGTCATGAGCCAACGTCTGCATAGCTTCCCTTCTGCGGCGCTACATCCAGCAGAACAGCGAGAGTCGTTGTAAGACGAGGTATCAGACTCATTTTCTTACTTCCCAAGAAATAAAAGCAGACGCTACGCCATATTAAGGACAGCCTCGGTCTCAAGATTCCTGGGATTTACAATATCCCTTGTGAATGCGGAAGTAATTACCTCAGTCGGTTCATCCCTACCGTTTCCGACCACTGTGCGGAATATCTATTGCATATTAAAGATTCGAGAACTGGAGAAATCTACAGTTGCTGAGCACAGCCTCACAAACAAAATACTGTTTGACGAAACAAAAGTTTTGTCCCATGCCCCCACATACTGCGACGGTACGAGTGTAAATAAAGAGGCTGTAGAAATAAGAATGTGTCGGGAAACCTTCAACCGTGACGGCAGATATAAGCATTGCGGTGCATGGAAGCGAGCTCTCGATACAGAGAAGGGTCAGAGATACTCTTCGCAATGTTTACACTACTGCGTTAGTGGTGGCATCACCAGTGCAGACGTGGACCATAGATGATAGCATGGCGTAACTACCGACGAATCAGAAGCCGTCTTTGGGCTGTATAAGGCCACCACAGGAGCAGTTGTGACAGTCAGTTGTTGCTGACGAAGACGATGCTGGTAATCATCGAAAGCTGGAGGTTTTAGCCTGAATTGACGTGGCAAGAAGTCCTAGAATCCTGTGTACAACAATGCCGTCGCGAAAGACTTCGTTCTCAGACGTTGATAAGATTTCAAAGTGGTGCAATGATCTGCAACTTGCTTTAAATGTTCAAAAAATGTAAAATTGTGCACTGTAGAAAACGAAAGAATTTAGTATCCTGGTTCGCAGAGCGTACACTGATGCGACATAACATTACGACCCCCTCCGTAATAGTCAGTATGTCCATGTATGGCACGGATAAAAAATAATGAAACAAAGTAATTTATCGTTTAGCACATGTTCGCTGTTCAAGTATTAAAATTTCGGGATGTGTGAGGTTTCAGTTTATTCCTTCTTGATTACTAGCTCTATTCGCAACACATCTCGTAGGCAGTATCGACAATGTCAATAACGTAGCTGCAAAATTATGTCATTGTACAACACATAGATAAGAAGTATAACGTCATAAACATTGAGATGAGTGAAAAACTAGCTTCTTCCGAAGCCTCGGAGCTCGATTCTTTCAAGAATCGGGTGGGTGAGGGAAGGGGAAAGGGAGAAGTTTGTTCTCAAATGACTGAGAAAACAATGTCTCACTCCTTTCTAAGGAGGAAGATCAACTTTACAGTGTAGGCAGGTCGGTAGCTACTTTTTATTAGCGTCGGTAAATACTCCGCTTAAAATCGTGTACAGACGACACTACCGCTAATGAAGGCCATATTGGCGGACTAAGAATGAGCTGTAAGGGAATGATGGAGACATTTCGCTCCCACCTCCCCATCCCCTCCACCCCTCCCCCCGCCCCCCGGTTTTTACCCCAGTCCCCAAAATAAAACTTACGGCGACTGTTCACAACAAGCAGCAAGAGAAATCGGGTTCCAAAGTTAGTCTGACACAAATTTTCAGCTCTCACTAAAAGTTTACTGAAACGTTTCAAAACCGTGGTTGGATTCAGTGGTTGCTAGTTGTTTTTAAAACGTATACTAACGCTTTCTTCTCCCGAATTGTGCCCCGTTGCGAGTTGTGATAGATATTTCTACAGTTTTGACTCTGGCTTGTAGAATGTAGTAAGAAGTATTATCTGTGTGCTCTTACGCTTGAAAGTAATATGTGTCTCCGTTTTCGCATGCAGCTTGCTAAACGGCTGGGACAAAGGTAAGGTAAGTACCATACAACGAACCTCCTTATAGTACTGCACATACTAATAAAGACAGTGAACTATAGTTCTGAAATTCTAGACATTTAAATAATATTGTATAAACTGGGAAATGATAACTGTAGTTTTCAAGGCACTCTACTGTTACACGCGCATATGATCACAAAAACGAAGACAACACATTCCCTACTAGTGCCACCTCTCCTCCACTCATCCTCCTTCTCATTTCCATTGTAACTGCCCTCTTTTTCTCACACTTCTGTTGTCTTCACCCTCGTCTCTTTCTCCTTCACTGTCTCTCTCCCACCATCACAGTCTCTTCTCTCTTTCTCTCCCACTGACATTGTCTCCCTACTCTTCCACTTTCAATGTCTCTCTCATACTCTCTTTCAACACAAAAAAACGCTAATCGCATGCCAAAGTTTGTGTGGAGGAGGGCGGAATGAGGATGAGGCAGCTGGCTCCCCACTTTCCTGTCAGAGTCTTTTAAAGAGTATTCGCCTTCCCTGTGCTCCAAAAGCAGCACTTTTCAGCTGGTTCTCCTCTCTTCCCTGTTGCTTATAGACACATCAATACAAGTTTTGCATCACACCTGTTCTCAGAACTCCTGAAGATAGACGTTGACTGTGGATATTATCACACAGATACAGTCCCTTTGACTGTTCAGAGATGTCACTAAACCCGCCCATGGTCGAGCGGTTAAAGGCGCTACAGTCTGGAACCGCACGACCACTACGGTCGCAGGTTCGAATCCTGCCTCGGGCATGGATGTGTGTGATGTCGTTAGGTTGGTTATGTTTAAGTAGTTCTAAGTTCTAGGGGACTTATGACCACAGCAGTTGAGTCCCATAGTGCTCAGAGCCATTTGAACCA
Organism: Schistocerca serialis cubense; assembly: GCF_023864345.2. Taxonomy (NCBI): domain Eukaryota; kingdom Metazoa; phylum Arthropoda; class Insecta; order Orthoptera; family Acrididae; genus Schistocerca; species Schistocerca serialis. Next base: position 31,659,386 of record NC_064649.1, read on the forward strand.
TTTGAACCAAACCCGCCCAAAGATGTAAACGACCATGCATGGGCAGCGCCTGTTAGACGGAGGGGGTCCGACAGCCGATCAGCTCCAGTCATTCCACCAGGAAGGAGGCACACGGCTCGTGTTGTCTGTAGTTCAACCATGCTTAGACGGTCAATACCGCGGTTCGACCGCGTTCGCATTGATACATTGGCAAGAGGGACTCTCAACAAGGGAAGTGTCCAGGCGTCTCGGAGTGAACCAAAGCGATGTTGTTCGGACATGGAGGAGATACAGAGAGACAGGGACTGTCGATGAAATGCTTCGCTCAGCCCGCCCAAGGGCAACTACTGCAGTGGATGACCGCTACCTACGGATTATCGCTCGGAGGAACCCTGACAGCAACGTCACCATGTTGAATAACGCTTTTCGTGCAGCCCACGACTTCGTATCACGACTGAAACTGTGCGCAATACGCTGCATGATGCGCAACTTCACTCCCGACGTCTTTGCAACCACGACACCATGCAGCGTGGTACAGATGGGCCGAACAACATGCCGAATGGACCGCTCAGAATTGGTGTCACGTTCTCTTCACCGATGACTGTCGCGCTTGCTTTCAACCAGACTATCGTCGGGGACGTGTTTGCAGGCAACCCGGTCAGGCTGAACGCCTTAGACACACTGTCCAGCGAGTGCAGCAAGGTGAAAGTTCACTGCTGTTTTGCGGTAGCATTATGTGGGGCCGACGTACGCCGCTGGTGGTTAAGGAAATAGCCGTAACGGCTGTACTATACGTGAATGCCATCCTCCGACCGATAGTGCAACCATATCGGCAGCATATTGGCGAGGCATTCGTCTTCATGGATGACAATTGGCGCCCCCATCTGCACATCTTGTGAATGACTTCCTTCAGGATAACAACACTGCCTGACTAGAGTGGCCAGCATGTTCTCCAGACATGAACCCTATCGAACATGCCTGGGATAGATTGAAAAGTGACTCGCCACCCACTCTGAGGGATCTACGCCGGATCGCCGTTGAGGAGTGGGACAATCTGTACCAACAGTGCCTTGATGAACTTGTGGATAGTATACAACGACGAATGGAGGCTTGCATCAATGCAAGAGGACGTGCTACTGGGTATTAGAGGTACCGGTGTGTACAGCAGTCTCTACCATCACCTCTGAAGGTCTCGCTGTACGGTGGTACAACATGCAATGTGTCGTTTTCATGAGCAATAAAAAGGGCGGAAATGATGATTACGTTGAACACTATTCCAAATTTCTGTACGGGTTCCGGAACTCCGAGGTGATGCAAAACTTTTTGATATGAGAATAAAACGACTTATGTAGCAGAGTAACGTTTCGCCAGTTTATGTACATACTCCGACAAATTTACATTTTTTGACACAAGCAAACAACAAATAAATATGTACAATATTAAGTCGGCACAAAATTGTCTTCTATGCAATGCACGTTCACTTTACACTACTGTACACAAAAATGTAGAACATTTTCAGGCTACATCTACAGTATACCAAAAATGCGGTGTTTGATTTGCATCCACAAAGAATTTTGCACGACACAATAATTTTTTGTGAGGTGTTTTCATCGCCAGGTGGCACCGTTGAATAATTTCCGGATCAAAACGGCCTGTTTAGGTGCGAAGTGCTCATTATATAGAGACAGAGCGCCATAAAGTTTTATTGGCCAAAAAATGGCGACTAAAAAGATAGTTTGGTGACCTCAGAACCCTTGCGATGACCGGAAAACACTTGCCATATGTTCACTACGCCAGTTATAACTACATTAACGCTTAAAACTTTGCTGATATTTTATCATACCACTAGAAGTCTTTGATTTTAAAGATGTTATGGTGGACATTACTTTCAACGGTGCCGCTAGGGTCCTATTCATGTTACTGAAGTTACGTGCAATGACTGGTCAGAGATATTCCACGGAGCATCTACTGAACATGACTACTCCATCTTTTCAGTAACAGTTATGAAATGGTTGCTAAAATGTTTTGCAGCACTGCATGCATCTTTTGCCAATGTACCGTTTACTCTTTATGTTATGTGCCCCTCTTTATGTCTGATTTTACCAGTCTTCTCCTCTACTATATCCCATAATGTCTTTAATTTGTTACTTCATGTGACTAGCTTCTTCTCGTAATGCATCTGCTTTGATGTCCGTGTTACTTAACTTCAGTACATTGCAGTGTACCTTGTAATGTGTTATAGCATCAGCATCGTTGCTGACAGACATGGTTTCCCTTCTCTCTTACAACTTATGTTCATTCTTTGAGTAATCCATAACTTCGTTGCAGACGCTCGTCTAATATGAGCTATTTTTGGGGACAAGCAGATTTAAAATGAGGTAAGACCTTTGTTAATAACAGTGTTTTGAAAAAACCTACATTAAAATCAGCAGCAACCATTACATCTATCTTGCTGTTAACTGGGCCAACACATCTTAAAGTTATCTGAGCAGATTAAAATTACCTGTAGGCGTTTGGTGTGCACTTACTATTATGAAGGATTTATAACGAAAATCTACTTCTGTTGCACGTGCTCCCATATGCTGTTCTATGAAAACTTTGTGAATGTCTATGGCCACAAATTCATGACAGTTTGTGACCACTGTGGTATCTCGTCTTTTTCCCCATTTCTGCTCTATGGGAGTCACTAACCTAAGTCATGTAACACTTGACACATCTGTACTAGTGGTCACTTGGTGTTCACAGAGACATATTATGTCAGCTGGGTTTGATGACTCTAATTTATCAATGCAGATAAGTTGGTCATTAATCTTACTTCTGAGTCCCCGAATGTTTTGTTGTAGTGAGGACAGTATTTCACACTAACTGGGATATAATATGGAGAAAATAATATTTCTAGTGATTTTTGAAAATTTTCAACCAGCACCTGTTTATATTGATAGACCAGAGTAGGTCAGAATTATATTGTTTAGCAACCCTAAAGTCTCTAAAAAAATTTGTCTCTTTCTGTCGCACGTATCCTAAAACAAAACTCTCCTTAGGTTTTCTGCTATTAGATCAGCCACTTTATGAGTGTTGATGTAACTTGATGTATAAAAGGGTGATGTGGATGGGTGTATGCTGTGTAAACATCTAAAGATCGAAAAAGAAAGAGAGCGCGAATTCGTACAGTCACTAGAAGTGAGATGCTTGCATAAACCTGTCCAAATTACAAACGTTGTATTCTGGATCTGGGGCATTGCATAAGCCAGTACTGTTTGGCCACGTAACCAGTGACGATGTTAGGATAACAGTGTTAGATAACAATCCCATATCGTCACAATAAGCTAGGTGATCTTTTAGTGGCTTTCCTGCAATCTCTGTCATCATCGCCGGCCGCGGTGGTCTAGCGGTTCTAGGCGCTCAGTCCGGAACCACGGGACTGCTACGGTCGCAGGTTCGAATCCTGCCTCGGGCATGGATGTGTGTGATGTCCTTAGGTTAGTTAGGTTTAAGTAGTTCTAAGTTCTAGGGGACTGATGACCACAGATGTTAAGTCCCATAGTGCTCAGAGCCATTTGAACCATTTTTTCTGTCATCATCATCGTAGGGTATTCTGCGTGTTGGCCGGCTCCTGCCACCATTGCTGTCGCCATGTTATCCTTGTCCAGACCAGCTGCCACGTAATCTGGTGTCTTCGTCCAGCATTTGAATTCTCCCCCTCCCCATTTTCTTCTGTCCTTCCATTGTACTTTCGGCAGCTGTTGTTAGAAATCCTTTTCCTGTCAGTCCCACCCAGTTGCTTTCCTTTCCTTAACCAGGTTTAGGAAAGTTCTTTGCTCCTTTACGCTTTCCGGCTATTCACTTTATTCAATCATTTTATTTTTTTCATTGTCCTCCAAACCCACATCTCGAATGCTTCAATCTTTTATTTTTCCTTCTCTATTCCTCAATGCCCAGCTGTCAGCCGTACAGATAAACACTCAACAGGAAGCATTTAACCAAGCTTTTTCTTAATTCCACCCCAAGTTGCTGCAAAATTAGGGTTTCTTTCTTTTGGAAAGATTTCTTTGCACTCCAATTTTTGATCTTATTTCTTTTTCACTCGTCTAATTACCAGTTAAGAAGCTTCTGCTATTTTCACTTTCATGTAATCTTCGTCATATAGTCTCGTCACTATAGTTTTCTTTTTGTTTATTTTCATTCCTTACGCTTGCTATGCTTCTTCAAGTATTGGTAATACCCTTTGAAGAGATACTGTTTTATCTTCATGGAGTACCATGCCATCAGCAAAGCTGATGCAGTTCATCTTCTCGCCTTCTGTGATTATTGCTTACTTGTCTACTTTTAGGGTATCCGTTATCAAGTCTTCCATGTGTACAGGGTGGTCCATTGATCGTGACCGGGCCAAATATCTCACGAAATAAGCGTCAAACGAAAAAACTACAGAGAACGAAACTTGTCTAGCTTGAAGGGGGAAACCAGATGGCCCTACGGTTAGCCTGCTAGATGGCGCTGCCATAGGTCAAACGGATATCAACTGCGTTTTTTTAAATAGGAACTCCCATTTTTTATTACATATTCGTGAAGTACGTAAAGAAATATGAATGTTTTAGTTGAACCACTTTTTTTCGCTTTGTGATAGATGGTGCTGTAATAGTTACAAACATGTGGCTCACAATTTTAGACGAACAGTTGGTAACAGGTAGGTTTTTTAAATTAAAATACAGAATGTAGGTATGTTTGAACATTTTATTTCGGTTGTTCCAATGTGATACATGTACCTTTGTGAACTTATCATTTCTGAGAACGCATGCTGTTACAGCGTGATTACCTGTAAATACCACATTAATGCAATAAATGCTCTAAATGATATCTGTCAACCTCAACGCATGTGGCAATACGTGTAACGACATTCCTCTCAAAAGCGAGTTGTTCGCCTTCGGTAATGTTCGCACATGCATTGACAATGCGCTGACGCATGTTGTCAGGCGTTGTCGGTGGGTCACGATAGCAAATGTCCTTCAACTTTCCCTACAGAAAGAAATCCGGGGACGTCAGATCCGGTGAACGTGCGGGTCATAGTATGGTGCTTCGACGACCAATCCACCTGTCATGAAATATGCTATTCAATACCGCTTCAACCGCACGCGAGCTATGTGCCGGACATCCATCATGTTGGAAGTACATCGCCATTCTGTCATGCAGTGAAATATCTTGGTAGTAACATCGGTAGAATATTACGTAGGAAATCAGCATACATTCCACTATTTAGATTGCCATCGATAAAATGGGGGCCAATTATCCTTCCTCCCATAATGCCGCACCATACATTAACCCGCCATGGTCGCTGATGTTCCACTTGTCGCAGCCATCGTGGATTTTCCGTTGCCCAGTAGTGCATATTATGCCGGTTTACGTTACCGCTGTTGGTGAATGACGCTTCGTCGCTAAATAGAACGGGTGCAAAAAATCTTTCATCTGCCTGTAATTTCTCTTGTGCCCAGTGGCAGAACTGTACACGACGTTCAAAGTCGTCGCCATGCAATTCCTGGTGCATAGAAATATGGTACGGGTGCAATCGATGTTGATGAAGCATTCTCAACACCGACGTTTTTGAGATTCCGATTCTCGCGCAATTTGTCTGCTACTGATGTGCGGATTAGCTGCGACAGCAGATAAAACACCTACTTGGGCATCATCATTTGCTGCAGGTCGTGGTTGACGTTTCACATGTTGCTGAACACTTCCTGTTTCCTTAAATAACGTAACTATCCGGCGAACGGTCAGGAGACTTCGATGATGTCGTCCAGGATACCGAGCAGCATACATAGCACACGCCTATTGGGCATTTTGATCACAATAGCCATACATCAACACGATATCGACCTTTTCCGCAATTGGCAAACGGTCCATTTTAACAAGGGTAATGTATCACGAAGCAAATACAGTCCGCAATGGCGGAATGTTACGTGATACCACGTACTTATACGTTTGTGACTATTACAACGCCATCTATCACAAAGCGAAAAATGTGGTCCAACTAAAACATTCATCTTTCTTTACGTACTACACGAATATGAATTAAAAAATGGGGGTTCCTATATTAAAAAACGCAGTTTATATCCGTTTGACCTATGGCAGCGCCATCTAGCGAGCCAACTGGTTTCCCCCTTCAAGCTAGACGAGTTTCATTCTTTGTAATTTTTTCGTTTGGTGCTTATTTCGTGAGATATTTGGCCCGGTCACTATCAATGGACCACCCTGTATAGTAGAGAGTGGGTGAAAGGGAACCTGTGTTATTCCTTTTCTGATTTCAAATCAGTCTGTCATACTATTTCTCAGCTTCATGATTGCTTTCTATTGTGTGTATACCTCCTTAATTATACCTTCATTCTTCCAGCTCATCTCCTCGAATTTTAGAATTTCCATCACGATGTACCATTTCACTCGGTCGATTTCTAGATGTATAAAGCATTTACTCATACAATTTCCTATTTCTCTGTAATGCCATCACTGATTCTACCTGTGTAATCGTCATTTCGTATTGCAGCCCTGATGACGGGGACGACGATGACGATGTTGAAGTTAAGAAGATCACCAAAAAGAAGATCTCTGCAAGAGCACTACAATAGTAAGTTTTTCATCTGATATCTTTGTATTTCAATGTTCTGTTTTTTAATCCGTTGAAATTTCAAAATAATATTGGGTCTAAAACTTTGCTTCCCGCCGTTTTTTCTCGAAGCTCGAGGTTTTATTGTGAAAGACGTACAAGAAATTTACGATTCAAAGTACTGGTCATGCATGACTGGCCACTACTTTCTCCCGTCTTTCGGGCTGCATACGAAGTCCGCGGCGGAAAAACTGGTACTCTTTTCAGGAGAACCATGAGTTCATCCACTTTTGTAGTTGTTCATTTGACCAGAAGTGCTGGTCAGCCGGACTATGCCCTATTGATCGAGAAAGGTGGCAGCCAGAGGGAGCAGTGTCGGGAGAAAGGGCGGGTGAGACAGGACTTCCTATTTCAACGTTTCCAAGTATGTTTTGACGGGTTTTGCTATATGGGGTCGAGCACTGAAACGCCGAAAAATCGCAGTATTTTGCTCGATTCAAATGCATCAACTGCTTTCGATAGCGATCTCTTATGATTGTTTCCGTCGGTTTTAGTAGCTTCACACACCTTCTCTCCTCCACCGCCACGCCGCTCTTCGGATGACAATATCGCCGTTCTTGAAGCTTTGACACCATTCTCTGCACGTTCTTTCACTAATACATGCCACGGCATAGGTCTTACTCAGCGTTTTATGAGCCGCAGCCGCAGATTTCTTCGTGTTAAAGCAGAAAATTAAGACTCCCATCAAATGACGACAATTTCGTTCATAAGTTGACATATTCAACCTAGAATAACTCAAAATAGATTGATGTTTTGACGGCGTTATCTTTACCAATGCCTAAGCTATTCTATGACACTTATGACCTACTACTTGCACCAGCATTTCTCTTTACTGCAAAACGGCGAGACAAAGTTGTAGACCTAAGACTTTTTCAATGTATGTGCTACGTCTACTTAGCATGTGACTTCTGACACTAAAAAATACAGCCAGAGCATGTCAACAGAGAAGAAAAGTCACACATCTTGAGAACGGTGTGTGATGACATAAGCTCGTACTGGTATTAGGAGATTCTGTTGTTTATTACTAATGTCACAGTCCAAAGACGAGGGGCGTTCAACAACTAATGCAACACATATTTTTCTCGTCCAATTTCGGTTGAAAAAATTCGGAATTTGTTGTGGGACATCGTGGAATAGTATTGCGTCAGTCGCTATAGCTACATGAAGTTCCAATACGTGGCGGCGCTGTACGAAGCCTTCAAAAGGCGAAGCCGTCTGTAGCGGAGGTGCGTTACAAGCAAACAGCTGTCATTGAGACACTATTGGCGGAAAACCAGAGCATCGCAGATATTCGTAGGCGCTTGCAGGCTCTCTCCGGGGCCTGGCACTGAACAAAAGCACGGTGAGTCGTTGGGCGGGGCGTCCGTCATCATCACATCAAGGTCGCGCAAAGCTGACCCATCTCCCGCGTGCCGGCCGGCCGCACACAGCTGTTACTCCTGAAATGTTGGAAGGTGCGGACACTCTCATTCGAGGTGATCGACGATTCACAATCATATACCTCGCTGCTCAAGTGGACGTCTCTGTTGGTAGTGCCGACAAAATCGTCCGCCAGTTGGTGAACACAAAGGTGTGCCCGCTGGGTTCTTCACCGCCTAACAGAACAGTACAAAGAGCAACGAAGTGCCATCTGTCAGTAATTGCTTGCGCGTTACGATGCTGATCGTGGCAATCACTTCGAACAGGAAACAAAATGGCCATTCATGGAGACGCATCCCACCACCTCTCCTCCAAAGAAAAAGTTGAAAGCCGCACCCTCAGTCGGTGAAGGCATGACGACCGTCTTCTGGGTCTCTGAAGGATTTCTTCTGTTTGATGTCCTCCCTCGTGGTGCAGCGATCAATTCGGAAGTTTTCTCTGCCTCGTGATGGCTGGGTGTTGTGTGCTGTCCTTAGGTTAGTTAGGTTTAAGTAGTTCTAAGTTCTAGCGGACTGATGACCATAGATGTTCAGTCCCATAGTGCTCAGAGCCATTTGAACCATTTTTTGAATTCGGAAGTGAATCGTGCTACCCTCAGGAAACACAAAAATACAAAACAACTTCTCCTTCCCCATCACACCGCAAGGCCTCACACAAGTCTAGGCAACCAAGAGGAGCTCACAAAGTTTCAATGGATGGTTCGTCTTCATCTTCACTACAGTCCAGACCTCGCACCTTCCATCTGTTTGGCCCCATTAACGATGCACTCTGCGGGAAGCAGTACGTAGATGACGTGGAGGACATGTCCGAAAGAACACGGACAATCTTCGTATAGATAAGGGTTACCGGCCAATGATCTTCTTCAGTGCGGATGCACTCACATTGCGCCAACTCTTATGGGAATCGGTAGACAGACTGCCGCTAGTAATGAGTATAGTGGGCAGCGGCACTACAAATGCCGTCTATGGACAGTAAGTTGGAAATGTGGGACTCATTGGGAACGTGCCAGAAATAAGTCCCTGCAGTCGCAATATCGTCTGTGTCCTCGGTGGCTCAGTCGGATAGAGCGTCTGCCAAATAACCAAGAGGTCCTGGGTTCGAGTCCAGGTCGGGGCACACATTTTCAACTGTTCCCGTTTATATTTATCAACGCCTGTATTCAGCGAAAGGTCTAGATTTCGTTATAACTTCATTCTTCGAGAGCTGGAAGATCACGAGTGATATCTGTAGAGATACCACCTTCATATAAAAAACAAAGAGTACCTGGTACCGACAGTTAACCATGGATGTGGCAACGTCATGGGGTGGGGATGTTTTTCTAGCCCTGAAATTGGCCCTCTAGCTCAATTAGAAGGCAAAACGGATGGTTTCCTGCACAGTGACTTTTTACAAAAGAATACGGTTTCACAAGGTAGAGAGAATATGCCACGTAATTGGATATTCCAGCAGGACAATGATCAAATTATACCTCTGGTCATTTAAAAAAATTCATTTCAGATTTTAAAACATATAATTCTTGTACTGGCCAAGCCAGAGCCCGAATCTCTGGTATGCATAGGATCGGCGTGTTTCTCGTAAAACTACTCAAACAAGCATCAATTTCCTGCTTCGTTGTTGGACGAATGGTCAAAATTCCCACATGACCTGCCCCAAAAGCTTGTGGATTTAGTGCCAAATAGACGTGCAGCTGCGATCAAAGCTCATTAGTATACAAGGATATACTCATTTCTTGTCCAGATTCCAAAATTGCTTTGTTTTACTCTTACATACTTACACGTTCAAATTACTTTTGAGCCAGAAGAATTGGCTTTCTGTTTTGATATAAGATAATTTTGTTTAAACTGAATACGGTTTTGTACTAAATGATTCATAATTATACATTTTTCAACTATCCACTGGCATTTTTTGTTTATTACACAGTTATATTCACGAAATTGTAACTAATGCTTTCTACAAAATACTTTCGGTTCCTAGTGTATATGCGCACGCTACACCTTCCGTTAGACTTCAGCACAACAATTTGCATCTACACCTACACCCTCCGCAAGTCACCGTTCCGTGCGTTGCGGAGGGTTCCCTGTACCACTACTAATCATTTCTTTTCCCGTTCTACACGCAGGTAGAACGAGGAGAAAACGACTTCTATATGCCACCACCATATGTACCCTAATTTCTCGTATCTTATCTTCGCGGTCCTTACGCACAATGTACATTGGCGGCAGTAGAATCGTTCGGCAGTCAGCTTCAAATGCCGGTTCTTCGAAAAGGGCGTCGCCCTCCCTCCAGGGATTCCCATTTGAATTCCCAAACCATCTCCGTAACACTTACCTGTTGTTCAAAACAACAGGGAACAAATCGAGCAGCTCGTCTCTGAACTGCTTCGATGGCCTCCTCCAATCCGAACTGGCACGGATCCGAAACACTCGGACAGTACCCAAGAACAGGTCGCACTAGTCTTCTGTGTGTGTGTGTGAATTCCTAAGGGACCAAACTGCTGAGGTCATCAGTCCCTACACTTACACACTACTTAAACTAACTTATGACTAAGGACAACACTCACACCCATGCCCGAGGGAGGACTCGAACCTCCGGCGGGAGGGGCGCCGCAATCCGTGGCGTGGCGCCTGAGACCGTGCGACCACTCCGCGTGGCACCAATATTCTACACTCCTGGAAATTGAAATAAGAACACCGTGAATTCATTGTCCCAGGAAGGGGAAACTTTATTGACACATTCCTGGGGTCAGATACATCACATGATCACACTGACAGAACCACAGGCACATAGACACAGGCAACAGAGCATGCACAATGTCGGCACTAGTACAGTGTATATCCACCTTTCCCAGCAATGCAGGCTGCTATTCTCCCATGGAGACGATCGTAGAGATGCTGGATGTAGTCCTGTGGAACGGCTTGCCATGCCATTTCCACCTGGCGCCTCAGTTGGACCAGCGTTCGTGCTGGACGTGCAGACCGCGTGAGACGACGCTTCATCCAGTCCCAAACATGCTCAATGGGGGACAGATCCGAAGATCTTGCTGGCCAGGGTAGTTGACTTACACCTTCTACAGCACGTTGGGTGGCACGGGATACATGCGGACGTGCATTGTCCTGTTGGAATAGCAAGTTCCCTTGACGGTCTAGGAATGGTAGAACGATGGGTTCGATGACGGTTTGGATGTACCGTGCACTATTCAGTGTCCCCTCGACGATCACCAGTGGTGTACGGCCAGTGTAGGATATCGCTCTCCACACCATGATGCCGGGTGTTGGCCCTGTGTGCCTCGGTCGTATGCAGTCCTGATTGTGGCGCTCACCTGCACGGCGCCAAACACGCATACGACCATCATTGGCACCAAGGCAGAAGCGACTCTCATCGCTGAAGACGACACGTCTCCATTCGTCCCTCCATTCACGCCTGTCGCGACACCACTGGAGGCGGGCTGCACGATGTTGGGGCGTGAGCGGAAGACGGCCTAACGGTGTGCGGGACCGTAGCCCAGCTTCATGGAGACGGTTGCGAATGGTCCTCGCCGATACCCCAGGAGCAACAGTGTCCCTAATTTGCTGGGAAGTGGCGGTGCGGTCCCCTACGGCACTGCGTAGGATCCTACGGTCTTGGCGTGCATCCGTGATTCGCTGCGGTCCGGTCCCAGGTCGACGGGCACGTGCACCTTCCGCCGACAACTGGCGACAACATCGATGTACTGTGGAGACCTCACGCCCCACGTGTTGAGCAATTCGGCGGTACGTCCACCCGGCCTCCCGCATGCCCACTATACGCCCTCGCTCAAAGTCCGTCAACTGCACATACGGTTCACGTCCACGCTGTCGCAGCATGCTACCAGTGTTAAAGACTGCGATGGGGCTCCGTATGCCACGGCAAACTGGCTGACACTGACGGCGGCGGCGCACAAATGCTGCGCAGCTAGCGCCATTCGACGGCCAACACCGCGGTTCCTGGTGTGTCCGCTGTGCCGTGCGTGTGATCATAGCTTGTACAGCCCTCTCGCAGTGTCCGGAGCCAGTATGGTGGGTCTGACACACCGGTGTCAATGTGTTCTTTTTTCCATTTCCAGGAGTGTATATGCAGGTGAAACACTCTTCCCTAAAATTCGCCCAATAAACTGAAGTCGACCATTTGCCTTCCGTACTACACTTCTCACATGCTCGTTCCATTTCATTTCGCTTTGCATCGTTACGCCCAGATATTTAAACGTCCACACAAGAACAGGATGTACACCATGTCCAAACAAAAATGCAGCTAATGTCACACAATCTGATGATGGAAAATTGGGACACAATATAATTTTCTTTATGTATGTTGGCCACAAACTTTGATCATTAGGAAACAATGATTGCAAATGGCGCCACGCCCAATGATTGCGAATATTAATTGCTAATAAAGACTTTTGAAAATCTGTGTATATGTCCCCTTCCCCATTGTCTTTGTATACCCGTAATAGGAGAAAAATATCTGTAAACGAATCTGTATTCATTTGGATTAAAGGTAAAGAAGTTTGTGAATATGTAAAATTTGTTGGAGACTGTACTTTGTATTTTCATAAATACCACTTTATTCCTTTATTCGAAAATTACAGGTTTGTTTCTCTTACTCATCCGCATTAACTTACATTTTTCTACATTTAGACCTAGCGGCCATTCATCACATCAACTAGAAATTTTGTCTAAGTCATCTTGTACAGTATGTTCCTACAGTCACTTAACTTCAGTACCTCACTGTACACCAAAGAATCATCAGCAAACAAGTGCAGATTACTGCCCACCCCGTCCGCCAAATCTATATATACGAGTGCATATATTGAAGAGCCGAAGATACTAGTATACATGCCTAATATCGTGTGGGGAACCCGCGAGCACGCAGAAGTGCCGCAACACGCTGTGGAATGGACTTGACGAATGTCTGAACTAGTGTTGAAGGGAGCTGACACCATGACTCCTGCAGGGCTGCTCATAAATTCGTAAGAGTACGAGGAGGTGGAGATGTTTTCTGAACCACACGATGCAAGGCATCCCAGATATGGTCAATAATGTTTATGTCTGAGGAGTTTCAGAGACCTTAGTGGTTTCATTCAGATGTGACTATATGTGGAACTGTTTAAACTCAGAAGAGTGTTTCTGGACGGTCTAAGGCGCTGCAGTCATGGACTGTGCGGCTGGCCCCGGCGGAGGTTCGATTCCTCCCTCAGGCATGGGTGTGTGTGTTTGTCCTTAGGGTAATTTAGGTTAAGTAGTGTGTAAGCTTAGGGGCTGATGAAATGGCTCTGAGCACTATGGGACTTAACATCTGAGGTCATCAGTCCCCTAGAACTTAGAACTACTTAAACCTAACTAACCTAAGGACATCACACACATCCATGCCCGAGGCAGGATTCGAACCTGCGACCGCAGCGGTCGCGCAGTTCCAGACTGAAGCGCCTAGGGATTGATGACCTTAGCAGTTAAGTCCCATAAGATTTCACACACTTTTTTTTGTTCCTGGAGCTACTCTGTAGCAATTTTGGAAGTGTAGCATCTCGCATTGTCCTGCTGGAATTGCCCTAGTCCGTCAGGATGCGCATTGGACATGAATGGATGCAGGTGATCAGACAGGAGATATAATAATGTTAGTGCCTGGTGAATGTCTTCTGTTGATGGTCACAGTCCATATTCGTTCCTGGCATTTCGTTTGGAGCTGCGTTGGACATCTTCGGAGATGAAATGACAGAATTTCAGAGACCTTAATGGTCTCATACAGATGTGATTAAATGTATGAACTCTAAAGTGAAGCCGGCCGGTGTGGCCGTGCGGTTAAAGGCGCTTCAGTCTGGAGCCGCGTGACCGCTACGGTCGCAGGTTCGAATCCTGCCTCGGGCATGGATGTGTGTGATGTCCTTAGGTTAGTTAGGTTTAGTAGTTCTAAGTTCTAGGGGACTGATGACCACAGAAGTTAAGTCCCATAGTGCTCAGAGCCATTTGAACCAATCTAAAGTGGAAATGTTGAAATTACTGCAACTGCAAAGTGGAAATATTGAATAATGCTTTTCGTGCAGCCCCACGACTTCATGTTACGACTCAAACTGTGCGCAATCGGCTGCACGATGCGCAACTTCACTCCCGACGTTCGTGGTGAGGTCCATCTTTGCAACCACGACACCATGCAGCGCGGTACAGATGGGACGAGCAACATGCCGAATGGACCGCTCAGAATTCGCATCAAGTTCTCTTCACTGATGAGTATCGCATACGCCTTCGACTAGACAATAGTCGGAGACGTATTTGGAGGCAACCCGGTCAGGCTGAACCCTTAGACACACTGTCCAGCGAGAGTAGCAAGGTGGAGGTTCCCTGCTATTTTGAGGTGGTATAAGTGGGGCCGACGTACGCCGCTGGTGTTCATGGAAGGCGCCGTAACGGCTGTACGATACGTGAATGCCATCTCCGACCGATAGTGCAACCATATCGGCAGCATACTCGCGAGGCATTCGTCTTTATGGACGACAATTCGTGCCCCCATCGTGCACATCTTGTGAATGACTTCCTGCAGAATAGCGACATCGCTCGACTAGAGTGGCCAGCATGTTCTACAGACATGAACCCTATCGAACATGCCTGAGATAGACTGAAAAGGGCTGTTTATGGACGACGTGACCCACCAACCACTCTGAGGGATTTACGCCGAATAGCCGTCGAGGAGTGGGACAATCTGTACCAACAGTGCCTTGATGAACTTGCGGATAGTACTCCACGACGAATACAGGCATGCATCAATGCAAGACGTTCTACTGGGTATTAGAGGTACCGGTGTGTACAGCAATCTGGACCACCACCACTGAAGGTCTCGCTGTGTGGTGGTACAACAGGCAATGTGTGCTTTTCATGAGCAGTAAAAAGGGCGCAAATGATATTTATGTTGGTCTCTATTCCAATTTTCTGTACAGGTTCCGGAAATCTCTGAACCGAGATAATGCAAATATTTTTTTTATGTGTGTATGTTCAGACGTGATAATGAATATGATGAAAATGAGGTGCGTGTATCATACACCCAGCCGAATGGATGGCAGATGAGCCAGGGAAGTTCTTTGTTGAATTCTAAGGCACTAGATCTAATGAGAGGTGAGTAGATGGTATTAGAAAAGATGCAGGAGCGACAGGGATTGCTTATATCTGGAGACTGTAATGCGTTGAAATGTTTAGAGGAGGCTGCTGTATTGCTGACGCCGATGATCCTGTTAATCATGATGGAGAGTCATCGGCGTATTTACGTTCTTTACTATCAATATATTATTTTTTAATTAGAGACTGTAGTATTTTCGCTATTCTTATAACCTCCTATCATTACTGGTACTACAAACAACATTACGTATTATAGAGAAATTGGTTCTAAATCAGTCTTTACTTTCATTACTGTGTAGTTATACCGCCTTACATGAAAGTCAAAGGTTCCAAGTCGTGACTGATGTCCACGTAACTTTATGAGCGTACACACCATCGGCAAGTATGCAAATGATTTGGAGTTGTAGGTTCCCTGTGACAGGGTCAACGGCTACCAGAGTCCATCAGTTAAATTCGTGTTGAGTGTTGTTACCAGGCCTGGTAGGGTGTATAAGGGGCATGAACAGCGTCAGATGTTGAGTGATCACTGCAGAGGAGACGGAGATGCCGCGTACTCGCGTGAGACAGTTGGAGATGGAGACGGAAAGGGGCCTTTGCTGATAACCAGCGGATCACTGTGCTCAGCGACGACTCGCGTTTCTGCACTGCCCCCGATGACCACCGTGAGCGAGTATGAAGGTGTCCTGGCACAGCAGTGTTACTCCTGACATCCTGGCGTTGCCATCCATCGGGTACGACTCCGGGTCACGTCTGGTAGCGAGTAAGGGAACTGTGAACGGTGAGGGAGCCGAGACCTTGCATCCTCGTGTGCTACCTCACATACCACAGTATCGTGGTGCCAGTTTTCAACAGGACAACGTTCATCCACACATGGCATATGCCCCTATGAACTATGTATATGGTGGTGAGGTAGTCCCACGGTCAGCAACATACTCAGATCTTTCCCCTGTAGAACATATGTGGGACCGGCTTGGCACCAACTGTGTCTCAGTGGCAGTGGTAAGGAGAGCAAGGGCCAGGTACAAGGGTTGTGAGCCATCCTGCCTCAGGAGAGAATATGATGGCTTTCTCACACCCTGTCCAACAAAAGTGCGTGCATCCAGGTCAAAAGCGATGCAAAATAATACTGTTCAAATGAGTGTGAAATCTTATGGGACTCAACTGCTAAGGTCATCAGTCCCTAAGCTTACATACTACTTAACCTAAATTAAAACACACACACCCATGCCCAAGGGAGGACTCGAACCTCCGCCGGGACCAGCCGCACAGTCCATGACTGCAGCGCCAGACCGCTCGGCTAATCCCGCGCGACGAAATCATACCGATAAGTGCCCTTTTACTGCCAAGTTCTTTGTAAATTTGACTCGATTTTCAAATCGCGTCGCATACCCTCTGACCCAGCGAAACTTCATTTCGTTTCTTTCTCCACTTCTTGTTGCTTCACTTTTCTTGTCAGGCAGTGTATTACTTAACACTATATAAAGATATAATGATTATTCAATGTATGTATGCTATCACCGTCTAAGTATGTATTCTAGGATCTATTCAAAAACCCATCGATCGATTTCAGCACATAAACAGTATATTTCACAAGCAATAACACGTGCTTTTACAGCTCCTTCATGGTATATAGTAAGGTGTCGAAGTTGGGTGACTATAGGAGGATAGAAGATGACTTATACGAAATTTGTAGTTGGTGTGATTAATGGCAGCTACCTCTAAATGTGGAAAAATGTAAGTTAATGGGGCTGTGTAAGTAAACCAAACCAGTAATTTCCAGAATGAGATTTTCACTCTGCAGCGGAGTGTGCGCTGATATGAAACGTCCTGGCAGATTAAAACTGTGTGCCCGACCGAGACTCGAACTCGGGACCTTTGCCTTTCGCGGGCAAGTGCTCTACCAAGCTTCTGTAAAGTTTGGAAGGTAGGAGACGAGATACTGGCAAAAGCAAAGCTGTGAGGACCGGGCGTGAGTCGTGCTTCGGTAGCTCAGTTGGTAGAGCACTTGCCCGCGAAAGGCAAAGGTCCCGAGTTCGAGTCTCGGTCGGGCACACAGTTTTAATCCGCCAGGAAGTTTCAAACCAGTAATGTTCAGATACAGCATTAGTAATTTCTGCTTGATGCAGTCAAGTCGTTTAAATATATGGGCTTAACGTTGTAGAGGGATATGAAATGGATCGAACATGTGAGGATTGTGGTAGGGAAGGCGAATGGTTGACTTCAGTTTATTGGGAGAATTCTATGAAAGTGTGGTCCATCTGTAAAGGAGACCGAATATAAGACACTGCTGCGACCTATTCTTGAGTACTGCTCGATTGTTTAGGATCTGTATCAGGTCGGATTAAAGGAATACATCGAAATAATTAAGAGCGGACTGCTAGATTTGTTACTGGAAGGTTCGAAAACCACATAAGTGTTACATAGGTGCTTCGGGAACTCAAGTGGGAATCCCTGGAGGGAAGGCGACATTTTTTTGAGGAAAACTATTGACAAAATTTAGAGAGGTGCCATTTGAAACTGACTGCTGAACAATTCTAGTGCCATCAAAATACGTAGTACATAAGGACCATGAAGCTAAAATACGAGAAATTAGGACTCATATGGTGCATACAGACAATTTTCACTTGCTCTGTTTGCCAGTTGAATAGGAAAGGAAATGACTATCAGTGGTCAGGGCATCCTCCACCAAGCACCATATAGCAACTTGCGGAATATGTATGTAACTGTACATGGAGATATAAGCAGCCCTGAACGACATACATGTTGTGGAGTTTATAACCTCCAAGCTCTAAAAGAACAAAGATGCAGCAAACCTGTGTTTTATCAGCCCCTGCCACACAGGCTGCCCCGCAGGACACAGGTATTGTGTGGGAACAACCTCCTAGCTCCAGTATTGATTTGGGTATTTAACCTGATCTGATTAGGGTATCACACAATCTCTTTGATCAGGGCAAGGTTTCACACACACAATACCTGTTTTACATCATATTTACCCGAGATGCACCAATTTTAATGTGACAAATAGTATTAAGATGATTTAAGTGTCTATATAGGAGCAGAGATGGGGCAAACACTCTTTTTTGGCTGCTACCAAATAGGTTGTCCTGCTCAACAGGCATGTTAAGAGGTTTGCAGCCTTCAAGCTCCAATAGTAGCAGAGATACAGCAGACCCATGTTTTTACAGCCCCTGCCATACAGGCTGCCCTGCATGATATATGCATTGTGTGTAAATATAATTGGCCTGCCCTATCTACCTGCTTTGTGGGGTAGCCTGTATGTCAGGTGCAAGAAACTGTTTTGTAATGCTGGCATGTAGGCTGTGCTGCTCAACAGGTGTGTTGTGTTGGAGTAGTAGAGATCTGCCTTATCGATCTGAATGTAAGGAAGCCTACATGTCAGCAGCAGAAAAACAGCTTTTAAGTCCCACACGTGTAGGCTGCCACCCAGCTTGACAGGTATGTTATGGCAGTAATATCAACTTGTTTTGTAGCGACTACATGTGAAGATGGACGCAGTTTAGGAAAGGCTGAGCTGAAGAGAGGAGACGATAGACAGAGAGAGGAGGCAAGAAAGGATGTATAGCGGGAGAGAGAGGTCATGAGGAGATGGAAACAGAGATTAGGGGCGCAGGAGGGGATAGACAGAGAGTGGGGAGGAGGAGGGGATGTAGAGAGAGTGGGGGAAGGAGAGAAGGACAAAGCGAGACAGAGGGAGGATGAGATGGAGAACGAGGGGGGGGGGGGGAAAGAGGAGAAGCACAGAGAGAGGGTGAAGTAGGATGATGCGGACATAGAGAGAAGAGATGGACAGATATTGGGGTGAGGAGGTGACAGATAGAGAGAGAGGGAAGAGATGTACAGAGAGTGGTGGGAGGAAGAGGTGGGGAAAGAGAGAGGAGGTGAGAGATGCAAGAGGGAGGCGGAAGATTTAGTAGAGAAGTGGGCAGGTGGATAAGGTAGGAGGGGGGGGGGGGGGGGTGAGAGGAGATGAACAGAGAGAAGGGGTCTGGACAGAGGGAGAATGGAGGACGATATGGCTGGAGAGAGGGCGTGGAGGAGGCAGAAAGAGGGTGTGGTGAAGAGTCTTGGGAGCTAGACAAATAGAGATCAGAGGATATGGCCTTCAAGGAGACGGAAGAAACAAGATGTGGACACAGAGAGGGGCGAGGAGAAGTCTGTCAGTCCATACGCGGGTGAAGCCGTGGAGACACGGCTAGTATTATAATAATTAACGCAATTTAATGACACTGTGATGTGAAAAGTTTTGTATGTGTAAACAGGTGGTACGATGTAAGATGGTGGGCGGAGCTCTCTCGCTTATTCCGTTAACTCTCATCATCACAATCAAATGGGCTGTTCATGTAATCTCTAACTATGGAATCGTCATTTCATGTTACAGCTCAGACGAAGAGGATGATGATGACGATTGTGAAGCTACGAAGAACAAGAAAAAGAAGATCTCGGAAACTGGACACCAGTAAGTCTCGTATTTTACGTAATTGTCTTGTTATGTTGCTTTTTTATTCCATTCGAGAACTTCAGCTTTATTGTTTAACAAAATGTGTGCTACGTTCACTTACACCAAACGTTCTGACACTACCAAAGCTAGCCACAGAGAGGCTACGCCACACATCACACACACACACACACACACACACACACACACACACACACACACACTAAAACACACAAATACAACAGTGATCCACAGTTCCACGTTACGCTGTTCTAGAACTTCCAACATATTTATAAGGGGCGTAGAAAAAGAAACGAGCCAGAGGCGTAATCAGGGAAACCAATACCTGTATGTTAGTGTGGTGTGCGTACTGTAAGACCTTCGGTACACACACCATCAGATTATTTGACCTGTCAATCTAACAAAGTAGGCGAGTGTCAGCAATATGTCTCTTGGTCTTATTGTGGCGTGTTTATCTTCTGACGTTAGGTCAGACGATAGAAATGCCACTTGCACGCTTAGAGTAGCAGATTGAAGGTGACCAACTTTAAACAGAATTTGATTAATTTTCACACACATTTATTAAAATAATAAAAAGCATAGACATTATGTAACTTGATTCTGGATGCTGTTTACAATTGACAATCTGAAGTTCCTTTGGTCTTGGTACGTTAATCTTATTCTCAATATCTCTGATACTTGACAAAGTGTCTATTCATTTATCTTCATGGCTATGTACAGGAATATGGTAATCTTATTAGGCGCAGACTGAAACTTGACTATAGACTGGTACAGACTAATGCAGACTGGTACAGACAGGTGCAGATAAATGCAGACTGACTAATCGGAGATCTGTACACTCGTTATAATACCTCGCGCGTTCATGTATCACTGCACGAGTGTGATCTGTGAGAAGAAAAGGTTCTACGTTAGCAGCAATCTCATTGGCTGCGTTACATATTAATACGCGGATCGGCGAAAGCAGAATTTGGTCCGTCTCTATGGCAGCGCCATCTCGTAGTGCGGAGGCAGACGAGCGCTGCGCCTGTGCTGTTGTGCATAGCGGGGTGTGCTCTAGTGGGAAAGTTGTGTACGCGCTGACTACGCAGAACTATGTACACAACAGTTAGCAGTACTGATCCTGGCAGCTGAGACGCTTGTCCCACTGTGATACAAGGCGGTGAATGGCTGTCTCATAAAATTCCCAGGGCTGCGATGTTAACCAGTTCCGCACGTACAGCTGGACGTTGTAGTCCGAGGTGAATCATTTGACCCTCAGAGCCTTTTTAAGGGGACCAAAAATGGCGTAATCACAGGGACAACAGTGAACGCCCAGCATTACTCGCAAACCTTGACCATCCTTCGCCAAGCAATAAAATCAAAACGACCAGGCAATCTCACCGGTGGGGTCATTCTGATCCACAATGCAAAGCCTCATACAGCGAACATAGTGGCGGCACTCCTGCAGAAATCGAAATGGTAGCTTTCAGCCACCCTCCATACAGTGTGGACCTCTCTCCCTGTGATTACGCCATTTTTGGTCTTAAAAAGGCTCTGAGGGACAAACGATTCACCTCGGACGACGACGCCCAGCTGTATATGCGGAACTCGTTAACATGGCAGCCCCGGGAATTTTATCAGGCAGCCATTCACCGCCTTGTGTCACAATGGGACAAGTGTCTCAGCAGCCAGGGTCAATACTTCTAACATACAGGTACTGGTTTCTGTGAACACGCTTCCGCTCCTTACAATAGATGGAGTTTCACGTAGAAGCGTATGACCAGAAACAAACAGTACGGTACAACGGAAACAAATCGATCTAAGTTTATTTAACTCTCGCGCTAATACTGGTATTAGCTGTGTAGCTAACGATAAAAGATGCTCGTAGGGCATGACCTTTTCGGTGAACGAAAATCTCCTAGATAAGAACAGCATGGATTCCATAAACAGAGATTTTGCAATACTCAGTTTAGTCTCTTCGTCCATGCAATCCAAAGAGTCGGCGAATATGTGGCTCAACTTCGATGCTGTCTTCCTTGACTTCAGGAAAGCAAAAATCCACTTCCTCACTGTCTCGCAGCGAGCAAAATGCGTCATTACGGACCGGCATTGTGCCTGGGCTCATGTCCTCGTAACAGATAACAAGTCGACGCGTCACACTTAACAGGACATAACTGTCAGACGGAAATGTAATCTCGGTATTAAAACAGCTGATTGTTATAAGGCTCTTACTGGTCACGATACACAGAATGTCCCATTTATCTTGACAACGTCAAATAACGTTTTTGTCCAGAAGCAAAGTAAAAAACGTGTCAAGCAGATGTTGTTTAGCTACTAGGCGATACTAACCAACATGACTGCCTTCGTTACGAAGATATGAACAGCAGCCGTCTGTTTTAAACAGTATGATACATTTTTTATTCGGCGGTTGACTTCATCTCGTCAAGAACTGTTCAAAAATATACCACAGTTTACCATTAACGCATACATGGCGTTATTAAAGACGTAAAACAAAATGGACGTTTGACTCTACTGTCCTACTACAGCGTAATGATAATGATGGTGTTTGGATTGTGGGGCGCTCAACTGCTGTGTCATCAGCGCCAGCACAGAGTCCCAATTTTTACACAGTCCTATTTTTTTTACACTGTCCAATCTAGCCACTGTCACGAATGATGATGATGAAACGACGAGAACAACACAAACACCCAGTCCCCAGGCAGAGAAAATCCCCAACCCCGCCGGGAATCGTACCCGGGACCCCGTGATCTAGAGGCAGCAACGCTAGCCACTGGACCACGAGCTATGGACCTGGTGGTCCAACTAAAACATTCATATTTCTTTACGTACTACACGAATATGTAATACAAATGGGGGTTCCTATTTAAAAAAAAACGCAGTTGATATCCGTTTGACCTATGGTAGCGCCATCTAGCGGGCCAACCATAGCGCCATCTGGTTTCCCCCTTCAAGCTAGACGAGTTTCGTCCCTTCAGGTTTTTTCGTTTGACGCTTATTTCATGAGATATTTGGCCCGGTCACTATCAATGGACCACCCTGTATATCGGGAGTAAAAGAAACTAGCAATTCCTCAAACATAAGTGATTATATAAGCGCCGTAGACGAGATGCTTACATAAAGCTGTTCCCATCACCTCGCACAAACGCTGTATTCCGGATCGGAAACCCTGCGTGAATCGCTATTGCAATATCGCACGACCAACAATGTTGTCATAGTAATAGCTGGAGACTTCAGTGTTGAAAACCTGGCCCTGCACTATCGTCGCTGTTTACTCATGGACGTCCTGTAACTTCTGACTGTCAAATCGCCATTTCGTGTTGCAGCTCTGATGAAGGGGGCGATGATGACGATTCTGAAGCTAAGAAGATCAAGGAAAAGAAGACCTCGTCGAATGGGTTACACCAGTAAGTCCCACAATTTACATACTTGTCGTCTACCATTCTTTTCTTTTAATCCTTTCAAACTACAGCATTATACAGGGTGAGTCGCTAACTACTGCCACCAAGAATAACTCTGAAAGTATGATAGGAACTGAAAAGTTTGTGGGACAAAAGTTGCATGGGACAACAGGGGCCATAATATGACGTTGGTTTTTTCTTGCTAGGTGGGGTCACTTCACAGATATTAAGGTTAACTTTGTTTTTCTAAATGGTATGCTATAGTTTGGTACTTATTTTCTGATAGCGGCTATCGAGACGAATCCAATGATGTGTAACAGTAAGGTCTTTGAAGGTCTTCGAAGGTCAGAAAGGTGGCTTGAACGTCCATTTACAGAAGGTGTTCGAAGTGATGACCATTGGTATCAGTGCAGTGCTGCGATCTTCTTATCATGGATTGAGTGGTATTTCTTATCACATTAGCACTTATCGAAGTACATACTCTCACATACTCTCTCGCATATCTTCAGGTGTAGTTGGAACGTCTTTATAAACAATGTCTGTCACGAATCCCCACAAGAAAAAATCCAGAGGCGTCAAGTCTGGCGAACGAGCCGGCCACGACACATCTCCTCCGCGTACAATCCAACGATTTGGAAATTGTCACGCTTTTCCATCAGTGAAAAATGTGCCGGACACCCATCGTGTTGATACCACATTCTCTTCCTTGTTCCTAAAGTTATTTCTTCCAGTAACAGACCTAATGTTTCTTGCAGAAATGTGGTGTAGTTCCTACCATTAAGATTTCCTTCGATGAAATAGCAGCCTATAATTCTGTCCACCACAATCCCACACCATACAATCACCGACCACGGTTTTCGGTGTGCAACTCGTTGCAGCCAATATGGATTTTCAGTTGCCCAGTAATGCATGTTATGCAAATTAACATTTCCATGGTTCGTGAATAAAGCCTCGTCAGTAAATAAAATCAAATTAATAAATGTGTCATCCCTCTGAATCTGAAGTTGAGCCCATCGGCAGAATTCAATGCGACGCATACAATCCGTACCAGTTAATTCTTGGCGGAGATTGATGTGGTAAGGATGATATTTATGGCGACGCAGAACACGAACAACAATACTCTGGCTCATGCCAGATTCCCTTGCGATTTAACGTGAACTGTCATAAGGATCTCGAACCACAGTGGCAAGAGTACCAATTTCTGTTTCCTCGTTAGTTTCCGGATATGTTTCCTATGCGTTAAAGATCCAGTTGTTCTCAATTTATCACACACATATTTAAATGTACGACGTGTAGGGTGAGTACGTTGAGGATATCCTTCAGCGTATGAGTCTCTAGCTCCCACTGAATTTCGTTGGCATTCTCCGTAAATGAGAAGCATATCGACTTGTTCTTCGAAGGAATACATCATTCTCATTCGCTTGCTTCGACGATACTAGTCTTACGGTTCCTATTAGTGTTGTATTGTGAAACTGTTGAATGGTGTTTACATGTCAATGGCACGTTAGATGGATACGCCGTATTCGAATTATATTTACCATTTGCGCAATATACGAGAGAGAATTGTCAGAGCATGTGCTTCGATAAGTGCCAAAGTGATAAGGAATACCACTCAATCCATGATAAGAAGATTGCAGCACTGCACTGATATCAATGGTCATCACTTCGAACGCCTTCTTTAAATGGACGTTGATACCACCTTTCTGACCTTCGTTGACCTTCAAAGACCTTACTGTGACACGTCATTGGATTCGTCTCGATAGCCGCTATCAGAAAATAAGTACCAAACTATAGCATCCCATTTAAAAAAAAAAAAAAAAAAAAAAGGTTGATCTTCATGTCTCTGACGCGACCCCACCTATCAACAAAAAGACCAACGTCATATTAAGGCGCCCGTTGTTGCAGGAAACATATGTCCCACAAAGTTTTCAGCTACTATTATACTTTCGGAGTTATTCTTGGTAGCAACAGTTAGTGGCTCACCCCGTAGTTTAGCTAAATGCGCGCTAGGTCCACTTTAGCATTTGACTTGTGACACTAAATGAGAGGCAGACCCACACGTCGCAATCACAGCGTAACACAGAATTCCCGTTACACATTTCCAGGACTCCGACATGGGCACTTAGATGATTATTTACATAGGGGCATACATCCTGGAGCAACGTAATTCCGAGGTGCAAAGTAAACAAAATGGATGTAGTTTTTTGTAAGTAGTGCGCTAATACTGCTGTTCCTGCGTAGATAACTGCCAATGTTGCTCATATGCTTTGACCTTTTCTGGAATACGAAAATTTTTTTCTGTAGCAATCAACATGGATTCATTATACAAAGATCTTGTGAAACAGCCCACTCTGTTCGTCCGTGAGATCGAAGGCGCCAACGAATTCACTATGTGATCAAAAGTATCCGGACACCTCCATGTGAGGCAAAGTGGCCATCAGATGTAAAGATAGTCGGGCCCGCTGATAAAACAGCAGGCAGGGAGTGTTGTGTTTTCAGTAGAGAAGAAGCTGCCAGGAGGGCTCAGTAAGCTAATAATTTGATGTCATCTGAGTAACAAATCCAACTCTTCTACACTGAGCCGCCCAAAGTCATATTTTAGAGCACATGTTTACTGGACATTTTTTTTCTTGTTTGGGTCCATACTTCCAGTTCCCAAAATATGAAAAGCAAAGAGATTGCAGTAGAAAAGATTTGTTTCACAGAATCGTAGATCAAGAATTTCTCAAGTTATATGAAGATGGTTTTTCTTTCGGACATGTCCGAAAGAAGAAATACCATCGGTGACCATGCAGCTCGTTAGAATGAAATTACAATTAAATTAATAGCCCTAGCTGCATACAGGCGTTTATATAAGCCAAAGGGGACAGTTGAAAATGTGTGCCCTGACCAGGACACGAACCCGGGATCTCCTGCTTACATGCACACAAATTACCCGAACTCTTACGGGACTTCGTAAGAATGTCTTCCACGAGTAATGAGTGTGGTGGGTAGGGACACTACGAATGTAATGTGTGGACATGTAAGGTGAGAATGTGTGTCTCGCGAAAAATGTGTGCCCCGACCGGAACTCGAACCCGGGATCTCCTGCTCACATGGCAGACGCTCTATCCATCTGAGCCACCGAGGACACAGAGGATAGGGCGACTGCAGGGACTTATCTCGGGCACGCCTCCCGTGTCCGAAAGAACAGATACCATCTTCATATATATATATATATATATATATATATATATATATATATATATATATATATATATATAAGTATCACCGGCGATTTGACCATCTTCTTCTGTGTGGATGCACAAACAGTGCCCGAACTCTTACGGGAATCGGCAAAAAAGCCGAGAGTAATGAGTATAATGGGCAGGGGCACTATGAGTATAGTGCGGGGCAATAAGTTGGGAATGTAGGTCTCACAGGTGGCGTGCCAGAGGCAAGTCCGTGCAGCCGCACTATCCCCTGTGTCCTCGGTGGCTCAGATGGAGAGCGTCTGCCATGTAAACAGGAGATCCCGGGTTCGTGTCCCGGTCGGAGCACACAGTTTCAACTGTCCCCATTCACTTACATCAACGCCTGTATGCAGGTAGGGGTATTCATTTCATTGTAATAAAT
The DNA here is from genome assembly GCF_023864345.2 of Schistocerca serialis cubense. Lineage (NCBI taxonomy): Eukaryota > Metazoa > Arthropoda > Insecta > Orthoptera > Acrididae > Schistocerca > Schistocerca serialis. The sequence goes on from NC_064649.1 coordinate 31,686,044, forward strand.
TTCTCATAGCTCTTAAGGTATGCATTTTAGAGCCCATGTTTACTTTTGTTTAGAATGATCATTCCTGTCACATTGCCGAATATTGACCGTCACTCCTGGAACGCCCTCTATGCAAGGAGGTGGAGAAAGTCATGGGATGCCTCCTAACATCGTGTCGGACCTTCTTTTCCCCAGCTTAGTGCACCAACTGGACGTGGTACGGACTCAGAAAACTCGTTGGAAGCCCCATGCAGAAATATTGAACCACAGTCGTCCATAATTACGAAAGTGTCGCCTGTGCAGGATGTTGTCCACTAACTATCCTCTCTATTGTGTCCTATAAATATTCGATGAGATCCATTTCGGACGATCTGGGTGGCCAAATCATTCGTTCGAATTTCGCGGAACGTTATTCAAAGCAATCGCGAACAACTGTGGCACGCTGGCGTGACATCGTTGTTTGGGAACATGAAGTCCATGAATGTCTGAAAATGGTCTCCAACTAGCCGACCATAACAATTTCTGGTCAATTATCGGCTCAGTCCATTGCATTCCATGTAATCACAGCCCATACTATTATGGAGCTACCACCAGCTTGCACAGTGCCTTGTTGGAATCGTGGGGTCTGCACCACACTCGAACCTCACCATCAGCTCTTACCAAACGCAATCGTGACTCATCCGACCAGGCCACGGTTTTCCAGCCGCCTAGGGACTCAGGAAGTCGTTTCTGAAAGTATTTGTATGGAGTGTTGCCATGTATGGAAGTGAAACGTGGACGATAAATAGTTTAGGCAAGAAGAGAATAGAAGCTTTAGAAATGTGGTGCTACAGAAGAATGCTGAAGATTAGATGGGTAGATCACATAACTAATGAGGAGGTATTGAATACAACTGGGGAGAAGAGGAGCTTGTGGCACAACTTAACTAGAAGAAGGGATCGGTTGGTAGGACATGTTCTGAGACATCGAGGGATCACCAATTTAGTATTGGAGGGCAGCGTGGAGGGTAAAAATCGTAGAGGGAGATAAATAGATGAATACACTAAGCAGATTCAGAAGGATGTAGGTTGCGGTAGGTACTGGGAGATGAAGAAACTTGCACAGGATAGCGTGGAGAGCTGCATCAAACCAGTCTGAGAACTGAAGACCACAACAACAACAACAACAACAGGGACTGATACGATCACGAGCCTAGGACAGCCGCTGCGGGATATTTCGTGCTGTTAGCTAAGGCATTCACGTAGGTCGTCTGCTGCCATTGCCCACTAACGCCGAAATTCGCCACACTCTCCCAACAGATACGTTCGACGTATGTCCCACATTGACTCCTGCGGTTATTTTATGCAGTGTTGCTTGTCTGTTAGCCGGCCGCGGTGGCCGTGCGGTTCTAGGCGCTCCAGTCCGGAGCCACGCTGCTGCTACGGTCGCAGGTTCGAATCCTGCCTCGGGCATGGATGTGTGTGATGTCCTTAGGTTAGTTAGGTTTAAGTAGTTCTAAGTTCTAGGGGACTGATGACCACAGCAGTTGAGTCCCATAGTGCTCAGAGCCATTTGAACCATTTTGAACCTTGTCTGCTAGCACTGAAAAATCTACGCAAATGCTGCTGCTCTCGGTCGTTAAATGAAGGCCGTCGGTCACTGCGTCGTCCGTGGTGCGAGGTAACGCCAGGTATTTGGTATTCTCGGCACAGTCTTGACACTGCGGATCTCGGAGTATTGGATTCCCTGACGATTTCCGAAATGGAATGTCCCATCGTCTTAGCTGCAACTACCATTCCGCGTTCAAAGTCTGTTAATTTCGTCGCGCAGCCGTAATCACTTCGGAAACCTTCCCAGGTGAATCACCTGAATGCAAACGACAGCTCCGCCAATGCACTGCCCTTTTATATCGTGTGTGTGCGACTCTTTTGCCATCTGTATATGTGCACATCACTATCCCATGACTTTCGTCGTGTCAGTGTATAAACAGGGTGGCCCATTGATAGTGACCGGGCCAAATATCTCACGAAATAACCGTCAAACGAGAAAACTACAAAGAACGAAACTCGTCTAGCTTGAAGGGGATGGCGCTATGGTTGGCCCGGTAGATGGCGCTGCCATAGCTCAAACGGACATCAACTGCTTTTTTTTTTTTTTAAATAGGAACCCCCATTTTTATTACATATTCGTGTAGTACGTAAAGAAATATGAATATTTTAGTTGGACCACTTTTTTCGCTTTGTGATAGATGGCGCTGTGACAGTCACAAACATATGGCTCACAAATTTAGACGAACAGTTGGTAACAGGTAGGTTTTTTAAATTAAAATACAGAACGTAGGTACGTTTGAACATTTTATTTCGGTCGTTCCAACGCGATACATGTACCTTTATGAACTTACCATTTCTGAGAACGCATGCTGTTACAGCGTGATTACCTGTAAATACCACATTTATGCAATAAATGCTCTAAATGATGTCCGTCAACCTCAATGCATTTGGCAATACGTGTAACGACATTCCTCTCAACAGCGAGTAGTTCGCCTTCAGTTATGTTCGCACATGCATTGACAATGCGCTGACACATGTTGTCAGGCGTTGTCGGTGGATCACGATAGCAAATATCCTTCAACTTTCCCCACGGAAAGAAATCCGGGGACGTCAGATCAGGTGAACGTGCGGGCCATGGTGTTGTGCTTCGACGACCAATCCACCTGTCATGAAATATGCTATTCAATACCGCTTCAACCGCACGCGAGCTATTTGCCGGACATCCATCATGTTGGAAGTACATCGCCATTCTGTCATGCAGTGAAACATCTTGTAGTAACATCGGTAGAACATTACGTAGGAAATCAGAATACATTGCGCCATTTAGATTGCCATCGATAAAATGGGGGCCAATTATTCTTCCTCCCATAATGCCGCACCATACGTTAGTCCGCCAAGGTCGCTGATGTTCGACTTGTCGCAGCCATCGTAGATTTTCCGTTGCCCAATAGTGCATATAATGGCGGTTTACGTTACCGCTGTTGGTGAATGACGCTTCGTCGCTAAATAGAACGCGTGCAAAAAATCTGTCATCGTCCCGTAATTTCTCTTGTGCCCAGTGGCAAAACTGTACACGACGTTCAAAGTCGTCGCCATGCAATTCCTGGTACATAGAAATATGGTACGGGTGCAATCGATGTTGATGTAGCATTCTCAATACCGACGTTTTTGAGATTCCCGATTCTCGCACAATTTGTCTGCTACTGATGTGTGGATTAGCCGCGACAACAGCGAAAATACCTACTTGGGTATCATCATTTATTGCAGGTCGTGGTTGACGTTTCACATGTTGCTGAACACTTCCTGTTCCCTTAAATGTTGTAACTATCCGGCGAACGGTCCGGACACTTGTATGATGTCGTCCAGGATACCGAGCAGCATACGTAGCACACGCCCGTTGGGCATTTTGATCACAATAGCCATAGAACAACACGATATCGACCTTTTCCACAATTGGCAAACGGTCCACTTTAACACGGGTAATGTATCACGAAGCAAATAAAATCACATTACTGTGTACTTTTTTATTTACGCTAGTTACAGTTAACTGCAAATACCATCACTGACAAAATGAACGTACCATTTGCACGGTATCTTACAAAACGTGCTCAAACTGACGGCAATCAACCTCAGTGCAAGCGTAACATCGGCGAACAAGATCCTGACGCACCCTGATAAATATCCCTGGTGTGTTTAGAATCAAATCACGTATCCACTGGGGTCTCATAGACAAGTGACTTTAGATATCCCCATAGGAAATAATCAAGGGAACTGAGGTAAGGGACCTAGCAGGCCATGGAATAGGACCTCCCCTTCCAATCCATCAACCAGAAGATACAGCACTGAGATGGTTCGGACGTCCACACTGGAGTGAGGCGGTGTACCGTCATGTTGTATCAACACCCTCTCACCAACAGCCAAGGGTACGTTCTCCAGCAACTCTGGCAGAACTCTTTGCACGAATCTCAAGCACAGGTGGACATTCAGACGGCCAGGTAGAAGATATGGCCGATTGAGATTGTCGCCTATAATGCCAGCCCGGATATTCACAGCAAAACTTATTTGATGACGTGACTCTACTACGGCGTTAGGGTTTTCCTCATCCCACACATGGCTATTCCTGCTGTTCGACATACCATCACAATCAAGCGAGGCCTCGTCAGTAAAAAGCACGATTTGGAGGACATCTGGTAGGTCAATCCATTGTTGGAGCAACCATGGAGCCTTGATGCAAAGTCAGTAACAAGCATTGCATGGACTCGTTGTGGGTGATGCTGGTGTAGCTGTTGATCGTGGGGTTCTCGCCACACTCCAATGAACCAGTCTCCTGCATTCCTCGATCGAGATAAATAAACACTCGTCGTAACGGGTGATGCCTGTTAGGAAATCGTTCCCTGTACAGTCCTTTCAACAGCGAGAGCATTGCAACGTACTTCCCCATACACGAGATAGATGCCAGTGAGTTCTGCGAAACTGTGCCGGTACTGCTCCCTCGTATTGTACTGTACGTTTCTGAATAGCACTGAGTAATGAATGTGTCTGTCGTTGATTCACAGCACGTTCTGTCATGGGACAATGTACATCCGATACGACAGAGCTACCTTGTGTTGTTGTTGTTGCTGTGGTCTTCAGTCCAGAGACTGATTTGATGCAGCTCTCCGTGCTACTCTATCCTGTGCAAGGTTTTTCATCTCCCAGTATCTACTGCAACCTACATCCTTCTGAATCTGTTTAATGTATTCCTCTCTTGGCCTCCCTCTACGATTTTTACCCTCCACTCTGCCCTCCAATACTAAATTGGTGATCCCTTGATGCCGCAGAATATGCCCTACCAAACGATCCCTTCTTCTAGGCAATTGTGCCACAAACTCCTCTTCTCCCCAATTCTATTTAGTATCTCCTTATTAGTTATGTGACCTAGCCATCTAATCTTCAGCATTCTTCTGTAGCACCACATTTTGAAAGCTTCTATTCTCTTCTTGTCTTAATTATTTATCGTCCGTGTTTCACTTCCATACATGGATACACTACACACAAATACTTTCAGAAAAGGCTTCCTGACACTTAAATCTATACTCGATGTTAACAAATTTCTCTTCTTCTAACTTATGGATAGGTAAAGTAAACAAAACATGCATCATGACTTCCTAGTAATCAGGGTCGTCCTACTTGTTTCCTTGCAGCAAATAAAGAATGTGCATGTAAATAAACACCCAAGTAATGTAAACTTGTACGCATATTATTTGTAAATAAGCTGGAAAACAATAATGCTAGACAAAGCCGTAGACAAGTTTTTAGACAAGTTTATTTGCATATCTACTTAAGCTGGCTTCTCCGACCTCAAGTTCCCTTCCTCAAATTGTTCAGTGGAGCATTCTCTGTGTCCTGTTACATTTGTGTATGCTCCTACGGCAGCACCCTCTATACTCAACACACTAAAAAAAATATTGACAACGGTCATGTATGTACCAGAGTGGGAACTTGCACTGTGTGATAAAAAGTATCCGGAGACGTGCACTGAGCTGCCACCTACTGCCAGGTACTCCATATCAGCAACCTCAGTAGTCATCAGACATCGTGAGAAAGCGGAATGTGGCGCTCCGCGGAATATACGGACTTCGAACGTCGTCAAGTGATTCTCTGTCACTTGTGTCATACGTCTGTACGCGAGATTTCCACGCTCCTAAACATCCCTAGGTCTCCTGTTTCCGATGCGATAGTGAAGTGGAACCGTGAAGGGACACGTACAACACAAAAACGTACAGGCCAACCTCCTCTGTTGACTGACAGAGACCGACGACAATTGAAGAGGGTCGCTATGTGTAATAGGCAGATCTCTATGCAGGCCATCACACAGGAATTCCAAACTGCATCAGGATCCACAAGAAGTACTAAGACAGTTAAGTGGGAGGTGAGAAAAATTGGATTTCATAGTCGAGCGGCTACTCACAAGCCACACATCACGCCGGTAAATGCCAAACGACGCCTCACTTGGTGTAAGGAGCGTAAACATTGGACGACTGAACAGTGGAAAAACGTTGTGTGGAGTGATGAATCATGGAACACAATGTGGCGATCCAATGGCAGGGTGTGGGTACGGTGAATGCCTGGTGAACGTCATCTGCCAGTGTGTGTAGTACCAACAGTAAAATTCGGAGGCGGTGGAGTTATGGTGTGATCGTGTTTTTCATGGAGGGGGTCTGTAACCCTTGTTGTTTTCGTGTTACTATCACGGCACAGGCCGTACTGATGTTTTAAGTACCTTCTTGCTTTCTGCTGTTGAAGATCAATTTGGGAATGGTGGTTGCATCTTTCAAAATGATCGAGCGCCTGCTCATTATGCACGGCCTTTGGCGGAGTGGTTACACGACAATAACATCCCCGTAATGGAGTGGCCCCGACAGTGTCCTGACCTGAATCCTATAGAACACCTTTTGGAACGCCGACTTCATGGCAGGCTTCACCGACCGACACAGTTACCTCTCCTCAGTGCAGCACTCCGTGAAGAATGGCCTGCCATTCCCCAAGAAACCTTCTAGACCTGATTGAACGTATGCCTGCGAGAGTGGAAGCTGTCGTCAAGGGTAAGGGTGGGCCAACACCATACTGAATTCCAGCATTACCGATGGAGGGCGCCACGAACGTGTAAGTCATTTTCAGCCAGGTGTCCGGATACTTTTGATCACATAGTATGCCACCTCGGATTCGTATTCTTGTTCTCATCGTCTACAAGCTAAGTTGTGAGTTTTTTTTTCTAAAGAATTATTGGTCTGTTTACGTCTTTTTTACTGCAGACTACCAATGATACATAATGAAACAAAAAGCTCTGTGTTCCAGTTCACACGAGAAGAGCCACAAACCAGAGGCGAAGTGGAGAATCAAGCTGAAGAAACAGCGCGCTGTACCGAAACAGTAAGTCTTAGTGTTATGACTGGTTTAGTCAAGTTAGTGAACAGCTTTTCAGCTCTAATTTCCTCCCTAATTCGCCTCTTTTCTCTGTTTTTGTCCGCACTCTGTCGGTTTTAGGAAGGTAAGTAGCGGTAACTAATATTGTTCACTGCTAAGTTATTTCAGCCCTCGTAAATATAAATATGTAGGCCGTCGAATCAACCATTTTTCTTTGTTATCGAACTCATCTTTTTATACAAGGTGAGTCTGAAAAGCTCCCCCTGTCGGAGGTTCGAGTCCTTACTCGGGCATAGGTGTGTGTGTGTCGTCGTTAGTTTAAGTTAGATTAAGTAGTGTGTAAGCCTAGCAGTTTGGTCCCATAGGAACTTACCATCACTCCACTCCACAAACAAAATACCTTTACGAGTCTTCGAAGTAATCATCACTATATAACGAGTGTCCGGGAAGTAAGGACGAATAAGAATGTTGCACCGTTTTGTCATACGAGGTGGGAACCATGGTTTCTTCATGTTTGTTATCTTCGATCCTTCCCATTAGTAGCTTTCGTGTGGTCAGCATTGTTCCTTGATGAAACTTCCTGGCAGATTAAAACTGTGTGCCCGACCGAGACTCGAACTCGGGACCTTTGCAAAGGCAAAGGTCCCGAGAAAAGCAAAGGTCCCGAGTTCGAGTCTCGGTCGGGCACACAGTTTTAATCTGCCAGGAAGTTTCATATCAGCGCACACTCCGCTGCAGAGTGAAAATCTCATTCTGGAAACATCCCCCAAGCTGTCGCTAAGCCATGTCTCTGCAGTATCCTTTCTTTCAGGAGTGCTAGTTCTGCAAGGTTCGCAGGAGAGCTTCTGTAAAGTTTGGAAGGTAGGAGACGAGATACTGGCAGAAGTAAAGTAAAGCTGTGAGGACCGGGCGTGAGTCGTGATTCGGTAGCTCAGATGGTAGTGCACTTGCCCGCGAAAGGCAAAGGTCCCGAGTTCGAGTCTCGGTCGGGCACACAGTTTTAATCTGCCAGGAAGTTTCATATCAGCGCACACTCCGCTGCAGAGTGAAAATCTCATTCTGGATTGTTCCTTGATGTTTATTTTCGTCATGGAACGGATGACAACTGAGCAACGTATCCGAGTCATAAAAAGTTATTACAAAATCAGTGAAATCCCCACGGCAACCGTTCGTGCATTGCGTTTCACACTCGGACGTAATGCTACTCCATCCGAATCGTCAAATTGGAAGTTGATCCGGAAGTTTGAGACCATTGGTTCCGTTTCAAATGTTAAGGAAACAAGACGACCACGTTCTTCTGTTCGAACACAAGAAAACATTGCTGTCGTGCGTGACAATGCATCAGATCCTTACACAAGAGATGAAGCCGGCAGATCGTGGAAAGAGACATCGATTTGCTCAACAGGTCTTGACTCGACAAGCGGAGAACGATAAGCAGAAGTGCAGTATTTGGGGTAACGGAAATCCGCGAGTGACTGTGGAAAATGAGGCGCATCCACAACGCACGACCGTGTGGTGTGGGTTCTGGGCGCGAGGAGTGATCGGCCCGCACTTTTTTGAAAATGGTGAAGGAGCTGCTGTCACTGTGAACGGCGACCGTTACCGAAACATACTTTCTGACTGGTTTTCCCCCGTTATTGATGAAAATGACGGTTTTTTTGTTTCAACAACATGATGCGACGTGTCAAACATCCCGTGACACGATTGCTCTGCGCAATGAAAAGTTTCCTCAAAAAATTGTCTTCTTGCGTGGCAACCAGGAATGACCTGCCAGATCATGGGATCTTACACGATGTGGCTTTTTGTGTTGGGGTCTGTGAAATCAAAAGTGCACGTGAACAAACCACAAACAGTACATCAATTGAAGGATAACATTTAAAGAGCCATTAACGGCATCCCACCAGACGTTCGTAAATGCGTCACCGAGAACTTTAGTGAACATTGCTCGTTGCCGCGCGGCCTTGGGTGGTCGCATAGAAGATATAATGTTTCGTACATAAGTGGGTCAAGTTACTCAAAGTGTTTGTAAAAAGAACATTACAGTTTCAATAAATTTTGTACGTTCTATAGCGCTTGAATATTCGTCCCTACTTCCCGGACAACCTCCACAACACACTTCTAACATCGGTTGTAAAGCTGTTAGAATCTGTTGGCAAAATGGATAAAATAATGTTAGCAAACGCAAGCAACATCATCACGCCTTGTTAGAGATCAGCATCATGACACGAGATGAGACCTGGTGCTACCGATACGATCGGGAGACCAAGCGATAATCAGTGGCATGGTTTTCGTCGTCCTTCGCGCCTCCCTCGGGTAGGAATTCATGATGGATCAACCATTTTCTGTCGAAAAAGGCCATCGTCTTAATCTTGGATTTTGTAGCCGTCCACTGTGGCCGAGCGGTTCCTAGCGCTTCAGTCCGGAACCGCGCTGCTGCTACGGCCGCAGGTTCGAATCCTGCTTCGGGCATGGATGTGTGTGGTGTCCTTAGATTAGTTAGGTTTAAGTAGTTCTAAGTTCTAGGGGACTGATGACCTCAGATTTTAAGTCCCATAGTGCCTAGATCCATTTGAACCATTTTCGAGAAGCAGGAAACCTAGGTCTAAATCTAATTCCGCCACAGATTTTTAACGTGTGCATTCCAGGAAAAAAAGGAAATGTCCATCGTACTTCTATACAACACAGGCACTACAATACTGCACAGATTTAGAAGACCTGAATTGTTTCAGTATACGATACTAATATTTGCAATACCAATTTTTCAAATAATGGAGCATAAAAAGTAAAAAAATTAATTTATGATTCAGCCCAAAATAAAATTAATTTTATTGTCGCCTTATACAACATATAAACTATGTTAAGGATAGCCCTTAACATTTCTGCCCTGACGCTATCACCATAAGTTAACTGTGATAAAGGACACAACATTATTTACTTGCTTAAATATTTATTCACATTTACCTGATTAGCAACTTTTGGACGGCATTTGCATTCAGAAATATATCCAGGATCTTTATGAGACTCGTCGTTATCCTCATCATTCTAAGATTTGTACAAATCTTCCCTAAAAAGCATGTCGTTGATACGAACGACACACACTTTACCCGCACACATCCTGACAACTTGCTATTGGTTACAACTGTAAACGGGTATACGTTGACTGATTTTCAGACTGAGGTATTATTATAATTACTGTTTTTTTTAATTTCTGTGACACTTATGTTAATGAACATAGTGGCTTAAATGTAATGATTACATACTAATTAACACAGTACGTTTTCTAGAATGCAGAGGAAGTAAAGAAAAAAATGTGGGAGGTCAAAATTAGAATGGATTTGGGGATACATTGGCTGGCCTATACTTCCGTCACAACTATAATTCCGTTTGTGGTCAATATTTCAAAAACACAATGAAACGTTGACCACCCAGAAATAAATACATTGATCTAAACTTTTCTTAAGTGCTTCATTAAGCCTCATAAAGGAAAAGCGTTGTACAGTGCATAAATCAGTGAAATCCATCATCAAAATCATAAATATATGGAAAGATACTAGGATGGAGTACCTCACACATATAGCTCCAAATTTAGTTGAGTGCTATACTTCAATTTCATCCATCTTTAACATAATCCTCGTTTCAAAAAATCCAGTGAATTTATTACTAAGGATACCTGTTTTTCATTCATCAAGTAGAGAACTGGTACTTGAGGCCAAACAATCTCATCCCTTGTCTGCGCAGATACTGACATTGTATGTTATATCTTAATCACTGTCTGAACCACAGCAGCTTGCAATGTGACCAATATAGTGACTGACATTTGATTTTCTTACTTGTAGGCACATTGACAATTACAAATGAGCCCTCGTTTAATGTTTGTATTCCTTAGTTCCACTCTGTCATTGGCATCAACACTTTTTAATAAATTGTGTATCTGCAATCCTTGGGTAACAATGACCAGTGGTCAAAGTAAACCCGAAAACGAGATATCATGCACATGACCTCAGAAATAGTAATATACTGGCACATACATGAATGTGAACAACAAACTAATCAGTGGTCTGTTTTGAGAATTAATTGAGTAACGTACATGATATAATCGAAAACATCGATGGCTTCACACTTAAATGATATCGGGCCACTTTGCACAAACAGATTTTAGGGAGGAGGACGAGATTAAAATTTAATGTCATGTCGCCAACGACGTCATTAGAGTTGGAGCACAAGTTCGGAATAGGGAAGGATGGAGAAGGACTTCAGCTATGCCCTTTCGAAGGAACCACCCCAGCATTTGCCTTAAGCGATTTAGGGAAATCACGGAAAATTTAAATCAGGATGGCCAGGCATGGATTTGAACCGCCATCCTCTCGAATGCAAGTACAGTGTGCTAAGCACTGCGCTGCCCCACTCAGTGTCCAACTTTAACACAATTTTTCGTATACAATTACAAGTCGCAAAAGGTTCGCCTACTGTTGCGCAAGAAAAATGGTTCAAATGGCTCTGAGCACTGTGGGACTTAACTTCTGAGGTCATCAGTCCTCTAGAACTTAGAACTTCTGAAACCTAACTAATCTAAGGACATCACACACACCCATGCCCGAGGCATTGCGCAAGAAAATCGGCACTACAAGCGCCATCTAGCATATATTGATGAAACCTTACAACCAAACAGTATACACTAAACACCCAACTGAGAGCCACCAGGGAGCTGTAAGACTTTTGGTGTATGAGGCGTCAAAGTAACCACAGCACTCAAAGTATACCTGGTTTACGGAATCGGAAATTAGAGACAGAGCTGTCATTTCTCGGTTAATTGTGGAACTATCACCTAATATGAATAAACTACATCACATACCACATGTTACATGCAATAACACTGTGTCTTGCTGACTGACCCTTACCACTGTTTACAACCAAGGTCTTCACATAGGAAGATATCACTTACAACTCTGTTGGACATTGTGAAGCTTGGACAATCAGAACTGCTCGTCACCCAGATTTTGACGAACACATCTACCAATGTAAGGAGTCATGAAGAATGTCTTCCTCAACCATGATGAACGACTGTGTAAAGTGGAAAATGGACCATCTGACTGTTGCCCAGCAAACAGAAGCACCCCAACCTATGTTGCACATACTAGACTGCTTCGCATGTGTGTCATGTAAGTTGTATGTGTAAGTGTATAGCCTTTGTTGCTGTATCAGTGAGTATATGAGGGTCTGAACTGCTGTTTGCAGGCACGCAGCCATCCCACTGAAGCAGGTGACGTTCGCGAACGGCGAGACCCCAGGCGAGGTGAGGTGCATCTACTGCAGTCGCACCTTCAAGACGGTGGCCGGCATGAAGGTCCACCGTACCAGGATCCACATCCAGAAGGAGGGCAACGTGCCCTGGTGCGCGACCTGTCGCGAGGTCTTCCAGGATGTCAAGAAACTCAACCAGCACAGGTAAGCTAGACATCATCTTTATCTTATCCAGGATGGAGAGAAACAACTTGATAATGAGGTCGGAGCAGGGTAGGGGACGCCGAATGGAGCAAAGTATTCCAAACAATTGTAGGTTCAAATGGCTCTGAGCACTATGGGACTTAACATCTGTGGTCATCAGTCCCCTAGAACTTAGAACTACTTAAACCTAACTAACCTAAGGACATCACACACATCCATGCCCGAGGCAGGATAAGAACCCGCAACCGTAGTAGTTGCGCGGTTCCGGACTGAGCGCCCGAACCGCTAGACCACCGCGGCCGGCCAATTGTAGGTCAGAAATGAACCATCGTGGAGCTATGGCCGTAAAACGACGGCCAATCACTGACAGGCAATTCATGCATCTGTGTGACTGCGTTGAAATCCTAATAATTTTCATATGCAACTGACTTAGTTGTATTGGCCCCTTTGGGTGCACAGAGCACCCAGGAGAACTCACCATCCATCTCCGCCTTTGACCATTTCTCTCAATTCCCTCGAGGTCTTGCCATTTCTCCTCACTTCCCCTCCACTGTCCTCTTCCATATAGAGGAAGAAACAGATGGCAAAAAGGGAAGTAAGCTGTTTCTTATTTCAAAAGTTATCGTCATAACTGTTAGTACATTTATCCCACTGTGAGACGAGTTTGTCGGAGCCTTACTGGAAAAATTTTTGCAGTTGCCTACGGAATCATGAGTGTACCAGTCTGCATCTACATCTACACTCCGCAAAGCATCTTACGGTGTGTGTGTACCAGTGGATTCGCAGGAAGAATTACTGGTAAGCCTCCGTGTGGGTTCTAACCTCTTTAATTTCAGCTTCATAGTCTCTTTGCGATATAGACCTATGTAGGAGGAAGCAATATGCTGATTGACTCTGGGAATGTACGCTGTCGGAAATTTAACAGTACACCATAATTTGATGCAGAACATCGTTACAATTGCAGCTTCTGCCACTGGAGTTGCCTCATCATCTCCGTGACTCTTCTGCGCTCACCAAATGAACCTTTGACAAAACATGCTGCTCTTCTTTGGATCTTCTCTATTTCCCTTATCAGTCCTATCTGGTACTGAACCCGTATTGACAAGCAATATTCGAGTATTGGTCGAATGAGTGTTTTGTAACCTACTCGCTTTTTGGTGGAGTACACTTTCTGTGGATTTTTCGAATGAATCTCAGTCTGACACCTGTCTTACTCACGATTAATTCTACGTGGTCGTTCCACTTCACTCTGTATGAGTAGTGCTGCATATTTAAAGTAAGTAAGTGCTTCCAGTGATTGTTCTGAAACATTGTAACCTTACAATAAAAGGTCTTTCTGTTTATGTAATAGTGCTTTCTTTTGTCTGAAGAGAATTGAAGGCTAGGAATGTCTGTTTTCAATGCTCCAAAAATATGGAAAAGAATAGGGACAGATCAAGACAGTATGGGGACAGGCAAAGGCTTCCCAGCGAACTTCTGGAGGCTCGTCGCAACAACCACACGGCAACATGTGGACAGGCATTATCCTGCAACAGAATTACGTCCTCCGTCAACATTCGGACGTGATGGAGTGGTTCAGTTTTAGCAAAGTATCCACATACCACTGTGCAATACTTGTGGTACTGTGTTCCAGAAAGTCAACAGGCAGCGGGCCCTTGCAGTCAAACAATCTTTCCCGGCTTTGGATTTTACAGAGGAGGTGAATCCACTTGTTCCCATTGCGCTGACACTTGCTCTCCAGCTCAAAATCATGACACCACGTTTCATTTGCTGTGACAATACAGGACATCGTGATATCGTTCCATTTGCTGCAGTGACCTCGACATTCTGTCCAACTTCTACATGTCTGTCAGGCTACAGGGTACCCACTGCACACAATTTTCCAGAACTTCAGATATTCTGTCATGTTGGCTTGAGCGACACTGTAACTGGTGCCCAAAATGAGTCACTGTCTTCCATGGCCTGCCATCAGTAATTCCTGATGGCAACGTCCACCACAGCAATGGCAGAAGGTATAATGACAATATGCGCCTGTTGTCTTCCAGTGCCACCCAACCTTCTCGAGCTTCACTCACTGATACTCCTTCCGCAGTCAAGAACTACAGTGCATCTCGCTGTTCTTCTTTTCTCGGCCTCCATAGTGAAGCATCCACGTCCGGCCACCCCAGTTTAGGTTTTCTGTGATTTCCCTAAATCACTTCAGGTGAATGCCAGGATGGTTCCTTTGAAAGGGCACGGCCGACCTCCTTCACCATCCTTCCCTAATCCGATGGGACTGATGACCTTGCTGTTTGGTCCCCTCCCCCAAACGAATCAACCAACCAACCAACCATAGTGAAGCCAGACGCACACGCGACTCACTGACTTCACATTGAGCAGATCCAGCAGATAAATAGTACAACAGTGAAGATTCAAGCTGCTACTTGCCGACTCCCAACAAAGGGATTCCTATACACATGTCTACCTGCATTGCCAATGTCCACGCCATGCTCATTATACAGCATGTACATAAAAGTCCGGAAACACTTTCAATCATTTATTGCTCAAGGACCTAGCATTGCACAGATATCATACATATGCCATTTTGAAGAGAAATCCTGAAAGCTTTTTTAAATGTATACCACCACAGCGTAGTCTGGTAATTTGCCAATAGTAAGCACTAGTCGCAAACGTTCCGAGTTCAGGTCCGGAGCGAGGCTTCTGTGTGTTGGAGTTCGACAAAAACAAGTGTGCTACAGCTGTTCAACAGATTTTTATAACCAAGTACGGTAGGAAACCACCAACAAGGAAGGCCATTTATCACTGGTACAACAAATTCGTTATGACGGGTTGTTTATGCCCGGCAAAGAGAAGGGGACGTACCAATGTGAGTGAAGTGAATGTGGAGCACATACGAGAGACATTCCTAAGGAGTCCAAAGAAATGGGTGCGTCATGCATCCTGTGAAATCGAAATGGCTCCAACGAGAGAGTGGAAAGTCCTACGACAGAAGCTGTCTATGAAACCATTCAAGTTGGAGCTAGTGCAGAAGCTCAATGACGACGACAAAGAGAAGCATTTTGAGTTTTGTTCGCAGTTGCAACAATTGAATGAGGATGGGGATGATATTGTTGATCGCTTAATTTTTGGCGACAAAGCCACTTTTCACACTAATGGGAAAGTGAGCAGGCATAATTGTCGAATCTGGGGTACAAAGCATCCACACGAATGCATTGAATTTGAGCATGCTTCCCCAAAGGTAAATGTTTTTTGTGCCTTGTCCCGTCGAAAACTGTGCGGGCCATTCTTCTTCGCCGAGAGCACTGTCGCCGGATATTCCTACTCGGACACGTTGCAGCAATGGCTGATGCCTCAGCTGCAGTCAGACTCTCCGTTTATCTTTCAGCAGGATAGAGCTCCACCCCATTTTCATCGTGAAGTTCGTGGGTAGCTGAACACGGAGCTGCCGCATCGATGGATCGGCCCTGCTACAGGAGAGGAGAGCTGTTTCATGAAATGGCCTCCCCGATCACCAGATCTCACTCCGTGTGTCACTTTTTTCTGTGGGGACACGTTAAAGATCTGGTGTGTGTACCACCTATAGCACATGATGTAGCAGAGCTCCGGGAGAGAATATGGGAAGCGATTACCACAGTCGACGATGCCATGCTGGGATGGGTATGGCAAGAATTTGATTACCGTATTGACATCTGCCAGGCCACTCGTGGTTTGCATATTGAATATTTGTAAAAAACTTTCAGAGTTTCTCTTCAAAATGCAATATATATGACATCTGTACAATGTTTAGTTCTTGTGCAATAAATAATCGAAAGTGTTCCCGGACGTTATGAACACCTTTTTTTATTCTGTCTCGTTTTCTTTTGAGATTAGGGAAGGAAGTCGGCTGTGCCCTTTCAAAGGAACCATCCTGGCATTTACCTGGAACCAGCTTGATCCCCAGACCTGACTCCGCTAGGACATGTTTGGGACCAGCTGGGACATCAACTCCACCCCAGTGCCAGTTGGTAGGGTTGGGTTGTTTGGAGGAGGAGACCAGACAGCGAAGTTATCGGTCTCATCAGATGAGGGAAGGAAGTCGGCTGTACCCTTTCAAGGGAACCATCCTGACATTTATCTGGAGCGATTTAGGGAAATCACGAAAAACCTGAATCAGGATGGTCGGACGCGGGATTGAGCCGTCATCCTCCCGAATGCGAGTCCAGTGTGCTAGCCACTGCGCCACCTCGATTGGTCCACAGCCAGTGATGGCCGCATGTTGGTCAGGAGGAGTCTAGTTGAGGGGCTGCAACCAGCCTGTCTACGTTCTACACTACTGGCCATTAAAATTGCTTAACCAAGAAGAAATGCAGATGAAAAGCGGGTATTCATTGGACAAATATATTATAGTAGAACTGACATGTTACTACATCTTCACGCAATTTGGGTGCATAGATCCTGAGAAATCAGTACCCAGAACAACCACTTCTGGCCATAAAAAGGGCCTTGATACGCCTGAGCATTGAGTCAAACAGAGCTTGGATGACGTGTACAGGTACAGCTGCCCATGCAGCTTCAACACGATACCACAGTTCATCAAGACAGGTGACTGCTGTATTGTGATGAGCCAGTTGCTCGGCCACCACTGAGCAGACGTTTTCAATTGGTGAGAGATCTGGAGAAAGTGCTGGCCAGGGCAGCAGTCGAACATTTTCTGTATCCAGAAAGGCCCGTACAGGACCTGCAACATGCGGTCGTGCATTATCCTGCTGAAATATAGGGTTTCGCAGGGATCGAATGAAGGGTAGAGCCATGGGTCGTAACACATTTGAAATGTAACGTCCACTGTTCAAAGTGCCGTCAATGCGAACAAGAGGTGACCAAGACGTGTAACCAATGGCACCCCATACCATCACGCCGGGCGATACGCCAGTATAGTGATGAATACACGCTTCCAATGTGCGTTCACCACGATGTCGCCAAACACGGATGCGACCGTCTAGATGCTGTAAACAGAACCTGCATTCATCCGAAAAAATGTTTTGCCATTCGTGCACCCAGGTTTGTCGTTGAGTGCACCATCGCAGGTGCTACTGTCCGTGATGCGGCGTCAAGGGTAACCGCAGCCGTGGTCTCCGAGCTGTTAGTCCATGCTGCTGCAGACGTCGTCGAACTGTTCATGCAGATGGTTCTTGTCTTCCAAACGTCCCCATGTGTTGCCTCAGGGATCGAGGCATGATGTGTTACAGCCATGCGGATAAGAAGCCTGCCATCTCGACTACTAGTGATACGAGGCCGTTGGGATCCAGCACAGCGTTCCGTATCACCCTCCTGAACCCACCGATTCCATATTCTGCTAACAGTCATTGGATTTCGACTGACGCGAGCAGCAATGTCGGGATACGATATACCGCAATCGCGATAGGCTACAATCCAACCTTTATCAAAATCGGAAACGTGATGGTACGCATTTCTCCTCCTCACACGAGGCATCACAACAACGTTTGACCAGGAAACGCCGGTCAACTGCTGTTTTTGTATGAGAAATCGGTTGGAAACTTTCCTCATGTCAGCACGTTGTAGGTGTCGCCACCGGCGCTAACCTTGTGTGAATGCTCTGAAAAGCTAATCATTTGCATATCATAGCATCTTCTTCCTGTCGGTTAAATTTCGCGTCTGTAGCACGTCATCTTCGTGGTGTAGCAATTTTAATGGCGAGTAGTGTAGATACACGTTACCTGCACCTGGAGTCGTGGTCTGAGGTGCAATTTCGCATGACAGCAGAAGCACTCTCGTGGTGATCCTACACACCCTGACTGCATATTTTACGTCACTCTGCTGATTCGACCTGTTGAGCGGTCATCTTTGAACAGCAGTCCAGGGGGGGTTTTCCAACAGTGTAACGCCCGCTCACTTACTGCTGTTGTAACCCAACGTACTCTACAAAGTGGCGACATGTTGTCTTGACCTGCCTGATCAGCAGATCTGTCTCCGATCGACCACATATAGCGCTCATCAGACGAAGATTCCAGCGTCATCCACAAACAGCATTAACCGTCTCTGTACCAGCCGATCGAGTGCAACAGGCACATAACTCCATCCCACAAACTGACATCTGGCGCCTGTACAACACAATGGGCACCTGTACAACACAATGCTTGCTTGCATTCAAACATTCTGGCGGTTACATTGGTTATCAATGTACCAGCATTTCACATTTGCATTGGCTTATCTAATGCTGAATCACCTTTGATCTTGCAATGTTAATCACTTATTTTGTTACCTTGACAAATGTATTCCCGAAATTTCATAAGCAAAAAGCACTGTCTTCAGGCCACAAGTGGCCTATCGAGACCATCCGACCGCCGTGTCATCCTCAGCTGAGGATGCGGATAGGAGGGGCGTGTGGTCAGCACACCACTCTCCCGGTCGTTATGATAGTTTTCTTTGACCGCAGCCGCTACTATTCAGTCAAGTAGCTCCTCAATTGGCATCATGAGGCTGAGTGCACCCCGAAATATGGCAACAGCGCATGACAGCCTGGATGGTCACCCATCCAGGTGCCGGACATGCCCGACAGCGCTTAACTTTGCTGATCTAGCGGGAACCGGTGTATCCACTGGCAAAGCCGTTGCCCTGAAATTTCATAACTCTACATTAATTATTTTTTGATGTTACGATTTTTTCCCTGTCAATGTATTTCTGTGCGTGACAAACAGCGTGTTGTAGTCAGTTTATAACCACAGAAAACATTGTCCACACATCGAGAACCTTCTTCTTCAGCATGACAATGCCAGGCCACACACGAATGCTGTGACATGCGCAACAATCCGACGCCTGGGGTTCACTGTCATTGGTCATACTCCATACAGTCCCAACTTGACCCCATACGAATTTCATCTGTTACCAGAACTTAGAGCAGACTTTCGAGGACTTTCGTTTGAGAATGATGGTGCAAGCAAAGGTAAGAGTGTATCTCCATCAACAATGCCAAACATTCTACAGTGGCAGTATCAAAAAACCAGTCTGTCGTTGGCAGAAATGAGTTCATCGTCAAGATGATTATGTTGACAAATAAATGTGCAGACACAAAGAACAAAGATGTAGAATATTAACAAAGTTTGTTTTCCTTAAAAAATTCGGAAGCACTACTTTTCGGTGTGGCATCGTATTATCACATTATTAATTTTCGTGCATTTCTCATAATATACTGAATCTGCTTAAAAATGATATTGAAACCTGAAGAGTAATTACTGTGGTATGTTTCTTCCCTCTTGTAGCAAACGGTGTGCCGGCATGCGAAAAAACGGGCCTGGGACCACAGAGCCACTGATGCTGCAGCGAACCCCGGCCGGCTTCCTCGTGCCATCACCTGGGCACGTTCGACACGCGACACCTCGAGACAAGCAGCCAGAGCAGGAAGCAGTGCAGAAGCTGGACCAGGGAGGCCTCCTTCGGCCACCTGCTGTGGTGCCCAAGTACCAGTTCCAGCTGCCCACCCCTACAAAGATCTCACCAGACATGGAGGCCGCAGCAAAGAACGAAAAGCACATCGCCTTTGGCACAGAAGAAGGCGTGCCCAAAGTTGAAGGACCATTGGACTCGCCAACTCGTTCACCCCGGAGGAAGAGTCTGAGGCCCAGAAAGATCCTGAAGGTGGCAGGCGGGCCTAGCAGGGAAAATTCAGAGTGGGGAGGCGCACACCACGCCTTCCAGCAGGATGGCGAGAGGAGAGTACAGCCGTCCAGGAGCGCCAAGTCGGCCGTGGAATCGTACTGTGAGTGCTCTAACAAGTCTGGACTGGAGGACTCCCAGGATGGTGAAACTCGAAAGACCCAACGTGAAGGCTGCAGCGTGCCTGACGCCACTGGCGACGGCGATGATGCGCAGTATGGCAGTCCTGCTCCAGATGGAAATTGTATATCTGCCGACTCTGGTGTGCAGACTTCAGTCCTTCCCAGCTCTGCAAAGAAGCAGCTGTACCAGTATGAGCAAGAGGAGAGAGGTGAGACTGCCATAAATACCCATCTCAAGAAAAAGGAAAGCACGAAGAGGTGGCAAACACTGCTCAATCATTCTAATCGTCCATCAGTCTCGACCATTGCAGATGTTAACGACAAATCCATCAGTGGAGGACAAATGAAGTCGTGCATGCGACATGCAAGTCTCAATGTAAAAAATGCGAATGAGCCAAATCAGAGCGATAGGCACCTGGTCCAGAGAAACTGTTTACCTGTTACTGAGATGGTGAGGATGTCGATGATCCCCAGTGGGAGTCAAGGCAAGCCTGCAACATACACAAGTGGAGCCAATCATCAGGAAGCTGCTACACTGCATTGTGAAACTCTGTACACTGCTGGGGCTGTTGGATTGTGCAAGTATTTTCATCACAGTGCAAAGTTACAACCACTACATCGTCACACCTCCTGCCAGAATACTGACAGTGACGATTCTGAAGGTGAAGGTGGGTCGTCATCAGAAAATCTTTATATAGACAGTGGTGAGCGGCAGTCGCCCGTAAATACCTCATGTCAGATGCATAGTTTGGAAAGTGAAGATCAAAATAACTTAGCCACAAATACTAATTACAGTTACAGCTGTCAGAAACCATCACCTCCGAGAGTTGGAAAAGATGATGCAGGCACATTGCTCAAAAGAAACACAGACAATGCGCCACTTAATCTTTCTACAGACACATCTGCTGATGTACCAGGTAACAATGAGCCCTCCAACCTCAACGATATGGTGACAGCATCACCTGTAGAAGAAAACAATGGCGAATTCAGCGATAAATCAGCCACAAGTCCTCAGCAAGGAAACTCTCCCCAGTCTTCAGACACACAAGTAGACGGACGCCTTCAAAGTACCTCTTGTGACACTGGACACTCTGGCAAAGACGACGAGGTGATGTCAAAAGCCTCCACTCAAGATACTGCACTGGACTTGAGAAAAGGCATGGGGGAGAGTCATGCAGTACCACATGGAACTGGAGAAGTGTTGAATTTTGAAATGGCTACAACCTCTTCTAATGGTGTTACCAGTGATCTGGAGAATGGGCCCAATATACCCTCACTTAAAATCAAAGCTGGAAAGATCTGTGATAGCACCAATGTCGAGGCTGATGAGCAGCCCACATGTGAAGACAAAACTGAGACCGAGGCAGCTAACAATATGGCCGAATCACCAAGCCAGTTTTCTGAAAGTGAAGACCTTACTGCCCTCGATAGTGTGCTCACAGTAGCAGCTTCTGCAGATGATGAAGCGAGTGACGGCAGCGAGACAGAGACCTGTGATGACCCGACTGAAGTCTGGTCTCCTGACCGCCGATCCGAGTACGGGGACAGATCCTCCGAAAGGCTCAACTCTAATGGTCTGGTATCTTCAACCACTAGTATCACTGCCGTCTTTAATGAGAGTTCCACGAGAAGCGAAGTATGTGAGAACAGATACCATTCACCAGAGACTTGCAACACTGCTGAACAGGGAGCCTGCAGAAGGCTGTCATCTTCATCTGAGAAAAGTATCACCAGCAATACCTTGAGAGAGAGTCACAATGGTAACAATGAAACTGTACCATCTCCTGCAGAATCAGTTACCAATGGAAGGCTCCATTCTGATCGAGCAGAGCAAGGTGCCCATCTTCAAACAGCTGACTCGACCACAGAAGACCCCATGTTGGAAGGTTCAAATGTGTCACAAGCTTTTTCGGTCACACAAAGTCAACGAGATGAAACTTTTCAGTCTCAGCCATTGGGTAGAAACATTGTGGATAAGAATGGATCAGATGAAGAAATCTGTGAAGTGAAAGCTGAAAAATCAAATGTGACCCTCAAAGAAGAAAACCCTTCAAAATTACAAGAGAGCATTGGAAAAGATGCTACTTTGCCTGCAGGTTGCAAGCCAAGTGGCTCGAAAGAGAAGAGGGAAACAGACAAAGAAAAGGAACCTGAGGAAGCGACGCTGCCCAGCATAGAAATAATGAAGAAAATGCTCGAAACAATTCCAAAACCTCCTAAGTCTCCTGCTCAAGAACAGGCGACGCAAACAGATCAGCAAATGTGGAATTCCAGAGGTGGTGATAAAACAGCAGAAGCGACGACTCAGGGACAAGAGTTGGTCGGTTTCTTTCTCGCGCCCGCTACACTGACAATCCCACATGCCCCGACACCGAGGACCATTACCGTGGCTAAAGATCTGTCTGAGTACGAGTCGTCATCCTGCAGCAGTTTTGCGGAACACTTAATGAAAACCCAAGAGATAGACTCATCTCCAGCTGCTGTGGAGACAGAGGAAGGCCTGTCACGCAGGAACAGCCGAACAGATCTGCGGGGTGAAGAGCTGAGCCGAAGTTCCCTCACTGATGGGGGCAGCACACTGAATCGAGGCAATCCCCAGAGCAGCTTGCCAGTAACAGTATCTGGAAGTGCAGGAAGCAATCCCCCAAAAGGAACAGTGGAAAACGAAAAAGGTTGTGCCGCACCTGCTCAGGGAGTTGCTTTGGGATCAGACACTAGACTGAAGATTGGCACAGATGCGGGAAACATGAAACCTGGCGTTGGTGTACTCACCACCGGAGACAGCTGGCTGGTTGCCATGACCCCGTTCCACTACGGGACCACAACCGCTCCGGTGTCGCCGTTGCCGGTGTATGTGAACTGTAGTGTAGTCAGCCCACTCTCCCCTCTAGTTGCTTTCGAGTGTATCCGAAGCCCACAAAGTGAACGGGGAACTAAAGTGAAAGCTGTATCACAAACTGATGAAGAACGGTCAGCTCCAAGACCTCAGGACGAGGACAGGGAATCCCAGCAAGTCTCAGAAGAGAAGCTGCCGCCATTCTCGACTCTCGCCAAGTCCTTGGTGGAAACGGAGAGGCCCGACCGACCGTGTTCACTCCCTGCTGGAGTAAAAATGGAATTAACAAAGATCAAACAAACTAGCAACGAAACCTCAAAATCACACTCAGTATCTATCGAACATTACAGTAATTCTGTAAATGCCAGTTCATCAACTGGTGCTGAAACTGCTCAAAAAGACATTGACAGCAAACCCAGTTCCACACTAGCTGAATGCTCCAGCCACAAGGATGAAGAACCGTACATATTATATGAGCACAGACCGAAAGCTACCAATTCATCACTCCAAGGAAGGCCTTCTTCTGTTCCCACTATAAAGAGTGAGCAGAAAGAGCAACCTAACATTGTCAGCTTCCACGAAAAAAACCAACTTGAGCAAAAATCTAATGCTGAATCAAACCAAAAGGGGACTGTAATGGTTACAGCTGCTGCTGATCAATATGCCTACAAGAAGGAAACTACACCACAGGGACTTCTTAGCAACAGGACACCAGAGGGACCAGCAGGAGATCTCCACTCATATTCTCAGCAGCCCCACACAGCTTCAAATGGAGGAAGCCCCTTGAACATTCCTGTGGCAAATCCCTCATACACTGCTCCACAAGACACACCATGGAAAGGAGCTGCATCAGCTCAGGGTGTTCCCTCAGGTCCTTGGCCAGTCTTTGAAACTGGCCAAGTCTCTCAACAAAACAATACTGGAAATGATCAGCCATTCCAAGAAGTAACTTTACAGGGAACTCTGCATAATGCTTCATCAAACAATAAAAATACTACCTACACAAATGTGCCTCAACCAGCTGCTACAGATATTATGACCATTGCGAGAAGTGAAGTTGGTAAAATGTCACACTCGATGCAGGAAGCTCCCTGTCAGAACACAATCACCCCAGGAGGTCAGAGCACTCTGCCAAATCTCCCAGACATCATAGACTGCGACATTGGAGATAGCACTCCTAAAAATCCCACAGACACAGGGGGTAACAAGCAGACAGAAAGGTGCTATGGAGGCATTCCAACTGATGGTCAGATGGTGAGGGAGTCAGGCAGTGGGGGGAGGGGAAGAGGTGGAAGGAGAGGTCCATCGAACAGAGATGACCTCCACCCCTGCGAGTGTCCCTGTGGGAAGATATGCAAAAACTACCGAGGTCTGGAGCAGCACAAGGCACGGGCACACCGAGATGTCGTGTTCTTCAAGGGAGAGGGCAGTGAGTCGTGCTGCAGCTGGCCACATGTTCTCGGTGCCCGCTCATTCCAGTGTCCCTGCGGTGCTCGGTTTGGGAGGCTGGACGCCATCAGGAAGCACTTTGCAGCCGAGCAGGCAGAGTCCGGAGGGCGCCGCTGGTGGATTTCTGACCGGGTACCAATATGCGTGTGCCGGCATGCCAGCCACAGGTCTGGCGGTTATAATTATAAAGTTCCATCATCGGCGTGTAGCTATCTCCAGAGCTACCACAGAGCCAACCAGACACCCCAACCCACATTCAGCCACGTGTTGCCACTGGAGAGCTGTCCCGAGGCCACACTCCAGCACCAGCACACACCTGGTGAATCCAAACAGTCGTGGTCTTCACCTTTCGAGATGCATAGCAACCCTGTCACCTATGTGCGAGGGTTGCAAAACACACCAACTCAAGGCTTTGGTGGTATCCCTGGACAGTGCAACAGTAATCTACCTGGCCTGTGGAGCCCTCCCTTCCCTGTTTCCAGACCATCATCTCAGAGTGCAGCTAGAGCTATGAAGCCCACACAGGCAACTGCCCAACATCATATACATCAGAACTCCGCCAGTGGATGGTGGTCTCCAACTATAGATGCACAAAGTTCTGTAGTGCAACAACCATCAAAAACCCAGACGCTGGCCAGTATGCAGGATTGCTCGAGCGTCACCAGATTTCCTGTAGAACGATACACCCTTGGTAGAGACAGTGGCAGTGACTTTCAGCGCACCATGCCAGCGCTTTTGGCGAGACCCCATGAAATGACTGCTATGGCAGATGGCAGGAATGCCAATGGGTTGCAACAGTTCACCACTGGTGGCCTCAATGGTTGGAGCTACAAATACGGCAGTCAATCCACAGATGGAAGCTGGACTCCACCAGTAGCACCTTCCGACAGGACTAGTCCCTTCATTCCTCAGCAGCAACTCAACAAATTTGGTTCCAACAGAAGGCAGGAGCACACTGGCAGAGCGACACCACAGCTGAAGTTCCCAGACATGACCATCTCGCAGAATAGTGTGGCTGTGATGCGCAACAGGCAGCAACAGGGCAACCCTGACAGACCAGCTAGCAGATCACTTGTGAATGTGGCCGGAATCTCTAGACCCGAACCACAGCGGTGGAACTTCCAGCACCCCACATCAACACCATTTGTCCCTACTGCCCAACTGCAGCCAAAACAAAAATCGTCATTCAGTCCACAGGAATTTAGCTCTCCACATCAGCATGCAGCTCCCTTCCATTGGGGGTTGGGAATGCTGCCACCACAGGCAGCACATGGACAGTCCATCACAGCTGCAACTGGGGAACACCCCTGGCAGTCTCTTACCCAACAAACAGTGACACAGAGCGACTATTCGGGATCCGGAATGGGATTTGACATCACTCCACAGCCATCACGTAATCCGACACGTGGTATGCAGGGCTGCAGCGAGACCGGTCTACGCATGGGACCAGCATTTCGGGCTAAAGGAGAAGAACCAGTTGGAACTGCAGAGGATGGGCGAGGTTGTACTACATCTCTAAACGCAGCCTTGGTGGCCACCATGAAAGATGATCCTCTGTGGAAGCCATTACCAAACTCCAATAATCGAGAAAGCTAGAAGACGTCTCTACAGACCTGCTTCTACAATATTCAAGTCCATTTCATATTATTTACCTCATAAGGCATAACTGTGCAGTGTGCAGTATCAGAGAATTGGAGTGACACTCTTTGTGACCATGACATTCCTTGTTTTCATGAGACAGAATTGCTTCCCAGTGCTTAAGGTCAGTACGCAAAATATCAGTACTGCCAATAATATACAACACTATCCTAGCTTTTGGAAGTAAATTTCCTTCCTCAGGGAGGTATAGGTTTTCATCACAGGTTACAAAGGAAGGGCAGGACACTCAGATGAGACACTTTCACCTTCTCTCCTGCTGAAAAATGAAATTTAATTGCAGAAGCTGTTATGAATTTTTATATTTGGCTGTTGGCAGTACTGATATTTTACTTCCTGAACATAAGAACTGGCCACCAATACTGTGTCATAATTTTTTAGTTTTCCTGAGTGAGTTGTCCCTTTTGATACATTCCTTACTTTGCCACTTCAATCAAGAGATTTCTTTTTTAAAAAAAGCATTTATGCATTTATGTCATTTTGTAATAATGTTATATTTTTGTTAGTTGTCCTTATATCTTTTGTACACAAGTTGCATGTTCACAGTTTCTGTGTTTTTCCCCCCACAATCTCCTTTTTATTAGAGAATGTATTAATATTGTTTGGAGATGACAATCTGAATACTTCTAAAAAAAAAAAAAAAAAAAAAAGGTATTTGTAGCAGAAAAGGGGCATCTACTTTATGATATACTTAAAACACAAATAACTCCAGCATTTATGAGAGAAATGCCAATACAGAAGTTTATCTACCAAACTTTCTTCATCAGTTAAAAAGATACAAAATCCTTTAATTTAATATTATAATCAGGTATAGCATTTTTATTGCCAAAAACTCTCATGAATTTCATCAGATGCTGTCAATGAAACTTTCCAATATTTTGACAAGCAACTGGCTTGACATTTTCAAAAATGCCATATGATAAAAGGCCCAAGAGCCACAGTGACCATTTGTAACATTGTGAAAGATTTACATAGCTAAACTGCTTTTGTTGAATCATTCATTTAATGATGAACAGCAAAATGTTAATAACAGTAGCTACATTAATAATGGAGAAATAATGGACTCACTGCATAGTTGAAGCATGGCACTATACATAGGCACATAGCCTATAACGAAATCATTGCTGAGCAGACAATTTTCTTCTTCAGAACTAGCTCATAGAAAAACACGTACAGGCACATGGCTACATTACCCCAGCACTTACAAGCTAGCTGTGGGCATGTATTTTGTTGTTAGTTAGCTCCAAAGGAGGACATTATATTAAATCTCGGCAACAATTTCAGCCTGGGTTATGTGCCTCTCAACAGCTCAGTGCCTCACCTAGACAGCGAGTGGCTACCTACATTCTGTCCCTTATCTGTATTCTGCCCAGAACTATTAATATTGCCACAGAAGCAGATTTGAAACTGCAAAGGGTCAAATGGTTCATTGTGCCTTACAGTCATAAAACTCCAGTAAATATGCCCCTCCCCAATATTTCATCAATATTTAATTAAGCTAAGCCATAAAAAATATTATTTAGTAGGATAATTTACATAATTGTGTCTGTGCTGGCACGTTCTGATGACATAACCATACGAGTATTTCACAATGCTGTGACAGGTTCCAACTGACCAGTGGTCATTGCAGACAGTGTGAATAGATGAAAGGAGGACACAAATAGTAATTGTATAATCTATATAAACCTGTCATGTAACTGTCAGCACAGTGATAAAAAAAAAGAGTAAAATCATACCTAAGGGCACATGCTCCAAATGGTTTCAGTTGCATTGTCAACAATACTGAATGTGAAAGTTGGTAGAGGTCAAGGTGTTGTAGGTGAAGTGCATTCCGATTTTTATCTTTTTGTATGTCTATATTTGCAAATGGAATCTCTGATTCAGCAGATTTCATAGTTACATCCGTTAGGGTAATGCTTCTTTTTAGAAGTTTTATTTATTTATTTATTTTTTTAAAAAAGGACATTGTTTACAATACAGCATTGGGGGGGAAGGTGCAGTAGTTCACAGGCACATGATGATGTGGATACATTAAATAAGAAAGTTAGTGTATAGGAGTAGAAAAAGAGGAAAAATAATGAGTTGCATACATTTCATTGACAGAAATGAGAGTGGCCATGCTTGTAGAGTGGGTACAGCAGACTCCAATCTGGAGTTCACAGGTTTGATCCCAGATAGAGGGAGAGAGAAGGATTTTTCCTCATTTCAGCCCCTCTTGTATGGCCACAGATCCACTCATTCTGCTGTTAAGAGAATAATGGGGTATTTCATGGTGTAAAAACCCGCCAGGGTGCACAGGTCATTACCCACCCATTCCTAGAAGTGCAGTGAAGGAAAGCTCACAGTCAGGCTAACAACTGTTCGCAGGCTTGAGTAACTGACTTTACCATTACATTTTAGTAGATACAAGTACCAGTCACATTCTGATTACATCCAAGTGGAGCTACATTTCTCTTACGAGGTCCAACTGCTAGGACACCACTTCCTCGTATCTTGCCAGGCTGTAGAGGACAGCACACGTCATCTGGCAACAGGCTCTGTATATAGTGGGATGACAGGAAAGTGATTGTAATGTCAACAGTTCATCGTAAGTAGGAGTCGAAACAGGCATTGGTGGAGAAAAAATAAATAAATAAAAGAACATAAGACAAGCACTTAATACCATTTGTAAAAAACGACACTATCTAACTTTTTATACATGATTTGCTTCCTGCAAGGCACATTCCTAAAATTTGTGAAAAACACAATGGATGCAGACAGCACAAGCCAAACAATAATCTGAAACAAGATTATAAATTTATTGCGTCCCATTGTTTTATTCCAGCTTTGGAAGATATCAATGACCGGTTTACCTATCACCAATAAATTGTACTGAATTGTTGTAAGATATTTAATACTGTCTGAAGCACTGGTCCTCTTGTTTATTTCTACACTCTGTCCATTAAACTGTAACACCAGATAACATTATTTAAGACACAGGCTAGTACTTCTTATGATATGACTGATATGCATTTTTCAATATTAAACCCAGCTGTATCTAACATAATGCCCATTATTTTCTGTTGAAGTTATTCTCAAGCTCTCAACTGACACATATTTTTCCATACATTCTAAAATTATGGGGAAGCATCAGTTTCTAATGTATTTTGGTACATTGTCCATATTTACTGGTGTTGGATGACTGGTCAGTTCACCTGAGAATGTCGGGAAAACCTGACAGATCACTCGTGTGAGGCCAATCTATAAATGGAAAAAAATGTAAGCCATCTATGTGTGACATTTATTTACATAAATTTTGAATGATTCAGCTTTTGAATTCAATTAAGTTTGCATTTTTGTTGCAACTACAGTATTTGTTGCTAGTCTATTACGATATTATAACTTAAAGACAACCATTTGTTTGTGATATCAGTAACCAAAGAGTTTTTAAGGAGGTATCGTCTTATGTTCTGTACTGTTCATGGAAGTGTCTAGCTAAAAGCGTATCTGAACGCTTTGGTTGTGGTAGGTGTCTTCACCATTCCATTTTTTTATTTTCCCATTAAGACTGAACAGGAATGAGATGGAACTGTTCGACATCTTGATGGTGTGGAGGCTGTGTGTCAAATTCAAAGTGTGTGTAGAACTGTGAATCACATCGAGACACCTCCCTTTTGCTACCAAGAGCATCTCACAGGTTGTGGTATGTGCTTGGTTGCACAGCTGATAGCAAAGAGTAGGTCCTTGTCCTTCACATGCTTTTGTTTTTAATTTATAATCAGTAAAAAGAATTTTTAATGTTGGTAGAGTATGACTCATGAACAGTTTTATTTAAAGTCTTATACGTTTTCAATGATTGTTGAATTTACTGATGTTTAGAAAAAATAGTCTATTTAGTCTGGCATTTGTGATGCCGTTATAAATACTTACTACAGTAAAAAAGAATTGTTACAGATGTTTTCATCTATAAATACAGAAATTTTGAAGCAATATTTTTGTTACCAGTTACTCGAAATAAGACTTTTTTTTAGATGATAAACATTTTATGTAGAATAGCTTATTTGTACTAGCATTTAAGAGAGTGTTATAACATTTAGTGCAAAAAAAAAAGGAAATGTTATCTATAGCTACAGACATTGTTATCTATTTCTCCAGAAATTTTCTATTAATATTTTAGTTACCATTTACTTATTATGAGATATTTTGGAAATGAAACAGATGTAGAGTAGATGATGTTATTTAAAAATTTATGAGTAAAAAATAATGGTTCTAAGGTATATGGACAGTTATCACTGACTGATAAACCAGTGACCATGCCTGGAATAATGAAATAGCATCAAAACATCAATCTGCAGCCAAGGAACTCAAGGTATCCTCTTGTCAAAAGTTATTACAAGCAAAATAAAAAATAAAAAAATGATGTAAGTGGAAGCTGGTGTGAAACACTGATTTGATAGTTGCCACCATAAGAATACCACCTACCTGTTGGCAATGTCCCACGTAATGTATTTTGTCAACATACGTCTGTTAAATTACAAGGAGGCACAATGCCCGGCAAGTATTTACCTGCAAAAGGCAAAATTCCAAATTGTTATTGAAGAAACAATATCATGTAACTGACCCTATGATGATGTGCTGCCTGAATGCAAAGGCATGTACAACCATAACTTGTCAGTAGTACTTGTCAAGTATCTCTCCATTTTGTAGCATCTTTGCAGTTGTCACTTCCGATGATGTAAAGTGGGACACAGCTCAACCAAGGGTTCCATCACTTCTAATTTACATCTGTGCTAAGCTATGGCAGCAATTATTTGTGCCTGACAATGGCATAATGCTTTTGTTTCAATAGTAGAATAAGGATTTCTGAAGCCATAAAGGGAATATGAAGTCCATGTGGACCCATATTACATGAAGCTAATGCCATATGGTTTTACAAAACAATAACTACACCTATTCTTATCTATAATACAATTTCTGAGGAAGGGGAGACTTATTGGTTTGTAAGGCCACTTGGCATGTTGCACCATGCACCTGGTATATGGTATTACAATTCTCTTTCTGGTGTCACTGTCCACATATTTCCTGGCTGATAATTCATCCTATGCCATACGGCTATATTTGTCCAAAATCAAATGTCTGAAGATTAATCTTCCAAAATTAGCTGTTCTTAATAAAGGAGAGTGTGGGAAAGTGGATTTTAATTACTGGATCTGAAATAATTGTATGCCTGTTCTCCACTGTGCTGCCATAGCTGTTAATATTTGAAGGTATACATAAACATAATCTTAACTGATGTTTACAAATTCTTTACTTAGGTTCATTGAACTTTCTCAACTGGTAGGAGCCTAGGACCTTGTGGAGTGCTTTAGCACATACGAAAAGAGTTTCAGTAGCTTGTTTTTTGTTCAGGCTGTTAGTTTTCTTCCTACAGCTATATATACTTAATGTTTACTGCTTCTTCTGTCTGTCACTTTCTTTCTACAGTTGCATTTACATTTTAAAGTGTCAATTTCATTTTATAGAATTCCAATGACCTTACAGTCTGCAATGTTCAGTCCTATGCCTGTATTTTCATCTCTGAATTTCCAACAAAACAAGATTTTTAGTGTGGCTGGCATTTACACAGCAATATGATACACAGTTTTATACTTCATACCAATAATACCTTTAGAAATACAATTTTTCCACCATCAGTAATATGATTGTACCAGACAAGGTGTTCAATCAGCAAATCATGAGATAATGTTGGTGTTACACAGTTTCATTTATGTACTTTGAAATTGTTTGAAACATTGCTCATGAAAACAACAGTTGTCAAAAGCACTATTAAAAATTTTAATTAAAAAGCAGTCTTGACCACATAAAATAATTTATTTTAATTTTAAAAGGTGACCAGTTTCAATCTGTGTGAAAGCATCTTCAGACCAGTTACCCTGTGGAAGGAGTCTGAATAGAGGCCTTCATTCATATATCAAAATTTCCCTTTGGCAGGGTTCTTCTCTTCATAAAACCTGTATTTTTTAAATAGTGTATTACTTGAAGCCTGCTTACGGATTATCAAATCATATTTATGCATTAAAGACACATACAATAATCAAGTTTTGTAATAACTGTTCATTAAGATCAAGTATTGACTAAAATACATGGATCTTTTCGACCACTCAATTGATATTTTGCAAACATTATTAGCATTGAAATCAAGAGGTCTTTAGCAACAAGAACTAAATGCAAAATAATATTTTTACAAAATGGCCTCAGGGATCATAATGAATATAATGGTTATTGCAATTAAATGGTCTACATTAAGTCACACATATACATCATATAAAAAAGTGCTGATTTTTGTAGTGTTTTCCTCTTCCCCTATAAATTACAGAGATATCACACAAATGTAATTGCACAGTATCCACATTTAGTCTCACTCAGTTTCAGTTGTGCTATACTGATTACTGTAGGCAGCCCTGACATGCACACAGATCAGTTGATAGTGCCACGAAGCCAGTCTGCCAAAATAATGGATGGAACTGGTTCACTGTGCAAAGATCAAATTTCCTCATTCTTACTTTCCTCAGTATTTATTACGATGTCCAGTAGATCTTTTCCTTCTGCATATTACAACTGAAGTATTTCTGGATAAAAAACAAACAGAGGTAAACTTTAATGGCAGATGTTACCAGCATGGTCACTGTTCTTTCTCTCAGTGAGAACAACCTCCTACTTTCATCATATGAGAACTGAAGATTTTCCCTTTTTGTGTGTAGGTGAAATACTTACTATATATACGAGTGATGTATCTTAAGAATTTATACACTTGTACTTGCTCAACAATAGAACTCTTCCTACAAGTGATAGGAGGACATTTTGTTTCTTCATAAAATATCATTGACATGGACACAGTAACACACAGAATGAGAACTATATATCTGGTGATACAATAATATTTACAATTATAGTTGTGATGTTTTTAAGCAATAAGGTTATGAGCAATTCAGAGTTTTAACATGTTTGTAGTGCATTTGTCAATATTAATTTCATAATACTGGACAAACTCCAAACAAAATAGCATGACACAAATGTTATTAGCTACCTTTTTACTGTCAAAAGTGAAGCATGAAATTCCAAAATGAGTACAATGAAGACATAGAAAAATTGATGTAAGTAAAATGATTTTAGGAAACTGTGTTCTGGTCAGTTTCATTTCTTTAGTTTGTTCTTTTTATAGTTTGCTGTTGAAAATTTAAGTAATCTAATATATGTGAAAAGTGTTGATTTCCAGCTTTTCAAATTCTCTTGCTGCAGTTTCCTGAGACATTAAAATAAGTTTTTTTGTTACTATATTACAAATATTCTAATTGTGTGAAGAATGTGACCTGTCTTGTAGTATGTAGTGTGTTTTAAATGCAATGCAAGGGATGAGCCTGAAGTAGTGAAAATATATAAGAACAGTCTTGTTAGGTAAATGTCTGTTCTAAATTTGTAGTTCCCAAAATGTGTTCCTAAGATTATTAAGTCATCTGCATGTAAAGAACTGAAAAGTAAATTTAAGACTGAATTATTCACACACTAGGAAACCAAATGATCTGATGGTCTCATAAACAGAGGATTACTGTATCATGCATTTGCTGTAACTTAATTTTTCTGTCTTTACCTTCCCCCCCCCCCCCCCCCCCCCCCCTATCAGTGTCATCATTTGTTGAACTTTAATTTCTTCCCGTAGCTACCATTTATGAAAACAAGCATTTCCTCATTTTGGCTCTCCTCTCCAACTCCTTATAATTTCATCTTCAGTGTGTGTGTGTGTGTAAATAGTTATGCCATGCCATCACAGACTGGTTTCCTATTGTAATTTCAAAATAGCTTTAAAGACATTTTAGGCTCATCCTCACTTACTAAGGCAAAAAAAGAAAAATGAAGGAGCAGTATCACCAAAAAAAAAAATTAATTTAGCAGAAAGAGCTGGAGTGTGAGCATGGTAATATTTTTGTCTCAAGATTATTCATGCAAATTGTAGAATTAACAACAGACATTTCAATCCATGCACCGTATGTCCTCTTTCAGTTAGTTTCCACAAAGTTCTGGACACATAACTATTAATGCCATTATCTCGCATTGGCCATACAGTTAGTGAAATTAAACTTCTCTCTATGCTTTCCCAACAACTGAATCCCACAGTCCTATAAAACTTTGAGTGAAATTTCTTCAGCTCTGCAATCTGGTCTTTTTAAACACCATTACAGTTTCTAGCAATACCACTTTTGAAATAATACAATTTTCTTATCTGAGCTGAGATAATAAGTCC
Organism: Schistocerca serialis cubense; assembly: GCF_023864345.2. Taxonomy (NCBI): domain Eukaryota; kingdom Metazoa; phylum Arthropoda; class Insecta; order Orthoptera; family Acrididae; genus Schistocerca; species Schistocerca serialis. The sequence continues at coordinate 31,720,394 of NC_064649.1, forward strand.
TCGCTTTGTGTTCTTTTCAATCCCTCAAGACACAGAAATATCAGCTGCAACAAAAAGGTATGGCCAAACATTCAGGAAATACTACTGACACACACAAAAAGGAAACGTGTCACACAGGTGTTAATCAGATAATTTGTAGCAGCTGTTGCTCCTGTCGAAACTGAAGTAATGACAATCTTGTTACTGTTGAGCACAGCAGTAAGGATGAAGAGCACAAAAGATTTACTCATCCTATGCAGTTACTTTAGTACTGATGCCACCAACTCTAGTGTGCAGCTTCTCACTAATTTCTTGAAACATATCTCAACCTTACACTAAAAGACAGATCAGACATGTTGCACATAGCACAATAACTTACAGAACTTTTTTATTTTACTTCAAAGGGTTAGACAAAATATTACCAAAGTTTGGTCAGTAGATCAGCTTTGTGGGACATTCCACATAAGCACCTTCATTTTTCTTCTGCCAAGAATATAAATTTTTATTATGTATGATCAAACACTATATGTAAATAAAAGTATTTGTTACATTCCAATAAAGACTAGTTTGATACAAATGAGCTGTATTAGTTCATTTCCTGCTCAATAAGACAGAAATTGATACCAAAAGAAACTAAAAGGTTCAAGAGACTTTTCAGGTGTCAAATATCTACGATATATATATGCAGACTGAAGCCACAAATGAAAATTTGTTCCAAGGCCAGGATTCGAACCCGGATCTCCTGCTTATTAGGCAGATGCGCTAACCACTTCACCACCCTGGCACAGTGGCTTTGCAGAATTGGACGGACTACTCAAACACACCTCACTCCTCAGTCCATATTCCCATTCATGCCTCAGCCCACTTCATATTCCCCACTTGCTCTGACAGCATTACACAGGTTCTCCAACTACATTGGAACAGCACCTCAGCAGTAAACAAAACAAGGGATCCTTCTTGGGGGAAGAGGTCCCTGGAACCACATAATTTCATTTCATTGAAGTGCCCATACCTAGATTTCAAAACAGGATCCACCATTTTGTTTGCTGTTGTGGTGCTGTCCCAATACAAATGAAGAGACTCTGCAATGCTGTTCAAGTTAAGGGGAAATACAGGGTATACTTAAAGTTTGGGAACACTTTAAATTATTTATTGCACAAGATCTAAACATTGAACAGATGTCATAGATATTGCATTTTGAAGAGAAACTCTGAAAGTCTTTTCCACAAACATTCAATATGCAAACCATGAATGGCCCGGCAGACGTCAATACGGTAATCAAATTGTTGCCATACCCGTCCCAACATGGCATCGTTGACTGTGGCAGTTGCTTCCCATATTCTCTCCCGGAGCTCTGCTACATCATGTGCTATAGGTGGTACATACACCAGATCTTTAACATGTCCCCACAGGAAAAAGTCACATGGAGTGAGATCTGGTGGTAGCAGAGGCCATTTCATTAAACAGCTGTCCCCTTCTGTAGCACAGCCGATTCGTCAATGCGGCAACTCAGTGTTCAGGTACCCACAAACTTCACTATGAAAATGGGGTGGAGCCCCATCCTGCTGAAAGATAAACGGAGATTCCAATTGAATTTGAGACATCAGCCATTGCTGCAACATGCCCAAGTAGGGATACCTTATGAATGCCTCTAATTTGCACTCCATATTCTCTTCACTCGCACTTGGATGTCCGCTTATCTTTGCCAGGCACAAGCAACCCATCATAATGAATTTGTTATGCCAGTGGCAAATGGCCTTCCTTGTTGGTGGCTTCTTACCATACTTGGTTCTAAACATCCATTGAACAGCTGTAGCAAACTTGTTTTTGTTGAACTCCAACAGACAGAAAGCTTGCTCCGCACCTGAACTCGGCATGTTTGTGACTAGCACTGATTATTGGCAAATTACCAAACTACACTGTGGTGGTATACATGAAAAAAAAAAAACTTTCAGGGTTTCTCTTCAAAATGACATATGTATGATATCTGCACAATGTTTGGTTCTTGTGCAATACATAATTGGAAGTGTTCCCAGACTTTATGTACACCCTGTACTATGTGGGCTGAGGTGTGATGTAAATTTGGATTGAGAAGGGAGACTTGCTATAGTGGTAGTCCATGCAGTTGTGAAAAGCTATTGTGCCAGGGTGACGTAGTGGTTAATGCATCTGCCTTGTGAACAGGTGACCTGCTTCAATCCTGGCCTTGGTATAAATTTTCATTCGTTGCTTCAGTCTGCATATATACATCATAGAAATTGATATGTTTATTACAAATGAACGTAACAAAGTTAGCCAGAAAGCCAGCAGTTTATGAAAAAAGTGCTGAAATTTCCTTTTATGTCAATCACTTGCAGTTTACGCACTACATTGGGACAAAAACAGAAATAGGTAACAGGTACTTGCGTGTCTAGCTACAAAGGATAATGTTTCACTGCATGCATGAATTTTCTATTCTTTAATCACCCTCTCTCTTTCCCTCCCTTCCCTCCCTCCCCATACTTCCCACTGTATGATATATTAGGGTTTCCTCACATTCCATTCGCTTACAGACTGTGGAGAGAATGATTGCTCAGTGCCTTTGTGAGTGCTATAGTTAGTCCAGTGTGGTCTTTACAGTGCTTTTGGGAGCAGCACATCAGGAGCTGAAGCATGTTCCTACATTCCTCAATAGTAGTTCTTGAAAATTTGCAAATAATACGTGCCAGATAGGGTTGATAGAAGAGATAGAGAAGATGCAATGGAGAGCAGCGCGCTTCATTACAGGATCATTTAGTAATCGCGAAAGCGTTACGGAGATGATAGATAAACTCCAGTGGAAGACTCTGCAGGAGAGACGCTCAGTAGCTCGGTACAGGTTTTTGTTGAAGTTTCGAGAACATACCTTCACTGAGGAGTCAAGGAGTATATTGCTTCCTCCTACGTATATCTCGTGAAGAAACCATGAGGATAAAATCAGAGAGATTAGAGCCCACACAGAGGCATACTGACAATCTTTCTTTCCACGAACAGTACGAGGCTGGAATTGAAGGGAGAACCAATAGAGGTATTGAAAGTACCCTCCTACACAAACCTTCAGGTGGCTTGCAGAGTATGGATGTAGATGTAGACGCAGATGCAGGATGATCTTCAAGAATTTGCAAGTTCAGATCTTTCAATATTTCTGTTATGCTCTCCTGTACCCTCTCTGTGTACATTCAGTATACCACTCCTAACCCTTTACGCATCAGAATGGCCTAGCCAGCAAAACAATGAAATACATGTCAGTATGTACTCTTTGAGAATAGTAATCAGTAAAACTGCTCAATTTACTATGTATTTCCAAGTCCAGAATGTGTGATGATAAACATTTACACCAAAGAATCAGGAGCACAAAATCATATATAGTAGTTTTACTATTATAGTTTGAAAACATCTGCAGGAAATTATCAATGAGAGTTTCTGTTACACACATATGCCCTCAAAAGGAAGGCAAACCCCAAAGGAAAGAGGTTCACATCCATCTTTAGATCATGCAAATCAATCTACATTTGGAGCCACATCAGTACCAGAGTCAACTTCACAACTTTTATAAAATTCTTCTTCAAGCACAGTGCAAGCCATCTGTAGTCAAGCTGTTTACTTTCACGCCATTCGTAAGAGACAGCAAACAGTCACATCCCCTCTTCAGTAATATCATATCGACCAGAGAAACAATAAATTTGTTTTTCAGGTTCTACGTTCATGTCAATAGCTACTCGCTTGATTCATTTTGTCCAGGTTACTTAGAATATACCTCCACTTTGTTGCAACCATTTCTTGGTTTTTTCATGCTAGCTGCAAATTAGATCTTAATAGTTTTCATACATTTCCACCTTACCATTGGATCACTATGGCATAATGTGTTTAGGTCCCATTCACCATATTGGATTTGAATCTATGCATCTGGCAGCTGTTTTATTCAATGACATACCGTCAACTGGTGGTGTTTCATTATGACTGAAAACAAATGTTGGGTACCAAGTTATGAGTCTTTTAGCTCTAATGTTTTAGTTATATGATACCAATATCTTAATATTCTTATGTAAAAGTTTTTAAAGTTTTTCAAAAAATAAAAATAAATAAAAATCTTAAAATAATTTTAGAAAATTATCATATTATATTTGAGGATGTCACAGGGTTGTTATTCCTTCTTAATTTATTGTTACACAGCTGTTCTCCTGAAAATGTGGTAATTAGTGATATGAAACCAGTAATGATCTAAAAGTAAAGGACTACATACAGCTGAAACAGTTAATTAACATCCAACTTGTAGCTGTGGTAGTCTTGGTTACAAGCTTAAGTATAGTAATATTTGAAATGGCACAGACAGTATTAAATCATCTGCATTGGTCTGCTCCAAGTTCTGCACGCTCATCTGTAACATATTCCCAGTAGTTCAATACACAATTAGTCAGAACTCCATCTGCCGTCAACCTACACCATATCCATCACATCACTGCTATAGATCTAAGAAAAAAATTCATGGATGTCAATACAACCCCACTATATATAAAAACCAACCAAAAATGAGTAAATAGTATGTCTATTACAGTTGAGAATGTGGATAAACTATTTTCATCATGTTGCACATTTTCTGTAATCATCCTACATCTGCACTGTTGGTAGAAATAATTCATATTATCTCAGCAGCTGACACATTTGATATAATCTGTGAAACAATATTATCTGAAATTATTAACTCTTTATTAGAAGAAACATTTCACACTATATATTCTGCAAAAATTGGAAGTAACTAGGAACTGAATTCACGATAGTATAATTGCTTAAATGAACGATGTCGAAGAAAACTAACTGTATACATGCTTACACATGACTCCCAGATTGATTTTATCCTTTTTGATGTAAGAAACTTTCATGTGAATTAAACTTACCATTGTTTATATACAAGGTAACCTCGGGTTGTTGGCATTTATTCAGTGCTGTTTGGACACGGCTTGGGTGGCTGGGTAAAACTTTTCTTTGTATTGCAATTTTGGGCCACATATAGAGGAACTTCATAAAAAAAACAAGGGTTCCTATATTTAATTATCTTTTTTGTTAATTTACTACTCACTTGCTTATGAAAGGTCCCCCAGTATTAAATTACCACCATTACACAAGGAAACTCAAGCCCAAAAATAATATTTAAACCTGCCACGAGCCATCCCAAAGTGCTTACACTTTATTATCTTGGCTACGAGAATAGAAATCTCTGATCAAATACTGTTGTGTTTATTATTTTTTGCGCTTTAGTGAAAGGATTTCAATACTATCACTGGTATTTACAGTTTGAAATTGTATCACTTTTCACTTCGTGAAAACATTAACTGACTTTCCCACTTAAAACGTCATAGTAATTCAGTCTCCTTTTTTTCATATGCAGCAGTTAAGGCTCATATGGCTCTAAGCACTATGAGACTTAACATCTGAAGTCATCAGTCCCCTAGACTTAGAACTGCCTAAACCTAACTAACCTAAGGACATCACACACATCCATGCCCAAGGCAGGATTCGAACCTGCGACTGTAGCTGAAGCGCCTAGAACTGCTTGGCCACCGCAGCCGGCGCAAGTAAGGCTAGTCAGCATTAAGCAGATGAAAAATGAACATCTCAGGGTCTTACGTTGGTGTCTAATTTTTATGAAAGAATATTTTAGAGGGTAATATGAAAAGATGCGTATTTTCCAGTTAATTTGATAATTTTGACACCAAACATTTATGTTTATATTCCAATCCTTCTTTAACATTTTAAAATGTTTTGAAGCACCTGTGCTAGCAGAATAGAAATGCAGAAAACACAAGTCCAAAAACAATTTACTGGACTCACCAAATCGAAACAATAATACAATCTACATTGACAATTACTTAATAAGCTGTGCCTTCGGTCCATGATAGATCAACAGAGATATAGTTTTCAAATCCATCCACAAATGTTATGCATTGTCTTCTTGTAGGCTCCTGTGAAACATAGTAGTCAGTGCCACACTTAAGCATGAAAATGGTTCTGTGCATTCCTTTGTGCTCGAGAGGTGTCTTATCTAGTGAACTCTGATCATCGAATGATGAGCCTGTCCTAAACTTCTCACATGACATACCCAGGTATGTACCGCATTGCCTTGTACAGTATTGTTTGAATCATTAAATACCGGTGCGGTAGATGGGAATAAAAGGAAATAGCAGAGCACATTGTACACTGATATCAAAAAAGTTTGGGAAATTGCATGGAATGTTACATTAATATGCATTCTTTCCAAAATGTCAAATGGTACCAACACCACAAAGTATTATTCAATGTTCCCTGCTTAGACGTCTGTACTTTTGGTTCTGGCATGAATTCACAATTGAGTTTCATTGCTGCTGCTGTGGCATGTAAATCTTTCACACACACAATCAGGTGTTCTACTGTGCTTGCGGGTATGGCTAGTGATATACTTGCATCAGTGCCACACTGCCCACCCTCAGTGCTGATGCTCAGTTTGGAGTCCACTGCTATACCGGTTTGTTGTACAGTGCTACAACCCATACATTCCTAATAGACAGCTGTCGCCTCCACTTTATCCACCAAGGCTGTCAAAGACAAATCAGCCATAATAAATGCAGGAAAGCTTCTGGCTAGTCATTTATCTCCAACAGATCTTGTTTCTCGTAATAGTGTAATAGTTTATGTAATCAACTCTCTGAAGTTAATATTATTTAATTAATTCAGTTTTAAGGACCTCAATTTTGAGAAGCTAACAAATTTTATGCTTGCTTACCTTGAGCCTCACCCAAGTGTGCCACAGCGCAATGAAATCTGTCCACCAAAGCCAGAATGCCACGTTGGAGGGGAAAGACAAAAACATGGTCTCAACATGCTCTCTACATGCTGGAACCATAGGTGCAGTCATTTACACCGAAAGGTGGGAAGTTTTACATTTCTGAAGTTCCTACCTTGAACTGTAGAGGCTGTATGAGCATGTGAAGAGCTTGCCTCTTTATTAACATACAGCACTGCTGAATGTTGAGGCGACTTTGTGGCTTTGATTTGATCATAGTGCTGCCGGTGTATTATCCGAGACATCTTGTTAATCATGCTGAGGTCACCACTTTAGTTATCCTATTTAGCATGAATGGAAGGAGTTAAAGGAGAGTACACTGACCACACATGAAAAATTACACACTATAATTTGTCTGAAAAACAAATTACAACATCTGCACATTAGCACCAAAATCAGCTCATTAACACCAAAATCGTGCATAAAACAAGAACAAAGAACTATATCATCAAGATAACAAACACTGAAAAAAACAGGTCACTGCAGTTTCTGTCACTCTGATCAATATCACTTGTCGCTGCAGACCAGTCACCATTGTTGCATCTTCCTTTGACACAGCATCGAAGAGACAAGCACCAACAATGACGCACCTAGAGGCAAGGCTAGACACAGCAGGGCAACACATCTATAGTCTGCAAATCATTGTGAAGTCATGGCAGAGGGTACATCCCATTGTACCAGCTGTTTGGGATTTTTCCATTCTGTGCACACATGGAGCATGGGAAGAATGATAGACGAAATACCTCCATGCATGGTGTAATTACGAGGGTTATTCCAAAAGTAAGGTCCGGTTATAAAAAAAAAATCAAAACTAAAATGTTTTTTTCAAAACAATTGTTTTATTTACATTCCTTACATCTTTATCTATTTTTCTACATAACTTCCATACTTATTTAAACATTTGTCACATCGTTCAACAAGCTTTTGAATGCCCATGTTATAGAAATTGGCCGCCTGTGACGATAACCAGTCCTTAACTGCTTCTTTCACTTCATCATCTGTGTCGAAGCGCTTGCTGCCGAGAAACTCCTTTAAGTAACGGAACAGGTGGAAATCACTTGGCGCCAGGTCCGGACTGTAAGGAGGATGGTCCATCTGTTCCCATCCAAATTTCTTGATCAGAGCTTGCGTTTCATTTGCACATTATCCCGTCCTTCATTAAAAGCTCGCACCCACTTGCGCACTTTACTGTCGCTCATTATGTTAGGACCGTACACTTCAGTAATCTGCCGACGGATTTCCGCCGCTGAATTGTTTCTTGCAGACAAAAACCGTATCACTGCCCTTACTTCACAATCGGCGGGCTGATCAATTGTCTTAAACATTGTAAAGTGACACTGTGAACTACACTCAGCAACAGTAACAAAGCGAATGGCGGCGTTTGACGCGCAAGGCTTGCCGGGAGTCGGCGCGCATGCGTGTTTTGTCATTGGCGCCAAATTTCAATAGTTACGGTGAATCGGACCTTACTTTTGGAATAACCCTCGTAGTTTAAATGTTGTTCTGTGTTTCCTCTGTGAATGATATACAGAGAGGTCCAGAAAATATAAACACTCTTTGATAGTCAGGGTTGATTGTACAAAATGACATACCATTACAACTCACATGAGGTGAAGGTTATTTTGTTTGTTCAAAGTGACACTCATTAGCAGCCAAACGATCTTTAAGCCACTGAACTGTTGACCAAACTACAGCTGTCAGTGTTGCCAGTGTCATACCTGCACAGAACACCTTGATGGTTTCTCATAGCTTGTTCATAAACATTTTTCATACTCTGGTGAGTATGAATGACTCCTCTTCGACCTTGCCATAATCCGGGTAGATTTTCATCCATTGTGGTAGTGAGCCGGAGTGCCATCTTGTTTTAGATAAAATCTTCTGTTTCCAAACAAAATTAATGTTTGCAACATATGAATCATGTGATGACAACACCACACATTAATAGCCAGTAGATTAACATTTGCCCACATGAGAGGGAGGATGTTTAGGGGCGCAGCACTCGCAGTTGTGGCAGTTTATTGTACCTTTTAATTTGAATAGTGCCTCATCAGATCAGATAACCAACTCTGCATACCGTTCATCCTTACGAAGCATGCCTTCAAATCACTTGCAGTACTCCATCATTCAATCTGGGTCGTTCTCGTTCGTGCAGCAATCTTGGAATGTACACTTTCCACTTTGCAACCTTCAGAATTTGTCATACACTCGATCGGCTTATCCCGCTTTCTGGTGCAACCTGCTTCACAGATTTTTGAGGTAGCCTAGCAAAATGTTGCAACACAGCAGCACTGGGCACTGGACTTCAAATGACAATCTTACTTCATTCAATGCTGCACCGCCATCTGCTGCAAAACGTGCATCAGGACCTGCTGAGAAAACATGCAAAACTGCAATGATGTCATTTCCAAAGATATCAAATATCAAAGAATATATACATTTTTCTGCATCCCTTTGTATAGAGAGTTTTAGTATATTCCTCCCTCAGTCATTATTTAAAGTCTGCTCTTGAAACTTTGTAAGTAGGCTTTCTTGGGATAGTTTATGTCTATCTTTGAGAGCCTGCCAATTCAATTTCTTGAGCATCTCTCCAGCTCTCTCCCAAATGGGTCAGACGATCCTGTGACTACTGGTGCTGCCTTCTCTGTATAAGTCCTGTATCCTCTGTTAGTCCTATTTGCTATGGGTCCCACACATGTGAGGAATATTCTACAATGGATAACATGAGTGATCTGTAAGCAATTTCCTTCATATACTGATTGCAGTTCTCCAGTATTCTACCATACACTGAAGTTTACCACCTGCTTCACCCACAACTACGCCTATGAGAGTGTCCCATTTCGTATCCCTACAAAGTGACACCCAGATATTTGTGTGAGTTGACACATTCCAACTGTGATTCACTGATATTATAGTCATAAGATAACACTTTTTTTTACTTTTGTGAAGTGCAGAAACTTGTTTCAGACAGTATTTGATTATCAATAACTGTATCATCTGCAGGAAGTCTGAGACTTACTATTCTTGGCAATGTCATTAATATACAACATAAACAGCAAGAGTCCCAACACACTTCCCTGGGACATACCTGAAGTTACTTTTACAGCTGACGACTCTCCAGCCAAGATAACATACCGCATCATCTGCCCTCCCACAAAATCCTCAATTCAGTCCCAGTTTCACTAGATACCCTACACGGTCATACTTTTGACAATAAGAATGGATGAGGTACTGCTTTTCAGAAATAATTAAATATTGCATCTAGCTGACTGCCTTGATCCACAGCTTTCAATGTGTCACATGAGAAAAGTGCAAGTTGGGGATTGCATTACTGATGTTTTCGAAATTCGTGCTAGTTGGGATGAAGGAGGTCAATCGATTCATACATCTGAGGTCAGAACATGTTCTATGATTCTACACCAAATCAATGTCAAGGATATTTAAAGATAGTTTTGTGGATCATTCCTACTACCCTCATTGTAAATAAGCATGACTTGGGTTTTCTTCCAGCTACAGGTCACTGCTTCTTGTTTGAGGGATCTATGCTAAATTACAGTTATTCAGCTGTTTCTTCAGACACTAACACTTATTTCACTCACCTTTTTAGTTGTATGAGGGTTAAACTGGGACACTTCTCCTGATCCATGGCTGTACATAAATATTTGAAAATGGGGTTAAACATTTCAGCTTTTGCATTGCTACCCTCAGCTTCAGTTCCTGTCTCAATCATACGTGACTAGACACTATGGTATCACTAACAGCCTTTTCATATGGCCATAATTTCTTAGGGGTTTTGTGAAAGACCATTACACAATATTCATTTTTTCAGAGAAGTCTCGGTTTCATCCAAGCACACGATGGATGCATTTGTGTATCAATGCTCCAAGAACCACCATTATCATTAACACACTGCATCCATCACTGTCATCTTGAAGTGAGGTTACATATACAAGCTTGCAAAAATGTTTACAAAGTTGCTGGTGGAAGAGGGTATATGTGTAAGCATACGGGTGAAACCTGAGAATGTGTAAAATGTGACTCTTAGGGAAAATAGAGACTTCTGCATACAAACAGCCCAGGAATTATATCCTATGTTATAATACCATGCCGCACAAAATAGTACAGAAAGAGCTTACCATACACACCCGTGTTGCCTGTGGCTGAAGTGTTAATCCCAAATACATCATTCAAGTTTCCATGCTAGAAGAGAGGAGAAAAATGTGTGAAATTTCAAAGTTGAAAAAAATGTGTTCATTGTGGCTGGGACCTTCTTATTCTTAAAGTCTATGGATGCTACACGGTTCCAAATGCAGTCATAGAGCTACAAATTCTGCATTCCATTTGGTATGCTTCACAGAAATTTGAAAAACTGAAGATACGTGGATCACCATGGTACAGTCTTAGGCTCCTAAAAATTGATTCTACCAACCAATTTAAGGAAGGTTTCTTGAGATTTAATTGGGACCACTTTGAGCTCCACAGCTGACTGGCATTAATATTACACTGAAGTGACGAAAGTCATGGGCCAGCTACAAGCACATATACAGATAGTGGTAGTATCACATACACAAGGTATAAAAGGGCAATGCACAGGCAGAGCTGTCAATTGTACTTAGGCGATTCATGCGAAAAGGTTTCCAATGTGATTATGGTTACACGATGGGAATTAACAGACTTTGGACACAGAATTGTAGGAGAAGTAAGATGCACGAGATGTTCCATTTCGAATTGTCAGGGAATTCGATATACTGACCCCCACAGTGCCAATAGTGTGCTGAGAATACAAAATTTCAGCAATTACCTCTCACCTTTGACAACGCAGTTGCAGGCAGCCTGACTGAGAGCAGGTGTGTTTGCATAGGGTTGTCAGCGCTAACAGACATGCAACAGTGCACGAAATAATGGCAGAAATCAATGTGGGATGAACAACGTACACATCCGTTAGTACAGTGCACCGAAATATGGCGTTAATGGGCTATGGCAGCAGACAACCTACACAACTGCCTTTGCTACCGGCACGACACCACCTGCAATGTCTACTGGGCTCATGGGATCAGTTGGACCTTAGATGACTGGAAAATCTGTGGCCTGGTCAGATGACTCAGTTGGTAAGAGCTGACGGTGGGGTTCAAGTGTCGTGCATACCTCATGAAACCATGGACACAGGTTGTCAACAAGGCACTGTGCAAACTGGCGGTGGCTCCATTAGAGCGTGAGCTGTGCTTACATGACATGGGCTGGGCCCTCTGGATGATCAGCTACTTGGAGATCAGTTATGGACATCATGTTTCCAAACAGTGGTGGAATTTTCACGGCTGATAATGCGCCATGTCACCGGGCCACAATTGTTTGTGACTAGTTTCAAGAACATTCTGGACAATTCGAGCAATTGGTTTGGCCAAACAGATTTGCCAACCTGGATCCCATTGAACGTTTATTGGGGCACAATTGAGAGGTCAGTTCATTCACAAAATCCTGCACAGGAAATACTTTCGCAATTATGGATGGCTATAGAGGCAGCGTGGCCCAATACTCCTGCAGGGGATTTCCAACGACTTGAGGCCACACCACGTCAAGTTGCTGCACTATAGTAGGCAAAAGGATGTCGGACACGATACAAGGAGGTATCCCGTGACTTTTGTCGCCTCAGTGTAATGATTAAGCAGACCCACCACAGCTATGTTACAGTCAACTTCATTCATTAGAACATCAGTTGCTGAGTCATGATTTTAGAGGCAAAATCTGGAAATGATGGCCATACAAGCATTCTGCCAACTGCCTGGCAGAAGTGTGGCAAGCAGTAAGTACCTGGAACACAGTATGTTGTGTGCTCACCACGTTTCTGTCAGGTGGGCGGCAGCATGTTTACATGGCCATCATTTACAGATTTTATGTCTATTACATAACACAACTAGTACTCTTAAATCTCTGGCATAATTCGGCCACCTGATCTAAAAAACAAAACTTGTTATGATACAATAAATAACAAGTTATATACATGGAGGTGAAAAGAGATTCCTGGATTTCCCAGTTAAAAATACACTTTTCCTCAGGTGAAAATACACTACACCCTGGGTGAAAGTACGTTTTTATGTATTAAGTTACAATACAGTTTCCCTAAAAGCTGTAAAACTTACCAATCCTTTGAATGATACAGGTTTTACACACCAGCATAGGACTTCCCGACACCTTACAATATGAAACCCAGCAAAAAATGCATTTTGGAAGGATCTTTGATGTGCGGAAACATGTACACTGCATATTTTCGTGTTATGGGAGTATTAATACGAATTCCACCAAATACAGCATGGTAATTTCTGAAGCACTGAAACCGAGAATGTGATGTGGTTTTGTTAGCCAGCCATAGCTCATGTTAAGTGATCTCACCAGCCAATGACAGCAAATTTTCAGAGCATAGGATATGATGTAGTTGGCACTACTCACTATTAAGTAGTGCAAACACACAGATATCAGACACAAAGTAGCTACTACCCAGTGAAAGTGAGGAAACGGGAGCAAATCAACCCACAATGTACAACCACCAAACATTTCCAACTTGTCTTAAGTCAAGGAAGAGTTTTATATATCGGACAGTACCATTAGAAGGCCAACCTGAGACCTGCCGCCTACCTTTTTGATTGGACACACTGCGAAAAACAAACCTGCACCCCAAAAAGGAACTCTGAAGATAAGCAGTGTGAATGTGGAGAGAGAGAGAGAGAGAGAGAGAGAGAGAGAGAGAGAGAGAGAGAGAGAGAGAGAGAGAGAGAGAGAGAGAGACGTACATCTGTGCAATGACAAGGCCATTAAAGCTGCAGAGTTTTGGAAGAAGAGAATTTAGACATTCTTGCCAGGACACGTAAAGTAAGTACACAAACATGAAAAGTTAATGCTTTAAGTTACTATACATTACATACAGTATAGTTATAACAAAAACCTAAGCTTTCACATATAATATTTGTCATCCCCCGCCCCACTAGGGTATGGTTAGGCTGGATCCTAAGCATGATTATAAATTTCAATTTCTAGGTTACCTAGCTGAATAAATGAGCCTTTGAGCACTTTTCCACAGGAAAGTCAAATTGCTCAAGTACTCACCTCACACTTTTTTCTTGAGAACAATTATACTTTTTGCTATCGTTATTGCATAATTTGTAATCTATGAAAGAACTAAAAATAAATATGAAAACTCTTCTTGAAGCTTGGCCTTTTTTTAGGATGTGATACTTTTTATATCAAACACAGATGCACCAATAAAATTTTAAAAAATGGCATAAATGGCTCGTCTACTGGGCCAGAAATTTTTCTAAGTGGCTGGTCCTCAAAGTGCTCAGTTTTGAATATGAATCAAGTGCTCCAAGATTCAAGAAATTCATCATTCTCACCTGTAATGTAATTCATATTCCATAAAAGAAAACTGACTTTGAAAATAATGCTTCTCATATCATCATCCACAGTATTTTCCTGCGACCCGTGCACTACACACCGGAAGCAGCTACTAGGGTAGCAGAGTACGTGTGGCGTGCACACGGGGGTTTTTTTAGGTTAGAGGGACCCCCCCTTGGGCGAAACGATAAAATACCTGACGGCTTACCAGAGAGGACATTATCATCGTTGATAAAGAACGTCCGTCCTCAGAGACCAAAAACAGGAAAAGTTAACGTAATATTGGTAAACTGCAGGAGTATCCAGGGCAAGGTTCCTGAATTAGTATCTCTTATTGAAGGAAATAGTGCGCATATAGTATTAGGAACGGAAAGTTGGTTAAAACCGGAAGTGAACAGTAACGAAATCCTAGACACAGAATGGAATATATACCGCAAGGATAGGATAAACGCCAATGGTGGAGGAGTATTTATAGCAGTAAAGAATTCAATAATATCCAGTGAAGTTATTAGCGAATGCGAATGTGAAATAATCTGGGTTAAGTTAAGTATCAAAGGTGGGTCAGATATGATAGTCGGATGCTTCTATAGACCACCTGCATCAGCAACCGTAGTAGTTGAGCGCCTCAGAGAGAACCTGCAGAACGTCGTGAAGAAGTTTCGTGATCATACTATTGTAGTAGGTGGAGACTTCAATCTACCAGGTATAGAATGGGATAGTCACACAATCAGAACTGGAGCCAGGGACAGAAACTCTTGTGACATTATCCTGACTGCCTTGTCCGAGAATTACTTCGAGCAGATAGTTAGAGAACCAACTCGTGAAGCTAACGTTTTAGACCTCATAGCAACAAATAGACCGGAACTTTTCGACTCCGTGAATGTAGAAGAGGGTATCAGTGATCATAAGTCAGTGGTTGCATCAATGACTACAAGTGTAATAAGAAATGCCAAAAAAGGAAGGAAAATATATTTGCTTAACAAGAGTGATAGGGCACAAATCGCAGAATATCTGAGTGACCACCATCAAACGTTCATTTCTGAGGAAGAGGATGTGGAACAAAAATGGAAAAAATTCAGAAACATCGTCCAGTACGCCTTAGATAAGTTCGTACCGACTAAGGTCCAAAGCGAGGGGAAAGATCCACTGTGGTATAACAATCATGTACGAAAGGTACTACGGAAACAAAGAAAGCTTCATCATAGGTTTAAGAGTAGTCGAATCATAGCTGATAAGGAAAAGCTGAACGAAGCGAAAAAGAGCGTAAAGAGAGCAACGAGAGAAGCATTCAACGAATTCGAACATAAAACATTGGCAAACAATCTAAACAAGAACCCTAAAAAGTTTTGGTCATATGTAAAATCGGTAAGCGGATATAAATCCCCTATTCAGTCACTTGTTGACCACGGTGGCACCGAAACAGAGGACGACCGAAGAAAGGCAGAAATACTGAATTCAGTGTTCCGAAACTGTTTCACTGCGGAAAATCGTAACACGGTCCCTGACTTCAGCCGTCGCACGGACGCCAAAATGGAAAATATTGAAATAAACAATATCGGAATTGAAAAGCAACTGCTATCACTTAGTAGCGGAAAAGCATCCGGACCAGACGAGATACCCTTAAGATTCTACAGTGATTATGCTAAAGAACTTGCCCCCTTTCTATCAGCAATTTATCGTAGATCGCTGGAAGAACGTAAAGTACCTAGCGACTGGAAGAAAGCGCAGGTCGTTCCCATTTTCAAGAAGGGTCATAAATCAGATGCGAATAATTATAGGCCTATTTCGCTTACGTCAATCTGTTGTAGAATAATGGAACATGTTTTGTGTTCTCGTATTATGACGTTCTTAGATAATACAAATCTCCTTCATCATAACCAACATGGATTCCGCAAACAGAGATCATGTGAAACTCAGCTCGCCCTATTTGCCCAAGAAATTCACAGTGCCGTAGACACTGGCGAGCAGATTGATGCCGTATTCCTGGACTTCAGGAAGGCATTTGATACGGTTCCGCACTTACGTTTAGTGAAAAAAATACGAGCTTACGGAATATCGGACCAGGTTTGTGATTGGATTCAGGATTTCCTAGAAGAAAGAACACAACATGTCATTCTTAACGGTTCAAAATCTGCAGATGTAGAGGTAATTTCGGGAGTACCGCAGGGAAGCGTGATAGGACCTTTATTGTTTACAATATACATAAATGACTTAGTTGACAACATCGGTAGCTCCGTGAGGCTATTTGCAGATGACACGGTTGTCTACAAGAAAGTAGCAACATCAGAAGACTCATATGTACTCCAGGAGGACCTGCAGAGGATTAATGCATGGTGCGACAGCTGGCAGCTTTCCCTAAACGTAGATAAATGTAATATAATGCGCATACATAGGGGCAGAAATCCATTCCAGTACGATTATGCCATAGGTGGTAAATCATTGGAAGCGGTAACGACCGTAAAATACTTCGGAGTTACTATCCGGAGCGATCTGAAGTGGAATGATCACATAAAACAAATAGTGGGAAAAGCAGGCGCCAGGTTGAGATTCATAGGAAGAATTCTAAGAAAATGTGACTCATCGATGAAAGAAGTAGCTTACAAAACGCTTGTTCGTCCGATTCTTGAGTATTGCTCATCAGTATGGGACCCTTACCAGGTTGGATTAATAGAAGAGATAGACATGATCCAGCGAAAAGCAGCGCGATTCGTCATGGGGACATTTAGTCAGCGCGAGAGCGTTACGGAGATGCTGAACAAGCTCCAGTGGCGGACACTTCAAGAAAGGCGTTACGCAATACGGAGAGGTTTATTATCGAAATTACGAGAGAGCACATTCCGGGAAGAGATGGGCAACATATTACTACCGCCCACATATATCTCGCGTAATGATCACAACGAAAAGATCCGAGAAATTAGAGCAAATACGGAGACTTACAAGCAGTCGTTCTTCCCACGCACAATTCGTGAATGGAACAGGGAAGGGGGGATCAGATAGTGGTACAATAAGTACCCTCCACCACACACCGTAAGGTGGCTCGCGGAGTATAGATGTAGATGTAGATAGATGTAGAAAGTAAACAGTTGTGACATCACACTCATCAAATGCAGTTTGTTGTTCCGAAGTACTGCATAGACTTCATCCTAATGGCTTTGACACATTTTGCTGTCAGCAGACACTTGTGTGTGCACTCTGCTTTATTGTAAATGGTGCATTTTCTTTGCAAGTAAAGTTTTAGTTTGGTGTTATTCTATTGTTTATGTTTTATTGCTGCAGTATTATTCTGCAGTAGTGGGTAAAGTAAAATTCTCTGTTCAAGTATCACTCCTTTCCAGTCATAATTACAAAACTCAAAATTAAAACAATCCAAAATTCCCGGAATTCTAAAACCTTCACAGGTTTTCCCACATTCTTCATGGATGAAAAAATTCATGCTTTTTCCTGGGGTGTATACTCCCGGAATAAATGTATGTCAGTACACCTGTGTGGGTCTCACTAATCATCATCAATATTTGGGAGATTTTCCACATTCATCTAATTCTATATTAGCTCGTAATGGGTCATTTATGGACTGTGACTGTCGCCAAGTTCTGAATGCTATTGTGGGTGGCAGTGCCAGCTTGCCAATGTCCACAGGGCTGAGATTATTCTCAAGCCTGAAGGTAATGGGCTGGGTTCCACTAATCTGGCTCACATGTGATGGTCTGGCATGACAGGGTGGTCTTCAACAGCATTTTGCGTACTCAATGGCTGGTGATTCCTAGTACCCATTGGAAAACGTACGTCTGAAAGTGTCATCAGGTAGCAGCACTTTACAGATGTACTCCGAACATTAGCAGGAATGGGACAGTTGCAGTGAATACTTTCTGCTCTGGAGACCGACTGGCTGAAATGTCAGCACATGAAAATAATGTTGTGGAGTCATGGGCAAGCTCGTGAAATTGTAAGCTGGGGGCCAGTGAAGTGGGTTTTTGTATATTCATTTTCTTGTGCATTGGAAATGTCATGATCCGTTGCCAGTTTTCTAGGTAGATGTCGATTTTAGCGAGCATAGAGACTGTTGAGTAAGAAGCCACATAACCGTGTGCAGCAACTGGTTTGCTACAGGAGTTGTGTAACAGATGAAGCAGGATTGCAAAGGGTTATTAGAAGAAGAATAAACTAAGTTTTGCCACAAATGGAAAATGAAGTATAGAGTTCTCGTGTGTCCTTACCTGTCTGACTTAAGACTATATTCCTGTGTTGTTTACAGAAGAGAGGGAGAAGCTGGTGAGAGTGTGTTATCCAGTTCAGTGGTCACAGTGGGGAGCTTTAGAAGGTAGTCAGATTGCTACAGGGCACTGAATAGCATTATAGAGGAAGTGCTGGAATGACCCAGTACAGGTGTAGGAGGGCCTATAAATTACACAGTTCTACCAACATACATTTGGGAGGAAATCTACGAAGCGGTGTCTCACACAATTTGCCTCACACACCAAATGGCGCTAAGAGTTTTTGATTGGTTGTGGCAGTAACAGGACTTCACCAGACTCTACAGAAGCTAATACTGTACCTTTTAAAAAACATGATCAGCTTTATTTCTAAGCAGCTGACAATACAAAATTTAAATCGTAAAAGTAATGGAATAAATCCATTAATGTGAAGTTTTATAAGCAAACAAAGTGTTAGAGATGGCAACATAGTTTAATAAGCTTTTCAAAAAGTTTATTCTTTGTTTCTCCACTTCAAGGACTGTTAACAAGGCAGTTTTGTTAATTTTCCAACTATTCTAATTTTTTTCCCCTATTTCAGATGTTTAGTTTTGATTTTCAACTTATTATGAGTATGAGTAAATTATTTTTGTCATATTTTCTAGCTTTGTTTCATAACAAGGTAGATACACTGCATTTAATTATATGAGGCTGTAATTGCAGATCACTGAATCTAAGAAGTGGCATCCACAGTCACATTAGTTACACGAAGAGATATACTTTGCATATACGATCAAAATATGCATACCTTTTGGATACCAGAGAAACTTACTTTAAAAATACTATGCACATAACTATCAAACTCTTGAGGTACGATAAGTTGTGTGTACTTTTCATCAAATTTAGGTCTCGAGGCAAACCATTATCAGTCCGTTACATCAAAACTCCCAAGATTCAAATCTTGTCGCCTCTTGGAAAAATTTCTACATGGGCCCATGCATGTAAAATTTTTAACACAACAAATAAATGTTGAGCAAATGACATTTTCCACATTGTAATGATTACGATTATGATCAATGTAGCTAAAGACCAAAAAGCCAGCTTTTATTTTTTCAGCTCAAAACAATACCATTAACATAGCACGTATAACAGGTTTTTATAACAAAGTTCAAACTAATCTACAATTCAGGTACCAGTATAGACAATACTGACAAAGTAAACAGTATAAAACTATTGAATGTGAAACAGTGTACATGGGCAGACACAAGGACCCCGATCTCCACAACACAGCAACTGTTGCGAACTGTTGCGGCAGACTGTCGCCACGTTCTGCTATCCAGCTGGGAATCACATTGTTCTCCAGCATATAGAAATGTGCAAAAATGATTTTTGCAGGAAAAAATCTGGGAAAGTAAATTCCAGTACTCGAGAGCAGATTCTCGACATCCCAAAGTGCTTTATTGAAAGCAGCACCACAGTAGCGTTTTTTTTACATGGCTCACACAAATATTTCTTCAAAGTTCAATGAAATACATTTACACCATCACAATGACATAAAAGTGTTTAACATATGCAAATGTCTTACAACAACAGTTTGGACTTCACCAAAGCTGCAAGAAAATAAGCACATACTGCCAGTGTTACAAATTTCAAAGGCTTTATAATTTACAGAAACACGTACAAACTATTTCATAAAGCGACTTCTGATGAACACTTATACAGAACTGACAAAATTTAGTGCAGCATTTCAAATACATATGTAACAAAATGAAATGCCTGTGAATTTATGCAAAAACCAACTATGTATTTCATACAACAATAAAGAACAGCTGCTTCAAACTACATATTTCTTAAAGGAGTAATTGTGCGTTGTAAAGAAATGGGCAAGATATGAAACACATGAATAGTGTCTAAGCTTTTGCCAGTTTCCTTACTACACACAAGTACTCTTTCAAGAAAATTGTTTTCAGCATAACAGCAAATATTTTCACTACTTATTATTAACTATAAAATGTATTAAGTTTCCATGTGAATAATGATAAATGTTACAAACGTAGTGCACAAACAAACACCACCTCATGGATGAATGATGAGTTTTGGGACCAAATATTGTCCATGTTTCAGAGCAAACAAATGTGAGGCAGAAACACACACTTAGAAACACAAAAGCTCCAATATTTCTTGCTCATTTCAGTGTTTTACAAATCGGTTTTCATGAAATCCAATGTCTAAAAAAGACAGACATATTTTGATGAATGGTTCACATGTACATTGAAACAGAAGTTTTTTTTTTTTTTTTAAAGGAAATCATATATAATTCTCAATGGTAGTCTTAGGACTTTCTGCAAATTAAGAAAAAAATGTATAGGCCAAAGGTTTTAACATTGTATGTTCTGTTCTTATGTCTGATCTTCGTGTAGAAAAGCAGGAAGAACTGTTTCACATTGTCCAGGCCTCCAATGCCTTTTGCACAAAGTAAATGCTAGTCGAACAAACACCAGATCAATATTATCTATAGGAGTAAACTTTATAATATTAAAATCTGCCTATGAAGCTCAGCATTCAGTGTGCGTGGCTTCTATGCAGAGTGCCCGGGTTCGATTCCTGGTGCTGCCGTGGATATTCCCCAGGTGGGAGGATTGGAACTTGATTAACTCAGCCTTGTGATGCCAGCTGAGTAGTAGCAGCTCAGAGACAGAGAAAGCCAACAGTGGCTCGGAGAGTGGTGTGCCGACCCCACGTTCCTCCGTATCGTGTTTCATGACGCCATTGCCAGTGGACAACATGGCAGTCAGTTAAATCCGAATTGGCCCATCATGTAAGGATGCAGAGCTTCACTTTTGTTTTGCTTAATATTACAAGTAAAAGCTGGCATTCCATTTTAAAAGAATTACTTCAGCTCATCAATAAATAAAAATATGACATTGCCAACTGTGTGACAAATAGTCACCCTTTAATGCAGAACCACTTCTCAACAATCTCGTTTAGATATCTTTAAGCATTTAAAACATATTGGGAGCGATATATAAAACTGAATCAGTTGTACTCATGAGGTTACAGTTGTACATTAGGAACAACATACTTTCAGTTTCTATTCCCATGCTCTATCTTTAGAATTTTTTGGGTTCAGGGTTCTACAATGCACATCTACTTGTATCTTTTTTCTCTCATCTTCCAATACTTTCTAATTTCTCATAAAACATAAATAAATCATCATTTAATAGTAAATGAAATAATTTATCAACTGTATGTGTTTCACTGCACTTGTTTTTAATAAACAATTACATTACTCTTCTCACAATCAGAATAACCTTACTCTAAATGAAACAGAGCCTTACCACTGACCCGCGGTGTTGGTAATATGACAGCGACAAGCAACAATAGTGACTTGCAGAAATGAGATGCTGTAGACGTAAGATGTTAAATTGCTGAACAGCTTAGTCTTTACTGCATAACCAATTTTGGTAAGAGACCATTACCCAGTACCTGCTATACACACACCATGGGTACAAGAAAATCATCAAGTGAACACAATGTTCAAAAAATTGAGCAAAATACAAACAAGCCTTAAAAATGGGCGACAGCAAAAGTTACCTGTATATTTCACAAGGTGCAGTTTTAAAAATATAATGTTCGTAAATAATATTTACTCATGCAGAGTTAAATGCATGGAATGGCAATCCAAGGATTAGACAAAATAAAATGGCAAAGAATTGCTATCATGATTAGCAATATCTTTGTACTAAAATACACGAAAATTTTCAAATATACTGCTTTCAAATTCTAGTTACTCATTCAAAATGAAATTTGTATTTTCAGCACAATGTAGTAAAATTCCTATCTCTTTCCTGAGATTCCTGTACCTATCTGTTTATTCTTTATGTAGAATAGTAACACTATTTTCAATTTTGTCTACTATATGTGTTACAATGTTGTTTATATCATGTACATATTTTTGTACCAGTTTACTCTCTTTGGATAATTATGTAATTGTCTTATGATATATACACGCAAATCTGATTGACTGGCAAAAAAAAAAAAGAAAAAAAAAAAAAAAAAATTAAGTATTGCTTGTATTTTGCTACAATATTTTACCGTCCTTTACACCTGTGTGTTTTCCTGTATCCATGACATCCACAGTAGATACTTTAGAATATGTCATTTCTACAATTCATAGAAGCTGTGAAACATAATCCCCAAAAACTGAGACCCTTCACTGAGGTGAGGGGTGAAACGTGAGAGTGGAGGATTTGGCGGGAGGTGAGAGAGAGAGAGAGAGAGAGAGAGAGAGAGAGAGAGAGAGAGAGAGAGAGAGAATTACCAGGAAGAAGTGAGGTAAATCAAATTAACGACTATGCACATCAAAATAAACAGTAATTGTTTGCTACTGTCAGTAGATGTGCACAAAAGTACAAGAAAGTATCCTAGCTCTCAAACCTGTTACTACCTCAGGGAAGAAAGAGGTCCCAACCCTTGCCTGTTTCCAAATAGCTCTAAAAGTTAGGAAAGTTTCATGCACTTTGGCATGTGTCCATATGCAGTGCTAAGACTGCTTCACAAAGCTAAGTACTGGCCATTACTCTGCCTCAATTTTATAGTTTTCTTGAGCAAAATTTCCTTTTGATGCAGTTTAAAAAATAGTAAGAGTGGTTTAAAAGCCCACTGACAAAGAGGTCACTAGAAGCTAAGCATGATCCCAAACACAACATGGGGAAAGTAACTGACTGTACTTTTGAAAGAAAACACCACGTAATTCATCTGTATTTAAGTAAACCAAGAAAAACCTAAATTTGGATTGTTATATCATTGCCTAATGGTTCTGCCTTAACCTCTGCACCACCTTTAATGTTGCCAGTGAAAGGAAGGTGGTTATAGATTTGGTGGGATAAGATGTCAAAGGACACAAGACAGAAATCTAAAAACAAAAATGGAGTGTGTTCTATAGCTACAGCACAGTCTAGCAGGCACAGTCACGACACTTCTACTCATTTTTGTTCAACTGTGTGACAGCGTCACTAAGTATCCAGCAAGCTACACTTTATGAATACAATAACGGATGAATGCAAATAGTATCATTTATAATGATTTGTAACATAGTTTTTACAATGTTATGTAGTGCCATAAATATTGACAATAACTAAATATGACACCACATTTATCTTTCTTGAGCTTCCTCAGGACCTTGGAAAGTATGAAACAGTGTGTTTACTTATAATTCTCTTGTAACCTTGAAGAATGTCTTCCTTTTAAAAACAAAAAATACTAGTAAACAAAAGATCTGACCTTTCGCAGGAGGGCATGATATACATACTCAACACGAACTTTTGTTCACTGCACATCCAGTCAAATTAGTGAATGTGCAATGCAGGAAACTTATGGAATGCAATACCTACATTATTTAACATACCATATAAACAACCACAACTGTAGTTAAAAGGAAACTACAGATATGTGATGATAAAATGTCAAAAACAATCAAACCCTTTCCTAACACAGAAGAAACCAATTCCACTACTATTGCTACATCTGAGTCACAATTAGCCAGAATCTCAAACAATTTCACTTTTGAGACAAAAGTAGTTACATTTACAAATATTTGTGCTCTGGTAAGTTCAGTTAAATGTAAGCAAGTGCAAATCATTAGACTGCATTGAAAACTGTTACTTGTCAAGGAAAGTGCCTATCATAACAAGAACCTACAGCAAAATAATATGCCTCTCATGGATGAAATGTATGTTGTTATTCTCTTGATTTCAATGGTATAAGCTACAATGATATACATATTCAGAAATATTCCTTCATGAGTAAGTTTTAGCTTATGGCAGTGAATCAGTGAGATCCAGATGTTTATACATTTATTTCACAATCATTCACATCTCTCGATAGTTTACTAATGCTTGGAGTGAAAAAATATAACAATTATTTCATTAATTGAGTAGAAAAATAATTAAAAACAAACAGTAATCTTACATTTGCTTTCTCACCATTAGGGGTGCTAGTGTTGTTCCAACTATCAGATGGTAATGATTTTCAGAGCAGTGAGTGCTGTGACTGTTTGCATTCACTGTCGCTACAGTTACAGGAAATGATTACAAAGCTCCAAATTTCAATGCCTCACATGTATGTTTTGTGTGACATCCTTGGTCCATAACTAAGGCTTTAACAAGTGGAAATTGCAAACTCTTAACCCCCCCCCCTTTCTTTGCAATAATGCTTGGTGTAACTGATAAAGAAAAAAAAACTCATATTTCAATTAAATATAATCTTATATGGATACGGTGTGTGTTCTTTCGGACATGTCCAACAGCTGAAGGTATTAATGTAATTCTAAATATAATCTGATCTCACTGTATCGTATCTTAATGAAGCACCAGACATACAGCTTTGAACGACATACTACAATGATTTAATCATTTGTTTACTCTTCCTTAACTTTTTCATAATAAATGGACAACAAAAATTTCACAATTTTGAGTGTCTCTCATAACATGAAAACACTACACTAATAATGATATATGAAAATGTGTCAACAACCCTCTAAAAAGGATGATATTTAAACTAAACATTAAACTAATAAAGAGAGAAAACAAAAAGTCCTCCAGAAAATTACACTATTCAATGTCTATTTAGACTTACAATCAAACTGGAGAACAACAGTTACAGAAAGTTCTGAAAAGCAGTAAATTATATGTACAACTATATATTTTCACACACACACACACACACACACACACACACACACACACACACGCACACACACACACACTTCCAAGATACAGCAGTTTTACACCAGTCATTACGCAACTTGATCATCCACACTTAAATGAGACATTTTTTTAAAGCTGAGACTTTAGGAAATATGCGTGACTCACCCAACGCATATGTAAATCACGTAAAGTAGTAATGTAGAGTAAAACTCATACGCACAATATGGGGTAACACAAAATGTAGCATGATAACTTATGATCTCAAGCCAATCAACAGAAGAAGGTAAGCTATCTCCTAAGTTTGGCACTATTCCTGCTAAAGCACCGCATCAAAATGTAAATAGCATACCAAAACATTGTATGGTCCCAATGAATTATTGCACACCTGTTTATTTTCTAAACCTTGTCCTTTCCAAGTCCACTTCATATCATATAACTATTCTCTTTAAAGTTATCTAACTAGCATTTTAAAAGAAAGTGCAAAGTGCAATAACTGAGCTGCACTGAATTTGCATAAACAGCGAGTATGAAACCAGCACCAACTACTTTACACTTTAAACTTCCCGGCAAATTGAAACTGTGTGCCGGCCCGAGACTCGAAATTGGGACCTTTGCCTTTCGCGGGCAAGTGTTCTACCGACTGAGCTACCCAAGCACGACTTACGCCCCGTCCTCACAGCTTTACTTCTACCAGTACCTTGTCTCCTAATTTACACTTCTACAATCTCCATATAGAATCTCTTACCCTGCCACAAAGTACCACTACTGACCAAGTGTAATGTACACCATTTATTTACATATTTTTAGCCCTGTAAGAGTTCTGCAGAGAGCAGAGTGAATTACTTCCACTGTACAAATGAACTGCTGAGGTGAAGGTAGAGAAAGAACAGGGAGGAAGGGGAGGTGGGAGGGAATATGTTACTGGTGCTGGAAAGCTGAACTAAGAAGTGGCCATTGGGTTTTACCTCAATCCAGAGTAAAAACATATTTCAAAACTGGGGTGTA
The DNA here is from genome assembly GCF_023864345.2 of Schistocerca serialis cubense. Lineage (NCBI taxonomy): Eukaryota > Metazoa > Arthropoda > Insecta > Orthoptera > Acrididae > Schistocerca > Schistocerca serialis. The sequence continues at coordinate 31,746,493 of NC_064649.1, forward strand.
GAAGTAACAACCCTTAAAAATTGCACATGATCTACGACTTCAAAAAAGTTCACACAATATTTTAAAACAGAAAATTCAGCACTAGCACTAGGAACACTTCATCATTCAAATATTTATTTTCTGAAGTTCCTGCAAACTGCATACACTGCTTGCCAGCAGTCTTTAGACTTTTGCCTATTACAGTGTAAAGCATTCTGAGCTGGCAAAAAAAGGTGAACAAACAGTCCAGGAATATATTATGGTTGGGTAGATTGGGAGGGGGGGGGGGGGGGGGGGGGAGATAGATAGATAGATACCGCTTAAAACTATTCCAATTCATCTCAAATCAAAGACAAAGTTAATCTCAAGACATGTCAGAGTTTCCTTTGTTACATTATTACACAAAGGAAATAAACGTACCACGGAATTTTCCACAAGACTTTACACAAAGAATTTCATTATTAATTCCACTGTTTCTCTAAAAAACCTACAGAGACTCATCAGGATCAGTACATCAGTATCACATAAATGTGATTTAATAAATAATGTATGTAACCAAAAGGCTACATACCAAAATAATTACAATAAATACAAGTTAATATTACAGTCAAAGCAACAAACAGTTTTCCAAACACTACTACATTTCAAGTTTGCTTTTAGCACACAGGAATAAGTGATCCTTAATAGTTTTACACAATCACTACCCTATAATTTACTTACAATTCAGTGAAGATTGTCTTTTAGCAGTATTTAAATGACATAAATATACAAGTTCTTAGACATCATCTAGTCAGTACAAACAATGTTTCCTTTACACAAATTTCAGGAAAAATTAATAAATCAGATCAAAAAAATACATCAATTTGCTAATTTATTGTCTACAAAGACTATCTCCATCCAATGCAGTAGTTTTCAGATATAATATATATAAAAGTTTCGCAACATAATTTGGAGTACATTCATTCCCAAAATATCCAGAAATCTGTGAAATGAACATATGACAAGATGTCTAAACTAATGGAATGCAATTTTTTTTCATAGCACGAATGACAAGCTCCAAGAAATAGCAGAATATTTCTGAAGGGCAATGACGCCTTTTTGAATATTCAAAAGGCTAATTACTTATGGGATCGCTTCCAGACAATCCCTAATGTGGGTCCAAGTCTGAAGGCCCTAAAACCAAATAAAGAAAATTAAAACACTAACAACATTCTCAGATGGCATCAGTAGCTGAAAAGTGGAGAATTTAATTTCACAGTTGTTTGGGTGTAAGTTAAGAAAATTATCATTTCCATTTATAATTGTCAGCCAATTGTTGCAACCGTTATTTTTATTAGTTGCCATTATCGTGTATAAATACATAATAGATACTACAGTCTACGGACCGTAAAAATAATCCTGATGTAAACGTTACACTGCAGATTCTTCCTTGTTTAATATTACCTCTTAGACTTATTTCACACTGAGCTTCATATGTGTATAGTCAGACACAGTAATAACCTTACATTTTCTTGTCTTTCCTGGAGTTGGCAGGTTAACTGTATTGTGTCTTTACGTGCACACATTACACTTTTCACAGAAACATTGGTAAACTCAGATGTCACTGCTGCAAGTCCTTTTACCAGTTGCTGTGGATGTTTTTCTGATAACTTTGGAAAAGCATTGAGACCTAGAATTTGAGACAGCATTTACAAACCAAGACGACATGTACCAATCAGAACTCGCCATAACACTGTGCACCGAATTGTTCTGAGAAAGTGACTGTACACAAAGATTTGAAGTAAGAAACGCATGGCGGAAGCATTTAGCATACGGATCAGCACAGCCACTGCTGTCTTAATGCTTCTGAATGTCTTAAAGCTTCATTAGTGATAGTCTAACACAAAATATCTAATACATAATTAGGGTCTACTTCCAATATAACAACACAGGTAAATGTGTGCTATGACTGCTGAATAATTGCTATGCATGTGTTAGTTTACATCAGGTTTGTTCTTATGATGAATAGAGTACAGTGGAAGGATGCAGAGAGCTGTAGTTATTATTTGTAGAACAAAATTAGAAAACCGCACCAGTGTAATGTCAATAACTGAATAAATTTTGGAGAAGAAAGTGTAGACCTTCAGAATAAATTGGTTATTAAAATTGTAAGCTCAACTTAAAACTCAGATGCTGATAAAGAAATGGATGAGATTAATGAAATGTGGGATATTTAGAAGTGACTGAAAAAAGTGCCAAAGTAAGGGTGATTAATGTAGTAACTTCAACAGTATAACTGGCTTACGAAGGAATGAGGAAGATAACCTTGCTAAGATAAATTAGAAGGGCAACTGAAAGAAAAATAACAGGCAGCACATACAATGACTGGACAAAAGTGGAGAGAGAAGTGATAGAAGAAATATACACAAAGCAATGTGTTGCGGCCTTCAGACCAAAGACTGGTTTAATGCAGCTCTGCAAGCTAATCTATAGTCCTCATTTACATATAACTACTATAAATCACAATCATTGGAATATCCATACTGTATTTGAGCCCTGGTCCTCCCCCCCCCCCCCCTCCCCCACAATTTTTACACTTTCCTCCACTACCAAACTGATGATTACTTGATGCCGCCGCACATGTCTGACCATCCAATCCCTATTTTCAATCAAGTTATGCCGAATATTTCTCTTTTACAAAATACAGTATTCAGTATTTCCTCACTACTTATTCAATCTACCCACAATCAGGCCGCCGCCTCCTTTGCAGGTATTGCTTACAAGCAAATCTGTGGTACAGCAATGGCCACCTCCAGGGCACCATTCTACACCAGCCTATTAGTCCAGATTAATCCTTACTACCAACCCAGAATTCACAAAGCCTGACCTGAACTGAGGGCAATAACACCCTATCCACATTCCTCCAGAACCTCAATGCCTTCTCCCGCATTTGCTTCACCTGGCCCTCCTCATCCCAATTAGCCCCATTCCTAGATGTTTACCACCTCAAGGACAGTTACATCACCTCTGTCCACAACAAACCTACCAACCACCAACAATACCTCCATTTTTACAGTTGCCACCCATTCCACACCAGGAAGTCCCTTTCATACAACACAGTCACTCGTGACCATTGCACCTGCAGTAATGAGAACTCCCTTTCCAAATACGTAAATGGTCTTGCTGAAGCATTCATGGGCAAAAATTACTGTCCCCCACCTCATCCAGAAACAAATCTCCCGTGCCTTGTCCCTTCAGTCACCAACCATCCCTGACGTATGTCCTTGTCTGGCCACAAAGCAGCACCCTGCTTGTTACTCAGTACCACCCAGGACTGCAGCAACAATCACATTCTCCACCAGGGTTACAACTATCTCTTGGGGTGCCACGAAATTGGAAACATTCTCTCTACCATTCTCAGAGCACTTTTCTGCCACCTAAACACCACCTTACCCATCCCTATTCCACTACTGTCCTGAGCCCCTTGCCCCGTGGCCTCATATCCACATACACGACCTAGCTGCTAGGCTTGACCCATACCCACTACCATCAACTCCAGTTCTGTCATACCCACTTCCTACCCAAATGCAGGGTCACTTGTGATAAATCAGCTCAGAATCAACCACTGTGCAGCATTCTGTGAAGGCAAATCAAATACGAACAGGGATTTTGTTTCTGGGGCTAGTTGCATGGGGGCCTGTGCTTCTATTATGCTTGAGGGAAGCAGTGAGACCAACAGGAAGTGGGGCTAGTTGGCCATTACACATTCTCAACCAAATGAATTTTTCAGAGATTGATGACAGTCCGGGGACCACACACTATCAAGAACTCTTGTGTATGCCTTGTGAGAATGAGTGGAAAAATTGGACATAATGTCCTCACAGCAGCATTATTATGGACAAAAATATTCGGTTTGAGACATTCTTGAAGGCTGTTGAAGTGTGAGTGTCTGAAATTGCAGAAGGTAAGGTCTGTCAGAGGGTTACTGCAAAGTCTGCAAAAGGTGATACATTTTTTCAGTGATCATCACCTATGACAAGACGTGTGTCCACTGCTACACTCTCGAGTTGAAATAAGACAGTATGGAGTGGGCGGATGAAAAGGGAGAGGCCCCCAATGAAATCTAAAACTCAACTATCAGCTGACAAGGTTCTTTCATACATTTCTTTGACCACAAAGACATTTTGCTCACAGATTCTTTGCACCAGTGATGCACAGGCAATTCTCACTTCTGTGAGCTGTTGAATGACGTGAGGACTGCATATCACCACAAAAGATGAGACTGACCAATTTGAGAGGCTATCCTCCTCCCCATACTGCTCTTCTAATCGTCTCGAAACTTTAAGAACTGCTCTGGACCTAACTTGTTCTTCCTCCCCACAGTCCGGACCTATCACCCTGCGATTTTCATCTGTTTGGGGCACTTCGAGGGCTACAATTTGAAGATGATGAGGGCATGGAAGGGTTCATGTACAATTGACTCTTGACACAAGCAGCTTCATTCTACCAATTCTGGAATAAAAGAACTTCTCTAAAGTAGGAAACTACATAGAAAAATAAATTATATTCACCTTTTTTCAATAAACAATTTTTTTAAATACAATTCGATATGTATTTGATTCATCCTCATACGTAGGCACAAGCACTAACAATCTGTCTGTAAGCATAAATGACAACCACTAAACTGTGGCCAAGATGCAGATGGACCACACAGTTGTCTAGCATGCTGCCCATTTGGATTCTGCCCATCAACACCCACTTTTCTGAATTGTGCCGGTAAGCAATCTCTTAACGCCCCCTGGCCTCCATCTCTGCTAATCCTGGTCCTCCGTATACCTCTATACCTTTCCCTGGCCCCACTCCAGTAGTACATACACCTATCCTGCCAGTGCACCTGCACAGTCCTTTCCCATTCCCTATTTCTCTCCTCTCTTCCCTCTCGAGGCCAAAAGGGTTACAAGAATGTAGGCTATAGTGCAGGAAGAGTTCTCACTTGTGCACTTCACTTCAGGGAAGCTGGCGTTGGTGGGAAGAATCCATATGGCACAGGCTACGAAATAGTCACTGAAATACAGAACTTTATGTTGCGTGGCATGGTCAGCAACTGGGTGGTCCAGCTGTTTCTCAGCCACAGCTAGCTGTCTGCACGGATGGCCACCGACAGCCCACATAGAATGCAACATAGTTTGTACAACACCCGACTGGTTTCACACATAGTCCTGCTATTGATGGGAGAGGAGATGCTAATGACCAGATTGGAGAAGATTGTGGTGGGAGAATGTACGGAATAAGTCTCGCATCTAGGTCCATTACAGGGGTATGAGCCATTAGGCAAGGGGTTGGGAGCAGAGGTCATGTAGGGATGGACGAGGATATCGTGTAGGTTTGGCAGGCAGTGGAATACCACTGTGGGAGGGTTGGGAAGGATACTGGGCAGGACATTTCTCACTTCAGGGCACAAAGAGAGGTAGTCGGAACCCTTGTGGATATTGTGGTTTAGTTGCTCTGGTGCTGGTGGTACTGAGTCATGACAGGAATGCTGCTCTGTGGCTGGATGGTACGACTTTGGGAGGTAGTGGGTGACTTGAGAGATAAGGCATGGGAGAGACATTTCTGTAAAAGGTTTGGACTGTAATTACTAGAGACTGGATTATATGCATTTGTATCTTGCATATGCATTTGCATATTTAGCTCCTTTTCACCAGTTAATGCATATTTTAACTAAAAATTAGTGACAATGAATATTTTCGCCCTATATTTACAAAATTAAAAATTTAGACGGGCGGTTGCCACTGGGCCTCTGCCTAACAAAATCATTACAGAAAAGGAACAGGAACAGACAGCTGAGTCAATGCTCCTGCGCCCGCACCCCCTGTTAATTGCCTCTGCTGTACACCTCGGCAACACTTAAATTAAGCTATGTAAGCTTTTAGTCGTACATCCATAGTTTCAGTTCAGCTTTCTATTTACTTGTACACAGTTGAATGTGTTTACGACGTGTAGTGTGTAACGTGTTGTGTGCCATGTTGCTCGAAAAAAGAAACTTCGTTTTGTGGATAGCTGACCATCCTGGAACATTTACATATGACGGAATTGTTTTGCATTGTCAAGTTTGCGAGAAAAATTACTCGTGCAAAAAAAGTTTCAAACAGACCAGCACGTCAAGATGAGTCTTCATATCGCAGGAATGCAGAAGAAAAGACCATGACAACAGCTTCCGACAACAGCAAGTTGCAGTAGCAGGGATTTGTCCAAAGGTAATCAAAAAAGCCAGTTTAACATGGATCTATGAGAAGCATTCATTGCAAGCAATATTCCTTTTCATAGACTTACAAACACTATCCTCAAATGCTTCCTTTACAAATATTGCTTAAATCAAAATATACCAGATGAATCAACACTGCGTAAAAATTAAATACCGACAATTTATGTAAATGTTCTGGAAGAAATACACAATGAACTCAAGGACAGCATTATCCGGCTTTCAGTTGACGAAACTAAAGACACTTGGTGGCTGTTACATTCCAAATTTCATTGTTGGTGCTTTAAAAGAAGGGCCTCCTTCTTCCTATTTAGTGGCCTCCAAAGAACTTGAAAAGGCAACAGCCTTGCCACAGTGGATACACCGGTTCCCGTGAGATTACTGAAGTTAAGTGCTGTTGGGCGTGGCCGGCACTTGGATGGGTGACCATCCAGCCGACATGCACTGTTGCCATTTTACGGGGTGCACTCAGCCTCGTGATGTCAATTGAAGAGCTACTCGACCGAATAGTAGCGGCCAAAGAAAACCATCATAACGACCGGGAGAGCGGTGTGCTGACCACACGCCCCTCCTATCCGCATCCTCAACTGAGGATGACATGACAGTCGGATGGTCCCGATGGGCCACTTGTGGCCCGAAGGCAGAGTGCAAAGAACTTGAAAAAATAAATCATTCTACTATCACCACATTTGTGAATGAGAGTATTAGAAAAAATATTTCCAGAATCTTCTGCAGATGAAAGGTTGTTTGTGTTTATTTCAGATGCTGCTCCCTGTACAATCAGAGCAGGAAAAGCCCTTCGAGTATTTGATCCCAATTTGATTCATGTGATGTGCTTTGCTCATGAAGTACAGCACCTTGTTGAAGAAGTATGTTCATGTTTGTGAATGAAAATAAACTGATTTCATCCACAAAGGAAGTATTTCTAAAGGCTACTGCTCACATCAAGGCCTACAAAGAAAAACTACCAGTTTGGCTTTACCTCCCGAATAAGTGATAACTTGCTAGGGTATGTGGGTCGATGCTGTGTTGTTTTACAGTGAACATTTCGAGGCTATTAGAGGGGTAGTAAATGACTTCGATAATGCAGAGTCTTTGCAGTTTGCCAGTTCAAGGAAGCTCTTAATGATTCCAAAATTATTCTAGTCAACTCCTCATTGCCGGAGGTATTCCCAAGAAAACTTAAAGAAAAGTTTGAAAATATTTTAAACAACCCAGGCTTTGAACCCTTGTGCCAAATTGACAGTTTTATTAATGGGACAGGCAATATGGGCCAACATAGCACCCAATTTCAAATACTGCCCAGTTACATCCATTTTTGTAGAATGGTCCTTTTCCACTTTTAAAAATGTTTTGAGTGATTGAAGACACAATCTCACTACCGAACAACTGGAACAGTACTTGGTCGTATATATCTGCAATAGTACAAAAAATGTGAAATAAATTGTAAATAATGCTTTGGTCCAATAGTATTAATTAAAAGTTTAATGCCTTTCAAAATAAATTGATGACTGTATGTTTGGTTTTTTTTTTTTTTTTTTTTTTTTTTTTTTTTTTTTTTTACATAAAATATCATGGAATTTTTTAGCGTGCCCTCTGCGTGCAATATATCGCAAAGTTAGCCCTGTACATATCTATTGTTTCGCTGCAACTCACTCGCATTGCACCCGCTTGTTACTGACAACAATAGCAAAGAAGGAACAATTCTTGAAACACTGTATGCATCCCCTTTTTACAAATTTTTAGAAAATAATCCCAGAAAGACCTCCCTACTAACCTCAACCACGAAGTACTCAGTGTTCTAAATGCACTGATTTTTCACTTGGCTGGCACTCTTCCTCATAACTGATATGCACAGGTTCGAATGGGACAAAGCACGCAGTAACTACCATGTTTTTTATTATTTGATCTTACATATTTTGACACTTTTCATCCGTTTTTAAGCATTTTTCATCCATATGTTAAGGTTTTTATGATGCATATAATCCGTTCTCTAGTAATTACAATCTGTGAAGTGCTCAGTGAGATCCTTTGTGTATTTTGAGAGGGACTGCTCGTCACTGCAGATGTGACAGCCACTTTCTGACAGTCTTTTTGTTGAGCGTATCTGTGACTCGGCATCTCCACTATATGGTGAGTAGCAACTATCCTTTTGGTAATATTGTTATAATAATTGTTAGTGTGATGCTGAAGAATCAAACATGATTGCAAGAGACATTTGAATACAGTTTGAATCAACTGAAATCTTTACCTTTATACAACTACACCATTAGCCACTGCACCACAGTACATAAATTTGGCAAAGTCTGCCAAAATGTATCTTTCAGCACCTTGCAACAGCATATGTAGCAAAAAACTTTTCTCTGAAGCTGCTCTTGTTTACAAGAAGACATGTCTGCTTGTGTCTGTATATGTGTGTGTGTGTGTGTGTGTGTGTGTGTGTGTGTGTGTGTGTGTGTGTGTGTGTGTGTGTGTGCGCGCGCGCGCTCGTGCGCGTGTGTGTGCGCGTGAGAGTGTATACCCGTCCTTTTTTCCCCCTAAGGTAAGTCTTTCCGCTCCCGGGATTGGAATGACTCCTTACACTCTCCCTTAAAACCCACATCCTTTCGTCTTTCCCTCTCCTTCCCTCTTTCCTGATGAGGCAACAGTTTGTTGCGAAAGCTTGAATTTTGTGTGTATGTTTGTGTGTCTTTCGACCTGCCAGTGCTTTTGTTTGGTAAGTCACATCATCTTTGTTTTTTGATAAATTTTTCCCACATGGAATGTTTCCCTCTATTATATTACTAGCATGTGAACTAATTTATTTTTAATAAAATAAATAATACATAGTGTTTTGATTTGAAGACATAGTGGTTTCATTCATGTTTACTGTTTAGTGTGCCGTCAATTGGGGCGAATTCGGACAGCGGGGCGAATTCGGACAGTATGGCTTATTTGCTCTTTGCCACGGCATAGAAACGAAGAGTTACTTATTTTAATGTCCGTGCGCCAGTTATTTTAGGTGCAAGATTGCATTTATCGCTTTCCAAAACTTATTTTGTGTCAATTGTTTCCCTAGGTGAATAATTGACGAACAGTCTCAGTTTTAAAACCAGTTAGTCGAGTTTCTCGTTCAAAGTTATAAAATAATGACGGTTTTTGTAAAACTATGTACTGTGGGGGGATGATTTCGGACAATGCCAAGAACGTATAAGAGCAGGACAGGTGCTACAGTATGGTGTAATTATGACCCAGAATTCTTAGATAAAGCTGTTTGTGATATTCAGAACGGTAAATTATCATACAGAAAAGTGTGTGATTTGTATGGTATACCTAAATCAACCCTACAAAATAAAGTGCATATTTGTGTTTCCTAATGTCGCCAATGAAGAGACAACACAAAAACTGCAAATTCTGAGAATACTTACTACACCAGTTGAGAAGAGAGGAATGTTCATTTTTCGAGAAGATGTGCTTTAGACTCTAAGACAATTGTTTAAATAAAGTGTTTGCAAATTAATTTAGAATGATGAGTGAGAAAAATTATTTTGACTTTTTAGTTAAATTACTTTGTTTGTTTCTGTCTGTTTCTTATTTCAGTTAAGAATTGAAAAATTTTTTTTTAATTTAAATTCTCGCAAAATAAAAACTTCTCTGTAATATATAAAATTAATTATATCATTCCATGTCACTTACTCATAAAGGGTTACCTTAAAATGTGTAAAATGTCACCAAAATCAAATAAAAAGCACGTAGAATTAAAAAAGGCAGTAACTGTCCAAATTCGTCCTCTATATACTGTAACTTCAGACAGATTTAAAAAACACATGTGTCCGAAATCACCCCAATCCATGGGTGTAACTTCGGACTCTTTATTTAACTGCCCTAGATAAATATACCTACCACTTCCATAACAATCAATTTAATCTAACAATATATACGAAAGTTACAATCAAAATAATGACAAAACCGTTCGAAATCACCCCGTCTGACGGTATGTAACATGTGAATTAAATAAAGTTATTTTGTGAAATTTTCATAATTTATTGAAAATCCAGTATCCATCAGATATTGACCTATTAATCAGTATCTGATCAGATAGTACAGTTACACTGGATAGTTGTCAGATATTAATTTCATCTTTAGTTTGTATGCACTTTGCCCTTACTAGAAAGAGGTAACTTTCGCAAATAGTTTCAGATATTATTTCCAAATTGTTTTATTCCCCATCCTGGGTTCCTAAGTAAAATCAAAAACTGTCAAAACCAGTAGCAAGTTTAAACAACAAACACCTCCACTTAGGTTAAGTGGAACAGAAAATGACCACTCACCTTTCGGCAGACATTGATCTGCAGCATGACGTATCCAGCGAGCGTCTCCCGGAGGTCTGCCACCTTCTGCTGCTGGAATCTCTCAACGTCTTTCAGTGCATTTGCTGAAAAGTCCCTGTAACCAATGCAAAGAGAGTTCAAACAGTGAGTTTCAGGAAGCTTGTGCCCAATTACACAACCCAAAACAATTTAGGCTACATACTTTTCAGATACGTTGTTTATTAAACAAGTACCATTGAACAGTTAAGTTTATCATTTTAAGAAAGAAACTTTAAGAAAACAAGGTGAGAACTTGAATCAGATGAGTTGAGATATATATAACATTTAAAAAAAATCATAATTTACATTTCATTCTGCAACTAATACAAAAATTGTTAATATAATAGTGGTTCTTCTTATATGGTGAGTGCAGTGGAAATTTATTTCTGTACCTTGTACTTAACAAAAATTTAGAGTTAGAGACATTAAATTTTTAATCTATGCACTTAAGTTCATCCAAGTAAAGCATACCCACTTACATCATTCCTTCAGGATACAATTTCCTACAGTTTATAGACTTTTTTTCTGTTGTCCTAAATTGACAGTCTCATTCTATGGCTATGAATAATGGATAATGTTGGAGCGAACACAAAAAAAGCAGCAGACATGAAATGCTGCTGAAAACAACTAGAAGAATCTGTGTCTTAACGCATACCCTTATAGAAATTTAAAGGTAAAGTTCGTACAAAAGATTATCCAAAAGAAACAACTAAAATGGTATAGACACGTACAGCAAATGCTGAAAGATGCCAAGGATAATGAAGACGATAATGGGAGAAGATGAGGATGAGGGCTGCCAAAAAGACAGTAGAGGATGGAATAAAAAAAGCACTACAAGATGGAAAGAAATGGAGATACATCATATCTCTCACACCACGATGTACAAGAGGACTGAATTAAGTTGAATGAAACTTTTGCTGAGGGGGGAACTTCCTGATGTTACAACTGTGTGCCACAATGGGATCTGACTCCCAACCTGGCCTTGCCTTTACCCATTACGGTATCCAGGCACAACTCTCAATCTCATCAGAGAAACAGCCTGCAGGGTGTTGTTAAATAATTTCTCTCCAATATATTTGTATTTCCCTCAGGTCTCCAGTCAGGTTCTGTCGTTTACAAAAGAATATTTCAACAGTGCAGCTTGCTATATTCTTCAGGTGATACCTGCATAATGACTGTCTTTCGCTACGTCACACCGTATTTATATTCTTATCATTCCCCTCCCTTCCCTCACTATATGGCCACATACTGCAATGCATGCAATGGTTGGCAGACGTGACTGCCAAATTCTGGGTGCAAACTCTGGTCCCTCTGAGTTTCTGCCGTTCCTGTCGGGCGTGCATGTCACTCGGCGGCAAAATTGTGACTAGTTGACCAAATGCTGGATCCCAAACTTCAGTGACAGTGAAGCGATTATCTATTGATCAGGCCACCATCCAGTATTATTTCAACAGACTCTGTAAACTAGGTGTCTGTCGTATTCAGCGAAAATGTGGTCCAGCATACATAGGGCAGACTGCACACACAGACAAAGAACGGAGCCAGGAGTACGTGAGACACACCAAACTGGGGCAACTGACAAAGTTTGTGTTTGTGGGGCACTGCAAAGCTACAGGGGACTCAGTGGAGTCTGAACAAACAAAAGTGCTAAAGACAGACCTCAACATTTTGGGATTGTGTTCTTAAAGGAGGCTGTCAAAATATGAGTGGCTGCTGACCCGATCAACAGACACAGTGGCTTCACTCTCAGAAAATTGCGAGACCCAGCACTCGGCCAGGTGAAGTTGAAATTCAGCTGAGAGTGACATCTGTGCCCGAAAGGAGGGCAGAAGTACTGAGGAACCATAGTTTGTATCCACCATTCTGTGCATGTGTTCCCTCACCACCCCACCCGACGATGCCTGCAGCTACAAAGTGCAGGATGGGGTGGGGAGCACAGAGTGCAAAGGAGAGGTCATGTAGCATAGATGCTCATTCTACAAGTATTACCTGAAGAGGAAGGCAAGGTACGCTGTCAACATATCGTGTTTCATAAAAGATTGCACGTGGCAAGAGCCATGACAGAAACACAACCAATATATTTGCCGGGAAAGCTTAAGATCGCACTTCACTGCAATATGCTTTCTCTCACGGGTACTGGTCCAGCATGATATGCAGGAGAGCTTCTATTAAGTTTGGAAAGAAGAGCACATGACAGAACTGAAGCTGTGAGGTCAGATAATGAGGCAGTTGGTAAGTGTACTGCCTTCAATAGGCGCGGCTTCTGGTTAGAGACCTCGCCCAGGCCACAGTTTTAGTCTACAGGAAGGTTTCAAGGGCATTAGAAGCAGTCCAGTAACAAGGCAGGATGAGACTGATGAAGCCGGTGGATGAACTCCAACAGCAATCTGAGAAGCAGGAATATAATCTAACATGAAGCCTCTTCTATATAAATGATGTGCGAAAGGTTAGGGACACGCAAGCCAAAGTGCCATCCAATTTAAAAACTTGCACTGGATGAGTTGCGTTACACAAAGCAGATCAACTACAGAGGATAACAGTATTTTCTGAAGGACATCTATATGTTAGGATATGACAACAGCACTTACATTTATTAAATCTATCATGTTGTGAGGAAATCAAACCAAGGAAAATCCTGGATGGACTTACAAATGTGCCCATTTGCTGCCCAACACCACCTCTATGTGGTGAGTAGCAATCTATCGTAATTCATAATGGTGTGAGAAGTTTAAGACTTGTTTTAACAAAAAGGATTGTTTGTTTAAAAAAATTAAATATGGACGCTGTGTAACCAGCCACGGGGACAGAAAACAGCGGGGAGTCCTTCAGGGCACGTCACCCACGTCCTCAAAACAAACGAAACTGCAAAGGCCATTAAACTTTCCTTGTAACAGACTTTTCCCTTTGAAGTATACTGATAGCACTCACACTAAGCTGAAGTGGTGAACTTTTCCTTTCATTGGCAATTTTCTGAACTGCTGCACAGCTAGCGCAAGTGGGGGGATTATTACAGTACAGAACAACAGTACGGATTAGCACTGCATTACGAGTTTTTGCATCAAGGGTAAGACTGAAAACATTTCATATACACAGTGTGATCAAAAAGTCATGATCGTGAAAATAAATGTGCCTGTACACAGGAGCTGCATTTGTTCAACCGACCACGCCCACACCCACCCCCCACACACACACACACCCACACACCTGCCCCAGGTTTGGCTGCCACAGGGTGACTTTCATTTGCGTGTGTGTGTGTGTGTGTGTGTGTGTGTGTGTGTGTGTGTGTATTTGACAAAGGCCTTGTTGGTCAAAAGCTTATTTGTACACTCCATCCTTAATTTTCTGTTGTTTGCCCGTAAATAAAGATTGCAATGTAACAGGTACAGCTTATGCAACAGCTATAGTATTGGAAACTCAATGCTTAGTACACATGCTGATTTTCCAAGAGCAACTAGTTTTCATTGTTTAACTGTATTTTGCCAGTCATTTATATGTGCGTGTTGTAGGTGCATTTTGTGGGAACCAACCAGATGTCACAATGCCAAACAATTCAACAACGAGATTAGTCAACCATTTATGGGGATGATGATCAGTTGCCAACAAGAAGAGAACTGGAGGACAGGACATTTTGGGTGGACGCTAAACTGGCTGAGGTGACAGAAGTGATGCTGTGTTCGCCTTCAAAAAGCTTGATAAGACTATCAGCCCTGTCTCAGGTTTTGTACAGTACTGCTCAGAAACCAAAGCAGATGTTAAAATTTTGTGTATGTATCATTCTTAATGTGCAAAAATTGAAAGAGCTGGATAGAGAAAACTATCTAGTTTACTGTTCACAGTTTCTGTCATTCATTTAACATTTGGAATCATAGAATTGGACTGCATTTTCTTCACTGACAACATTTGGTTTCATGCCTGTGGATAAGTCATCTGGCATTTGAATCATCTCTAAAAGTTATGGCATCCAAGTTGTCCAAATTTATTTCTTTGGGACCAACTTAAAGGAAGGACCTATGCGAGCAGGTCACACTGGCTGAACTAAATATTAACATAACAGTAGAGATCAATAACAATAGTGTCAGTATGCTCTGGAAGGTGGCTTAAAGCATGGTTAAATAATTCTTGCATGCAGTACTGAAAACAGTAACCAATATATATGACAGACAATAAATTATGATAATTTTCAAAATTAATTAATTTTCAGTGAAATTTATATTTACAATAATGCCAAGTGCATTAAGAGTTGAGGCTATACACATCACTACAGACAGGTCAGCTTTTACTGTATTTAAATTAAAGTCATCAGCTGGTGCACCCTTATAACAGCCTCAGATGAGCGTAAATCTTTAAAAATCTACTATAAAGTTTTGCAACCTCATGATAAATTTTTAGAGAACTAATAATCTCATTTCTCTAGTAATTGATTTAAACAAACTTACAGGCATCCTTTACCATTCTGGAAACAAATCCAAGGTATAGGAAAACTAAATTCTAAAACAGTTGCTCTTTCAAGTTTTCCTCTCATTCATCCCTTTGCCGCTACAGATGTGCTCTCTGCATTTTGAACTGAGGGCGATTTTTGTTATGGCTGTACTGGGAGCCTGCATTACGGCCAATTTGAAATATTTATCATCCGATTTTTCAAAAACTATCGTGTGAAAAAATTTGATTTTTGCATATCTTACAGTCCAATATCTGTACCTGATAAAGAATTGAATCTCTTTTCATTATCCATCATACTTACTGCGCTGCATCAAATTAAGTAAAATACTGTACAATATTTTAAAAATGTACAATCATACAGAGTAAACTTTTTGTTCTGTTGATTTTAGCTCATATGTTGCAGTGGATGAAATGTAGATAAGATACTGAAATTTCATTTAAAATTGAGAGCAGAGTGGTACCTCATTTGCTCTCACTTTATTAGGTTTTGTATCCAAAGGACAGTGGTGTATGACGCACCCATCAAGAATCTTATTCATAACAACTGTTATCTCACATGAACAATTCTAGATATTAAAATGTGGTTTTTTGCAAATGATAGCATGCAATGAGACATACCGTATTTACTTGAATCAAAGCCACACTTTTTTCCCGTTTTTGTAATCCAAAAAACTGCCTGCGACTTAAAATCGAGTGCAAAGTAGGCAGAAGTTCTGAAAAATGTTGGTAGGTGCCGTCACAACTAACTTCTGCCGTCGAATATATGTAGCGCTACACAGGCATGCTTTGCAGGCCCAACGATAAATGCTGGCGCAAAAACCTCTGCGTCAGGTAAAAAAAAAAAAAAAAAAAAAAAAAAAAAAAAAAAAAAAAAAAAAAAAAAAAAACTACATTATCCAATGAAGTAAATACAAATTCCGTATTGTTCATCTTTGAATGTAGCAGCATTTCAATGTACTACGAAAATCCGACTGGCAAGACTGTTTGGGATGTGTGTCAATATGGCCAACTCTACATTCTGAATTTTTCCTACCTGTGAGAAGAGATGGTTGCTAATAGGAACTTTTATGAATTGTGAATCACATGCAGTATTCTCTTCACCATAAGAATAATACAAATACAAACATTTTGCCATGTATCCTTTCATGTTTGCTGATATCTCATTTAAATCCTGTCTGCCTAATAAACTACGAAACTAGAGTGAGACAACAGCAAACGTGGAAGAATATACATATCATGTCATGTTTATATTCGTATTATTCTTATGCCTAATAATGATACAGTCAGAAATGAAGCACGGCAGTTGACTAAATTTTTAAATCTAAGATGACTAATTTCTGTGCAGAATGTAATGTACTAAAGAAGCGTCTGCAAAGATTTTCAAACGGAGAAAAATTTTCGCTAAACTCTCATTCAGAACATCATCCATCATACACAGTCTATTATTTGGTTCTTTTTTATCATTATCAAAGACAGCAGCAGTGTAAGTAACAACAAATAGCAGTCTCTTGCCATTGTTTCGGTAATGAGACAATTCCTCTCTTTTTTTATTGTAAGCAGCGGTAGCACGCACAAAAGCAAGCCATGCCGCAAGCAGCGACATGTAAACACTCGCTCACCATCAGAATGCGACAAACAATGCATGACACAGTACAGTAATGCATTTTCAGCTTAGAGTGGCGTAAACACCTATGACGAAGAGAACAGCACTTATTGTGTCTCATATTACAATGAACCAACTTTGTTTCGATTTGGAGGTGGGGTATAAAACTTTTCTCTCCCCTTGAATTTTGAGTCTCAAATTTCAGGTGCGGCTTAGATTCGGGAAAATTTTTATTCCCTTATTTTGAGTCTCATTTTTCATGTGGGGCTTATATTCGAGTAAATATGGTACACGTTATATGATAGATACTCAAAACTTTTTTATTTGCCGAGATACGGAAATAATTCATTTGCAACTGTGAGAGATCAGCATCTCAGGACACATTAGGGCGTCCATTGCACTATAGCAAAACCCAAGTGGCACATGTACACACAGCCACAACACATGGGGAATGGCATACCAGGATGTGTATACATGCCCACAGGTTAACACTAAGTAATTTGAGCAAGGAGTCTAACCTTGATAAAATTTGAGAATATACAATGTGAGCTCCGCCACTCGTCAATCGGCCCGATGCCTAAATTTTAGTGACCCACAATAGCAAAGACTGGAAAGCAATATTTTTTCAGGAAGGAAAAGCCACACCACAGCACTCACAGGAGCTCCTCACGCGCGTGCCGCACGCTGCTCTGGCCCTCCTGCAGCCTCTGGTCCAACAGGCTCACCTTCAGCTCCTTCACCTCGTCCGTGTCCACCGAACCGAACAGCCGTGAGATTATGCTCGATTTACCTGTAACATTGTACAGTGGTAACCAGGTGGTGTACAACAGAAATGGTGCAGACTGACATCGACGACAAAGAGGGTGACAGTACTACAGTGCACTAACACTGTGGCACAACTACAATCTGGATCAGAAAAATCCTCGCTCGAAGTGTGCTTGTCTTCTTTTACTAAATGTTCGTTTTAACACGATCCCAAAGAACTCTTGTTCAATATTCGGGTACTAGCACGTTATTTCAAACAACTTTGTGAGCACTCCCACACTGCCCTCTGGGATTTTATCGGAAGCCATTTTGTAAGGTGTCACTGTTTTCTATTACTGTTAGGGTTTCATTTGTTTCGTTTTGTTTTAGGGTGCAAAAACAACAGATCATAGGCTCCCATATCAGAACCTTGGAGCACTTAATATGAAAAAGAAGTTAAAGGGGACTACACATTAAGCCCAATCGAGGGATGGAAAGAGCTAAGAACTAGGACCTCTTCTTGGATAAAGGTCCACAAAATATGCCATAGAGACAATGAAGGTCCTGAACTACAGATTAAATGTCCTTTGTCATAATGCTATGACAAATAAAAGGTAGAACACAATCGACATCCCTTTGTCACAGACAGATAAAAAGTAAAACACAGTTGACAGCCTGCAAGTTGTTCGCTAAAACAGCTGACAACTCAGGCGGCAAACACACACTAGAATGTAAGCATTCAAAAAAAGGGCTTTCGGTCAGTAAGTGGTGAACCATCAAAGGACAACAATGAGCACCTAGTGGTGGGGGATCACTACCTAATAAATGGCGAGGGCTAAAACGACAGTGCCCAATATGCAACCTAGTTAAAATTATCCCCTTGTGGTGAGAGGACAGAGGTCAGCCACATTGCTGGGAGAGGTTTAATACCCCGGAGCTTGTTCCCCTGAAGGGAAGACATGTAGTGTCACCAAAGTGACACCAACTGCTGAAAGATGGCAAAAAGGATATCATCGGAAGGAATGGAAGAGCTAGTGGGCTGCAATAGGACGACTGCAGCCTTGGTAGCAGCCCATTTCCCACCAGACTGATGTGACCAGGAACCCACATGAACATCACAGTGACTCCCTCAACAGCGAGCAAGTGGAAGCTTTTTGGAACCTGTTGCACTGAGGGGTGGACTGTGGTACAGCACAGAGGCTCTGAAGGTCACTGAGATAATTGGAGCATACAACAGAGTCTGTGTCACTGGATGAACTGTGTGGCCCGATAGAGGGCTAAGAGTTCTGCTGTGAATACTGAAGTGTCCTGGAAGCTGATACTGAATACTGTCGGTTCCAATGATGAAGGCACACCTAACACCATGGTCAGTCAGAGCCATCATTGTACACAAAGGTACTACTGGTAACTTCTGTGCGAAGGTCGAGAAACTTATGGTGATATATTAAATCCAGAGTAGTTTCCTTTGGAAGCAAATGAAGTCCAAACTGAACATGGGCTACCACACGAAGCCAAGGTAGTGAAGCATTCGCATCCACCAGGAAGATGGCAGGTAGAGTGAAATTAAGCTGCTAGAGGAATACCCAAAAGCAAACTCCAGAAAGTAACAGAGAAGAAGGATGTGCCCCATACTGGTGGTCATGGGAGTCATCAAAAAAGATAGCATACAATGGGTGGCTGAGCATGACAAATGGCACGAGTATCCACTGAGGAGAAAATGATGCCACTAATTCTGCCGCTTCTGGATAGAGACTTTCAACTGGGCTAGTGCAAAAAGCACCAGTAGCCATACAGATTCCATAATGGTGCATTGTATTAAGACTGCAAAACATGGACAGATGTGCAGATACATAAATGAAACATCTGTAGTCTAGTTTTGAACAGACAAGGGATCGGCACAAACAGAGGATAGTCCGATCTGCTCACCACAAACTACCACTTAGGACATGTAGAACACTGAGAAACAATGTACAGAGGGCAGCCAGGAAAAACAGTGGGAGCGCCAACAGAGTTTTCTATCAAGTACGATCCCAGGAATTTCGTAGTTTCAGCGAACAGAAAAGCAATGTGCTCAAGATGTAAAGACGGTGTAACCATTGTGCCACCAGAAATTCATACAAACAGTTATTTCAGTGGAAAAGAGAAAGCCACTATCAACACTCCACGAGAAAAGATGATCGAGTCATTGCTCAAGACATCACACAAGGAGACACACCCGTGGAGAACTGTGTAGTTTGCAAGGTCATGAATGAAAAGGGACCTGGAGATGCCCTGTGGGAAACAGGTCATAATAGGGTCAATAGCTACAGCAAAAAGGGGACGATGTTCATGAGAGCCCGCAGGCACCCCGCTTTCCTGGATAAAAGTGTCCAACAAGGCCGAACTCACACGTACCCTGAAACCTCCGTCATTTAAAAATTCCTGAAGGTAACAGGGCAGGCATCCTAAGAAGCCCCGCATGTAGAGTATGGGGGATACCAGTCCTCCAGCAAACACAGTGGTAGTTAGAAGGGAGGGGTTACCAGGCTTATGCATGGGTATGGGACTGGTTTCATGCCAACACCTGGGAAAACGTGCCATCTGCCCAAATGCGATTGTATGTGTGAAGGAGAAAGTGACTGCAAGAGAAAGGTGCTGCAACATCTGAATGTTAGCGTTAACCAGCCCTAAGGACAAAGATCGAGAAGAAGTGAGAGCATGATCTAAATTCATCACAGTAAAGATGGTATTGTAGCATTCACAATTATGAAAGGAGAAGGGTGTCAGCTGAGCCTCCTCCATTTGTTTCTGATGGAGGAAGGCGGGGTGGTAATTGGTGGAGCTCGGAATCTCCACAAAATAGCAGCCTGAAATGTTGGAGATAGCAATAGGAGCCACAATGACAATATCTGATGGTCAGACCAGAAACTGGGAAACGAATCTCATCCCCAGAAACCCATCGGAGGTTGCCCCACACGATGGAAGGAGTGAAACTGTTAGAAGAACTAGTAAATTAAATCCAGTTCGCTTTTTTTGCTGTCCTGAAGAATGTGACGACACTGCCTACACAACTATTTATAACAAATACAGTTCCTAATCATACAATGACAGTTAAAAATGTGGAGAGCATGTTTCCGCACACGAATCCCATTGCAGCGTGCCTCAGTTTACCTTGGGACTGGGATACTGTGCGGTAAAGATGAAGTGCGAGGTATGGAACATTCTGCTGCTGTAAGGATAATGTTTGAAAGGTGTTCTACCTGATCACAATTGCTCATTGAAGGTCACCAGGGAGGAGTAAAGCCTCCAGTCGGCCATAGAAAGCTGCCAGTTCAGTTTACATATTGATAGTGTAGGAATCAGCAAATGGATAGCACACGGGAAATGGTCATTTGAGTATGTGTCGGACATAACATACCACTCCAGACAACTGGCAAGCTAGGCAGTGCAGAACAAGAGGTCCATTTGGGAACAGGTATGCGTGGAGTCTGAAAGGAACACGAGTGCTCCAGTGCAAGACAATGAGGTTGAGTTGATGGAGTAGGGCAGCCAAGAGAGAACCTCTCGAACAAGTTCCGGAACGGCCCCAAAGCAGATGCTGTGCATTAAAGTCAGCAAGCAGCAAAAAGGGGTGAGGGAATTTACCAATAAGATGGAGGAAGTCTGTCCTGGCGGCACCAAATGACGGATGGGTATAGACATAATAAAGAGAAAAGGTGAAGTGAGGCAAGAAAATGCAGACTGCAACAGCTTGCAGCCAGGTGTTCAGTGATGTTATTTGACTATGAACATCATCCCATATGAGCAGCATGACTCCCCCACAAGACAGAATGCCGTTCTCTGGGGGAAGATCAAGATGGACCTGAAGCAAATGTGAGAGGTAAAAACAGTCATGAGGATGCAATTTTTGTTTCTTCAAAGTAGAAAGCAAGCAGACACTGCAATTCCAAGAGCAGCAATAATTCCTCCCTGTTGGACCTAACTCTGGCGGCTGCCAAGTGCCAGTCTTCAAAGACTCACTGTTACAGGACAAAGAGGCTGGAGAATCCTGTTCCACGAGATCTATGGAGGCATTCTCTCTAGGTCAGCCTGCAGATTCCAGCGCAGAAAAATGGAGGTTGGACAGGTGAGGGTATTATGGGGCAACACTGTTTAAGAGGATTACAGAGTTAGGGAAGGAGAAGATATCTTTGTTTTATTTCTTGCAGCCTTTGCAGTTGGCAGATGAAGACTCAGATGCTGTTGGATGGAGGGATGTAAGAAGTCTTCACGGGAGCATTCCTTTTGCCCTTTCCAGCGTGCTGGTTGTGAAGCAGGTGATTTCACTGTCAGGGGCAAAGGTTTGGTGGCTTTTTAAACAGCTGGAGGAGGAGGAAGAGGACGAGAGGGCGACAAGGATGCTGCCATGATACTGGGCGACTTTACAACTGCAATACTGAATTTGAGGTCGGATGTCTGTATGGCCATGTCATTCTTGGAGCAAGGCATAACACAAACAATACTGTAGGTGCCAGACGGTAAAATGCAGGGCTCTTGACTTGCCAACAACTTGTGGGTGATAGGGTAAGATACTCCTTCCTTACCCGGATCTCCTAGACAGCCCACTCATCGAGATAAATGGCCAAGCACATTCTCAGGCTGAGGCTGCATGGTCGCCATTGCCACTGATACAGTGTGGAGGAGGCAGTGTTTCGATAGGACATGTGAGTGTGGTTGTAATGTCGACATTGGCAACAGCTCATCGTCAGATTTGCAGTCAGACCGTGATGACTTCATAACCTGCTTTGATCTTTGATGGAAACACTACTCTACCAAAACATGAGAAAAGGAGTGTGTATAGGAACTAAGTGTGCATCAACCTCTCTCATTACCCAGCTGACTGCAGTAACACCCCGATCAGAGAGGTAAGTTTGGGTTTCTCCCTCGGTCAGACCATTAAGCAGCAGAGTGTAAATAACACCACGCGAAGAACACAGGGTCTGATGGGCCTTGACACAAACAGGATAGCCTGGAGGAGTGAAGCTGCAAGCAGTTGTTGCATTTGAAAATCACAATTGGTCTCCAGAGGCAAAATTCCATTATGTAAACAAGAGCAGAAGTTCAGAGGCCTGCAATTGCATCAACACTTTCCTGAATGATAAATGGATTAACCATAGCAAAGGATTGACCTATTTTAGTATTACCATGAGGAATTGAGGTGCAGCTAGAAGATTCTTTGAATCTAGCTTCATTCTGTTTACATTTAGTAGATGTAGACTGAGATAGTAATTGACCCACTATGAGAAAATCCCAATGATTGACAACATCTCCGATGGTGCTCTCCTTGCGACAGGCTCCACCCACTCCCCACCTTGCTCCTCAGAGAGGAGGGGCTCACCCGCCTCATGTGATTGTTCACACCTCAGGTCACACCTCCTGAACTCCTCACAGAGGGACCAACTGGCAATTTGGGAAGGTAACAGCTCAGGCAATCACCTCTTCCACCACCTGGCCTATACCAGGGCGTATGTGCAAACTTTATCTGTCCACCTGGGGCTGGAAATTGTGTGTCATCCAGTCACCTGTTGTGCATCAAACGTGTGGGCTGGCCTTCTGGAGCGAACAGAAAGGAAGAAGAAACATAGAGGAACCTCAAATGCCAAAGCGGAGGAAGGGTAGGAGACAGGACGAAGAAAGAAAGAAAAAGCAGGTGAGAGTCTCTCCTGAAGTCTGGCCACTAGAATCTCAGAACACATTCCCAAAAATATTCCCGTCATGTTCCCCAAGAGAGGGGAAAAAGAATAGTAGAAGGATAGACACACTTGGAAAAGGAAGAAGTGCTGCGAAGGCTGGAGACCTGTGGTAGCCAAGCACGAAGTCTCCAAAGAGTTGTGAGTCGTCTGGGGTGTACTGTTAACGAGGCCACACACCTAACTGCATGTTCAACAAGCACATACGATTGAGTTTTTTTCGCCTCTTCCTGTTGACACCTATAAAACCTATGTGCAAGGATGTCATTTGATGTCAGCATTAACAAACAGAAAAATCACTGTATTCTTCTTTTTGAGGGCTTTTTAAAAATATTAAAAATAGAAGTCTCACAACTAAAAAATATGTTTGCTTGAATAACTTTGTTGTTACACAAGTTAAATATGATTAAACACATAACACAATTGCACACCCTTCTGCATATGAAAAAGCTTTCAATATCTGCAACTGTTTCTTAAATAGAAGGGATTTTACACGTTACACTACTGCACCTTTTCGGAAGTAAAGGTTTTTAGTGGCACCAAGGTTAGTGTCAAGTCCCTAGCAAATGGGACAAACTAAGGGTAGCATAACAACAGCTGAAATGCTTAATTCCATTTTCAAATGTTCATTTATAAAGGAAAACCCAAGAGAATTGCCCAGTTTAACTCTTCATACCACAAAAAGATGAACAGAATAAGTATTAGTGTCAGTGGTGATGAGAAACAGCTTAAAATTGTTAAAATTGAACAAAGCTCCAGTGTCCGAAGGAATCCCTGTCAGATTACATGCTGAATTTGTGGTCGAGTTAGTCCCTTTTCTAACTACAGTCTACCTTAGATCCTTCACACAAAAAGGACACACACAATAATTGGAAGAAAGAACAGGTCGTACACATCTACAAGAAAGGTAGTAGCAGAGATCCACAAACTACCGCCAAATATCCTTGACATTGATTTGTTGTAGAATCTTAGGACATATTTTGAACTCAAACATACTGAGGTACTCCAACAGAAGGACCTCCTCCATGCCAAGCAACATAGATTCCAAAAACACTGATCATGTGAAACCCAACTCTCACATTTTCACATGACATACTGGAAGCTTTAGACCAAGACAGTCCGACACATGCAGTATTTTTCAATTTCTGAAAATCATTTGACTCAGTACCCATCTACACTTATTGCCAAACGTATATGGGTTATCAAGTGACATTTGTGACTGGACTGACAACTTTTTGGTAGGGATGATGCAGCATATTGCGTTGGCTGTAGAGACATCAGATGTTGAAGTACCTTCAGGTGTGTCCCAGGGAAGTGTGTTGGGATCCCTAGTGTTCATGTCTTATGTTAATGACCTCACAGATAATATTAATAGTAACCTCAGACCTTTTGCAGATGATGCAGTTATCTGTAATGAAATACTGTCTGAGAAAAGCTGCATAAATATTCAGTCAGATATCAATAAGATTTCAAAGTGGTGCAACGACTGGCAATTTGCTTTAAATATTCATAAATATAAAATTGTATACTTCACAAAACAAAAAAATTGGGTCCTATAACTGTAATATCAGTGAGTCACAGTAGGGATCAGCCAACTCGTACAAATACCCAGGTGTAACCCTATGCAGGGAAATGAAATGGATTGATCACACTGGTTCTGTCACGGATAATGCAGGTAGTAGCCTGAACGTGTTCCATACATGAATGGAACAGGAAGAAACCCTGAAAACTGGTACCACGAGATGTACCCTCTGCCACGCACTTCACGGTGGTTTGCAGAGTATAGATAGCCCACCTTTCTGCACGCTGTCCTTCTCTGCAACTAGAGCGCCGGCCGCCGCCTCTGCCTGCTCCAGCCGCAGCTGCAGTGTTTCCTGCCGCCCGCACACCGCCTGCAGCGCGTCTGCGAAGAACAGGTACTCCTTCAGCTGGTCTGCGAACACCTCCTCCTCCTCCAGGGGGATGTCGATGCCTGCCGCGTACGAGTCTAGGTAGTGCCCAGCTTTCTGCAATTTTATGTAGTACATATTTAAAACTATCAAAGTAGTCCAGCACCATCAAAACCAAATGCATTGGGATACAGTCAGAGCGAAAATTAGTTATCAGAAAAAAAAAAAAACCAGTAATTTGTTGTACTTTTCACAGTACATGACTTAATGTTATTTTCAAAGTGGTTTCTTCAACATTAAAACAATTAAAATCTGCCTTCATGGGTACTGCACACTTTCCCTTTTCTAAACAAGGGAGTGAGATCACATTCACATTCACCACCACCACCACCACCACCACCACCACCACATAGTTCCAGACTCACAGGTGGTGTGCACATGCCACCTCCATATCTCCCTATCTAGATAACTCCTACTGTCGACATCATCCAGTGTTGTTGTTCTCCGTCTTGATAATGTCGGTCCATCATTCCTTTGGTCTTCCCACCCACGGAGTCTCCTCAACTTTTCTACAGATTTACTTGGGCTATCCTCATTAGTTCTGTCCTTAATGTGTGTCCTAACCACTTGAGTCTAGATACTGTCATTTGTTCTAGTAGCACTGTCTTAATGCCAGCCATCTCTCTCACCTCTTAAGTTGTCCAGTTTTGTTTTCTGTATTGTAAACCTCAGAACTTCATCTTAAATGTTTGTAGTCAGAATAAGTCACTCTTTGTGAGAGTGACTGTTTGTATAGAATAAATTTGGACTGGTTTATAATAGGTATTTTACATAACTGATTTTGCTTTTCTCAGAACCTTTGCATCTCATACAAGACATCTACAACATGTTGCCAGAAATTTGAGCTCTTCTGAATCTTACTTGTAACCTCTTTCATGGCTAGATTGTGTCAAGAAATTACACGTTCAAGCTAGGTAGACATTTCCAAATTTTCCTGTGGAGGAATTACCTTGCTCAATTCTTGGCAACCGCCATTCTGTATTTGTGCCATTACTACTGTTTCGGCTTCACTTATTTTGAGATTATATTTCTTGAACTTATCCGCCAACTTGTCCATCCTCAACTGTCGCTCCAGCTCTGTTTCTCCCTCTACCAAAGGGAGTGCAGTAAGTTAATCAATAATGAGCCAGGTGTAATGGCAGTCAAAAGCACATCTCGTGTGACATTCGATCTCTTACTTGCAGTGCCTGTACTGTAACACCACATTACAATTGCAATGGGCCAAACTGACCAGAAATAAGTCAGACTATTGATTCTATTAGTCATCAGGATTGTATAAAAAAATGTATCAAAACCTTTGCCAAATTCAACTTCCATGCTGCCATAATGCTGTACAACTTTTTCAAATAATAACTTCTTATTAACAGGCAAATCAACCCTTCACATCAGTTCTACGAGTTCCCTTTTTACTCTGATATTTGTTTACATGCATAAGAGTATTTTCATATATGCCACAAAAATACAAGGAAAAAGTTTCAGCGATTTGGGCACAACAAAAGTAAATAACTTTCTGTTGTGACAGTGCCACGACATCCAAAAGTGCCGCTAAGTTAGTACGCGAACACGGCGATAGAGGCGCTCCGCAGCTCGGCCGAGCGCGGGAGCGCCACCTGGTATGAACGGCGCCGGCCGCATGTCACGGCCCGGCAGTCGAGTGACAGATACGGAGTTAGTAACATGTAACCCGCGAGTGTTTCTACTTTTGTATCTCCACGCACTTTATTAGTGATTAAAGGTTATAACACTTTTTGGCGACGAGGTCGGATATTTTTTTTTCCCCTGCGTTGTGGACTTGAGTGTTCGTGTCGGGGCAGACATGGAACAGCTTATGCAAGCGCTTATTGAACAACAAACACAGCTGACGGCTGCTATTCAGGCGCAACAAACACAGCTGACGGCTGCTATTCAGGCGCAACAAACACAGCTGACGGCTGCTATTCAGGCGCAACAAACACAGCTGACGGCTGCTATTCAGGCGTTGTCGACGTCGCTTACTCATCGTCTGTCTTCCTCTTCTCCGCCTCCGTTTCCTCCTTATGACGCTCCTATGTGTAAGTCGTTATTTCTATCTTGGATTTCCCCACGGATCTATCAGCTGTTATCTCAGTTAGCCCCTCTGCGGGAACCTGCCTCTCTGTCCTTCCAAGAAATGTGTGACTTATTGTCTAACTATTACCGAAAAAACACCCATGTCGTTGCCGCCCGCGTGGCTTTCTACCGGTGTCGTAAACAGCCCCATCAATCTTACCGGGCTTGGGCGGCGGAACTACACGGTCTGAGTCGGAAATGTCAGTTTGTCACGGACACTCATCATGAGTCTTACGCTGATTCAATGGTTCGGGACGCTATTTTACGGCTTGCTCCTGATAAAGAAGTTCGGCAACGTGCCTTACAATTGCCAAACCCGTCGTTGTCGGAAGTTCTCAGCATCGCTCAATCGTTTGAAGTGTCTCACGCTGCTGGTGGGCAAATAGACGCGTGGTGTGATGTAGGCGCTGTACACACCACTTTCGACGCAGACAATGTGCCTGTTTCACAGGAAAACGACGATGTGGCGGCGGTGCACTCGCGTCAACAACGTCGCGTTGGGCCGCCACGCTTGCAGCGAAAACAGCAACCACAGAAGCAGGCTCGTTCCGCCCTTCCTTCTTGTCCACGTTGTTTCGTACAGCATGACAGAGCCGCGTGTCCAAAACGTTGGGCCACGTGTAATTCATGTAGGAAAAAAGGCCACATTGCTTCTGTGTGTCAGTCCCCTAAAGTTCCTGTCGACGAGGACGAGGCATCGGACATGGATGTTAACTGTGTGCTTTCTCAAACGAATAAGTTGTTTGTTACTGTTCGTGTTCTGGATAAAGACATTCGCATGCAAGTGGACACTGGCTCTGCAGTCACTCTCATTAATTCTCGCACGTATTTGGAGTTAGGCTCCCCTTCCTTGTCTCCAGTTACGCGAAATCTACGAACTTATAATAAGCAGAAAATTCCTATCGTTGGCCAGTTTGATGCTTCCACTGCCTACAAGTCTGTTGTTCGGCCCCTCACGTTTTATGTGGTGGATCATGCGGGCACTGAAAACCTGTTCGGTTATGATGCTTTCCAGTTGTTCGGGTTTTCCATTGATGATGATGTGCACCTCATATCTGAGGACATTCCGTATCAACAGCTGGATGGCTTGTGTTCTGAATTCTCGTCCGTGTTCTCTGCGGGTCTGGGTCGGGCCAAGGATTTTGAAGCCCACATTACTCTTAAACCTACGGCTCGCCCTAAGTTTTTCCGGGCACGCCCTATTCCGATGGCGTTGCGTGCGCCTGTCAAAGCTGAGATAGACAGGTTAACAGCTTCGGGGATTCTCCTTCCTGTTACCTCCAGCGAATGGGCATCGCCCGTCGTGGTGGTTTCTAAACCAAACGGGAGTCTGCGATTGTGTGGTGATTTTAAAGCCACTGTCAATGCTCAAAGCCTCATTGACACTTATCCTCTTCCCCGTCCTGAGGAGTTATTTACCAAGCTCACTGGGGGCCAGTTCTTTTCCAAACTTGACTTATCGGAGGCGTACCATCAGTTGCCGCTGGATGCATCTTCCAAGGAATTTCTCGTCATCAACACTCCTTGTGGGTTGTATCAGTACCAGCGGTTACCATTTGGCGTCGCTAGCGCGCCGGCCATTTTTCAGCGGTTTTTGGAACAGCTCACGGCTTCCGTTCCCGGCTGCATCAACTGCCTGGATGACATTGTTGTCACGGGGGCCTCCACTGAGGAGCACCTTCGCAATTTGCGTTCACTGTTTCGGGTTCTGCATTCAGCAGGGTTGAAGTGCAATCTGGACAAGTCTCAGTTCTTCCAACCCTCCATTGTGTATCTTGGTTTCCACTTGTCCCGTGAGGGTATACGTCCTCTACGACAGCATGTTGCGGCCATTACCGCTCTACCCCGGCCGTCTACGGTCAAAGAACTTCAGGCGTTTCTAGGCAAGGTTGCTTATTATCGCAAATTCATTCCCTCCGTGGCGGCGGTGGCTCATCCTCTGCATCAGCTGTTACGCAAAAACGTTCCTTTCTGTTGGTCCGCCGAGTGTGAGCAGGCTTTTGTCCGCCTGAAGGCTCATTTGCAGTCGGCGCCTTGTCTTGCCACATTCCGTCCGGGTCAGCACTTGGTTCTGGCGACTGACGCGTCACAGTATGGCCTAGGGGCTGTTCTCGCCCATCGGTATGAGGATGGGTCGGAACGACCCATCGCCTACGCTTCCAAGACCCTCAACGATGCCCAACGGCGTTACTCTCAAATAGAAAGGGAGGCGCTCGCTATCGTTTATGCTCTGAAAAAGTTCAGCGTTTTTTTGTATGGTTCTAAGTTTCACCTCATCACCGACCACAAGCCGCTGGTCTCTCTGTTCAGCCCCTCGGCGTCGCTTCCGGATAAGGCAGCTCACCGCCTGCAACGTTGGGCCTTATACTTGTCTCGTTTTCACTATGAGATTCACTATCGCCCCACGGCCCAGCACGCCAACGCTGACGCGTTGTCGCGTTTGCCGATGGGCCCCGACCCGGTTTTCGATCGCGATGAACTCCTCTGTTTCCACATTGATGAGGAAGAACGTCGTGCGGTCGAGGGTTTTCCACTTACAGGTTCGCAGGTCGCATCGGCTACTGCGCGGGATCCGGTCCTGCGTCAGGTGATTGGTTTTGTTCAGCGGGGTTGGCCGGACAGGACCAAGGGCCGGGCGTCGGATCCCCTTCGCAACTACCATGCCTTGCGCCTTCGTCTGTCTGTTCGTGAGGGTGTTGTTCTTCTGGCCACGGATGGCGCATCTCCACGGGTTGTGGTGCCCGCCTCTCTTCGCAAAGCTGTTCTCAAACTATTGCACGAGGGCCATTGGGGGATTTCTCGGACTAAGTCCCTGGTCCGCAGGCACGTTTATTGGCCCGGTATCGATTCGGACATCGCCCACATGGTCGCTGCGTGTGCTCAGTGTGTTCAACAACTGGCTGCGCCTCGTACTCTGCCCTCTCCGTGGACTGATCCGGCGCAGCCGTGGGAACGGGTGCACGCTGATTTTGCCGGCCCCTTCCTCGGCACTTATTGGCTACTGTTGATTGACGCCTTCTCGAAGTTTCCGTTTGTTGTTCGCTGTCCGTCGCCCACCACTGCGGCGACGATGCTGGCTTTGTCAAAAATCTTTGCGCTAGAAGGTCTTCCATCCACGATTGTCACGGACAATGGCCCTCCGTTCTCTTCGCAGGCCTTCCGTGATTTTTGTACTGGACAAGGGATTCATCATGTTACAGCACCGCCCTTCCATCCACAATCGAATGGGGAGGTCGAGCGCCTTGTCCGCACTTTCAAAAGCCAAATGAAAAAATTCCTTAGTGATTTTTCCACAGATGACGCTCTGTTGCAATTTCTGAGTTCTTATCGCTTCACGCCTCTGGGTGATCGCAGCCCTGCTGAACTCTTGCATGGCCGCCAACCGCGCACCCTACTGCCTCTGCTTCACCCTGTCATGCCTTGTACTGTGTCCCCTAGTGCGGGAAAATACCCGGTGGGCACCGACGTGTGGGCACGGGGGTATGGATCTCGCCCTAAATGGATTCCAGGGGTGGTCCAGGCTCTTCGCGGCCGCCGGCTTTGTGAAATACGTACGGACGGCGGCATGGTTGTTCGCCATTACGACCAGATGCGCCCACGAGTGGTGGCCACGCCGGTACCACCGCCCCTTCTTTCGTCTCCACCAGTCCGAGAAGCCAGTCCTGTCGCTGCTGCCGATCTTCCGGGCGTGTTGTTGCCGCCGCCGTCGCTACCGCTTCCGAGTACGCCGGAACCGGCCCCAGTCGCGACGCCGCCTTCTCCGGGACCCATCTCGCTGGAGCACACCCCCAGGTCCACGACACCTATGGATGCTGCTCCGGAGTTTTCACCCATCATCTCGTCCAGGAGGCACATTCCACGCGCCAGCTTCCGTCCTCTCGTGTTTCTCCGCGGGATCTTCTCGGGACCTCCCAAGAGGCCATGGATGTCTCCGCACTGTCCGTGTCTCCACGAAAGTGAGCGTTTTTTTTTTTTTCAAGGGGGGAAAAGTGTTGTGACAGTGCCACGACATTCAAAAGTGCCGCTACGTTAGTACGCGAACACGGCGATAGAGGCGCTCCGCAGCTCGGCCGAGCGCGGGAGCGCCACCTGGTTATGAACGGCGCCGGCCGCATGTCACGGCCCGGCAGTCGAGTGACAGATACGGAGTTAGTAACATGTAACCCGCGAGTGTTTCTACTTTTGTATCTCCACGCACTTTATTAGTGATTAAAGGTTATAACACTTTCAACCAACCAAGAGGTTGTTCTGAATGTGATCTTACTGCAGGTGGCGCCAGCCCTGGATCTGTGATATTTCCAAACCAGGGCAAAAACTTGATAGTCCCCCCCCTCCTACTCGAAAAATGACACACAATTTTTTTTAAAAAAATCAGTTTTTTTAAAAATATGTTCATTTTGTAGTGCACATCTTTCTGAAGATGTCTGATATACAAAATGTATGTGTTCGAGGAAATGTAAGAGATGTTATGTGGTCTTAAGTGCGCCAAAGTGCAGTGCCATGTGTCTTCAGACCGCATTCTTCTATCATTTGTCACAGTATTTTGCTATTTGGAATTCAAATATGTATATTTTGTAATGGAAGCCATCAAACTTATATACAGGACAGTGGAAATTAAAATGCCCTGTGGTGCCACTCCTGCTCCCAGTCAGCTGGTTTAAAAAAACTTACAATTAATACTGTATGGTATTATTTGTGACTAGGACAGTAAGATCTCTTTAGAAAATTTGCACTCCTTATTGCCTATTAGCTAATAACTTTCTCTTTTCTGTGACACATAATTAAATATAAGAAACATAAACCCTGTGAAGACAAGAGTTAAGCAAGACAGTACACATTATTCAATCCTTAGGTTTCAGCATTTTTTCTCTAATCTTGCTAAAGCTTTACATGGCATGCTTTTCTTTCTGCAAAGGAGTCTATTACCTCATCAAAGTTCGTCAAACATTTTGCTACATGAAAAATCAAAATGTCGCCATCTAATACGGAAAAAGCTGTTAATACAATTAATACATAAGACTGGTGTGATTTCTCAATCTGATTACGTCTATTTTGTCACTGTCTGCTGGGTAAAACAAAACAGGCATTTCTAATATTGCAGCAATCTTAACACTTGCCAAATAAGCGAGACTGTTTTGGCACAAATGTCATTTTCATCTACCTTATTTACATAAACAACATGAACAGAATATGATTCACAAAGCACCAATATCAAATGCCTATTAGGCCTATTACAAGCAAAAAGTTTTATTTTATGAAAGAGCTTCACATTTCAATTACACGCTCCAGTTTCTCAAGCACGAGATCAGGAAGTAGTTGACATAAGGAATTTTTATATAAATCTTAAATTGTAATATTCTTCAGTATAATTTGTGTGATGTCCCAATATCTTCTTCCTTGTTCTAACAGACAATCTTGTTATCACCTATTCTGTAACTATTGCTGCCAGTTCTCTAGTTACATTCACTAATCCTGCCAGAATCACCGGTTCAGTTATTCTGCGTTTATTCTCCAGTTAGGCATTATTACGTGTTCATATAACATGTTTTCCATGTTATTCTGAGAATAGAACTTAAGCGGCTACGAACTGGGGACTGTATAACTTCCCCTTGGTAGTGTAGAGTTTTGCTAAAATTTTCTTTCATAATTTCATTTTATTTGATACACCGAGAAGATAACATGGACTCTTTCTTACCCATTATTCCGGTTAGTCATTTATTTCCACTTGTAGTCTGAATCTATGGATTTCACTAAGAATTATAGCACCACTTATTCACACACCCAATCAACCACATAAATAAACAGCAATTGGCATTCACCCATTCAGATTTGTTCGACTCAGCTCATATAGCTCCGTGCCCTTTTGTTTGTGGGAGGTTTATATTCTTGCTGCAACGGAGATTCCCCTGGCAGAGACATCATGTGCACTATGCACATATTCAAAAATCAAGTTGTGATTAGTTCATAAATCAACTGTGTCCAAAAACGATCAAAAACAAGCAGGGATGCATTTCAAAATCATATTAATAACCAATAGATCAATGTGTGATCGAAGCTAAGCGCTTTGTGAAACAAGGCTTTCTCCTTCAAGGATATGAATTTGGCACCCCCTGAAAGCCGCCTGGGGCAGGTACCCTGGTTTGCCCCCCCCCCCCTTCCCCCCCACCTACATCCGGGCCTGGGTGGCATGGCATGTACCTGCACTTCTCAAACCCACAAGCCAGCCTTTGCAGCCAGTCGGTTTGTCATTTGTCGCACAGATACCAATTCACATTAGAAGAGTCACCAATGGATTCCACAAGAATCAGTGGAACTCTGACATCTATCAACTGAGTTTCAATATGGTGGAAAACATTCATTATTGTCTCCAGTTCCAACCTACGAAGAGTGTGTGACCAACACCAAATAGATATAACTGGCAACAGTTACGGTATATGAAGAAGCGCAGCATAATTAGTAACAGGTTTGCCTGACCAATACGAGAGTGTCACAGAAATTCCAAAAAACTTTAACTATCCTTTTAAAGGCTACTAATGGGCCCCTCATGTATTCAATGGTATCAGCACAGTATCAATACAGTGACTGACTGTGGGAGTGTATTGATATATACTCAGAACAAGAGAAAATGATGAGCATTATTGATGGGCCCCAAAATACTCTCAGTATTGTCCATATGTACTGAGTATGTCGGGTCGAGTATTGGCGGTTGACAATATTCGCCATTTGGTCGTTGACAGAGCTTCATGAATCAGCCATACGGCATTAGTGTGCACTGTCTATGTTTTCTGTTTGTCTTTGTTCCTTTTGCTAGATGACCATGGTCCACCGCTCTACCTTCTAAAATGAACTACGAAATGATGGTTGAATTTACTGACTGCTCTAAAAATAAATAAGAACAATCTCTGTGGACTCAATCTTTAAAGGAATATATGGACAAAAAAGAAATTGCCACAGATGAAGAATTACTGAACACACACAACAGTTATATAGGCTTATGTAGGGGGTAGTCTCCATGTTTACGGCTTTGGTGTGGTCACTGGAGAATCCACTGTGGCAATGCTTCTTTTATTAACTTGAAAAGGGAGTATTAGTTTGTTGAATTAGACAGCATTATGGAAAAATGCTTTTACTTTGAAACGTACATCATATATGCAATGACCAGTAAGGCACTTGTAAAATGCAAGTCAGTCTCACCAAATTGTCACAAACCAAACAAATGTTTTACATCAATCACCTGAATAAATCCTTGCAGGTCAGTTATAATTGCTTCACAAGCAAATTTCGCTAATTATGTTTGCTGATAATACAGCACTTATATTCAGGCATTCAAATGATCTGCCTGTCACTAAGAATATCAAAGTTACTACTTGCTCACTGCTAGTGACTGGCTCTCATTTACATATTCTGTTTACGTTGCATAAACATTAACAGTTTATTGTACAGTACACTACTCTTCCCTTAATAGTCTATGAAATCTTTTAGTTTCACAATTCTGATTCAAGTCAGCAAATTAATATGCAACATGTCTGCTTTTTTTTCTGGCCAGTCTTGGACCCACTTCCTCTTTTGCATCGTTTCTTGACAGCTGTAACTAATAATAGTGTGGCAAACATTGTTTTGGGTGTTCAACATCTTAACTTTCTGAAACTGCATTGTTGATTGACAACTTTATTGACAGTGTTAGAGTCACTTCAACATACTGAAGTATTAACAAATGAACTGTCAATAAATATTGAACAGGTGCAGGGCGCTTTACAAAGTTTCAAGAACAAGTATCAAGTGAGAAATCTAGGCATACAACACAGTGTCCTATGTATCACTCCCATAGAGATAGGCTAATTGCAGCATACAGACACATTTAATCAATCATTCATCCCATGCTCTATATGCGAATACAATGGGAAGAAATGAATATGTAATGGAATGGTGGGTACCCTCTGCCCTGCATATGATGGTGGCTTGTAGAATACAGGTGTAGAACCAAGTAACAGTGAATTGAGCGTGTGCACACACACAGAGTTTATTACCTGCAGCCCGTCACCCATTTCCTTCTCCTGGGCACTCCACTCCGAGAACACCCTGCCATAGTTGGCGTGCAACTTGTGGATTGTATACAGACGCTCTGCCATTCTGGATCGCACACGTAGCAGGCTGTTCAGGTTGTTCTGCAAGCAACAAATAACTGTTGGACAAGTTCCACCTTTGGTGTTCATAAACAATGACAGCAACAAACAATAATAGGAGGAGGTGAAAAGAAACTGGGCTCTAGATGGCAATATGGGATTCATGCATCAAAAGATGTTTTGTTTGAAATTCCAAGAGTATAAGTTCGAAGAAGTCGGGCAACGTAGTACTTCCTCCCAATGGCAAAATCTGAGAAATTAGAGTCCATATGGAAGTATATTAACAATCCTTCCCTCTTCCCATGTGGAAACTGTAACCATGTAAGAGGGGAGGTGGGGAGCAGGTAGGTAGGTGAGTGTAGCACCACAAGTGCCCTCAAAAAAAGAGGCTTGGAAAGTAAAGGTAGGGGTTGTAATAAAACTGAAAAATGCCTGAACTAAATATGTAACTTTAGTTTACTATCTGGTGTGCCTATTTCAACCGCACAAAGCCAAAATCTCCTTGCTTGTTACTAGCAGGTCATTCATTTTAATTACACATACATATCAAGTTGAAGCACTTTTGAGAATTTTATCTGCATGCAAATCATCACTACTGAGGGAAATTTTGTACAATTTTCATTACTGATATATTTTGTTCTTTTGGAAACTTACTCTATGGTAACAAATTTGTATCTGATATTACTAAAAAATTTGAAGATTTTGAAGTAATAAAAATATTCTTCCATTTTTGATAAAAGTAGGCTGGTATCTGCATCAATGAAATCAGGAAGAAAACTTGTTACAATAAACAGGACAAATATTAAATTACTTGTGTATAATATTAGCTACAAGAAGCTATCCTGCAACTATTTAATGAAATGAATACATGAGGGCCTAGGAAACCTGAAAATCCATTTTTTGCAGATTATCTTGCTAAATTTGACATAGAAAACTGAAGAAATCAAGACGCAAAGAAAAAGCAGAAGCCAAAACCTTATCTTAAACCGGATACTTCAGAAATAACTACCTACTTCACTTTTATCTTTTCGAGTCATTGAACACCGTTTGCCAACATACTTCTTGAGGCTGCAATATGAGGTTGGCCAACTTAGACTGATGGTTATAATTTTCATTTAGTAAGGGAGACGAACGTTACCTGCAGCTCGTTGCTGTAGTTCTTTACGGCCTCAAACCTCTTGTCCGGGTTACGGAGGCGGACTGACACGCTGAGCGCCTTGAGCTTAGTCTCGGCCAGCTGCAGGTAGCCGGTCTCCTTGATGCTCTCCTTCCAGCCCTGCTCCTGCTGCAGGAACCCGACAAACAGGTGGTCCTGCGACAGCACCGGGTGCGACGCCACCCGCAGCAGGAAGTTCTGCAACAGCCAGAGCCACCCACACTCACATCACATTCTGTGAAAGACTTCACAGGTGTGGAACCACTAGATTAATATGTCGACCTCGGAACTTTTAACACTTTACACACTATATCAGCCAATTCATCTTTTAGCCGGGTCTGTTGTTGAGCACCAGATTGTGAGGTGCTGCAAATCTGTACTTTCAGTTAACATTTTTATACCATAGTTTAACAAGTAGCATGTACAATTACAATAACAACTGTATTTATGACACCTGTGGTACCTACTGTTAATAGCATGACAATCAAATTGTTTTTTCTGATTAGTAATGTTTGTTTACAAACCAAAATAATTACCGTGGCTGAAAATACACAATAAAACAAAACCAATAATTACTGACGCAATTTAAAGCACAATATTTCTCAGTCTGTTCTGTTATTGACCCCAACTCTTAACTGATCATCAAATTTACCAAAAAATGGAAGCAATGCTGAAACTGATTACGTATATAATTTACTAAATTACATTATTCCAAGAAATAATTATCTTTTTAAGACTTTGTATTTCACTAGAAGGCTTAGTTGCTGGAGAATTTGGAAAACCTTCCACATTTTATCAAACTTGCTAGATCAAGGATTTATTGAAATAAATAAAATTTAACATATACAAAGCTTCAGCTATTTAGTTTTTATTGCCTTAATCACATGTAGGTATACTGGATTACTAGTTTTAGCAGGGCTAAGCTGCCATCTTTCATTCTCAGTGTACAGATTATGAAATCTTGCTGTGCAGTATACTGCATATTTTTTTGTAGCATTGTAATGGGATCATGATGAAAAGAGAGTACTGCAGAGCACAATTTCATAACCTGTACACTGAATTCGTGATCGCTCTCCAAGTGACAATGTCAGGTATTTAAAGCAGCATTTAAATTGCATTATAATTTACATTTTCAAAACAACTAATCTGTATCATTAACACAAGAATTCAAATTATATCTTTACTGTGAAATTAATTGCACTGCACATGAAAAATCAAATGTTAAAGAAACATACACGCTTTTTTAATTGTTAACATCTGCTCTATTTTAATGCTAATATTGGTTTCTGATAAATACCTATTTTAGGAGATCACATTGTAGTAGATAGACTGATACAATGTCTGTGACATTGGACAGGTCTGAAGCAAAAACAGACTTGCAAAGTGAATGCCTTAATGTAAGGACACATTTGTAAAAAAACACACTGCACATACAATTATTGCACATTATTACTTAAAATGGTGGAGTTTATTACACTGGTTAGATATTAATCTAACAGTGAACAAACTGAGCTGCGCACCTAATTTTATGGCCTGTGTTTTTATTTGAGGCAAATGAGTCCATTAAACATAGTCTGCAAATTTTAGAGGTCCTTAGAAAGTAAACAAACAAC
Source organism: Schistocerca serialis cubense (assembly GCF_023864345.2). Lineage (NCBI taxonomy): Eukaryota > Metazoa > Arthropoda > Insecta > Orthoptera > Acrididae > Schistocerca > Schistocerca serialis. The sequence goes on from NC_064649.1 coordinate 31,784,486, forward strand.
ACATTCACAACTTGGAGGAGATCATGCAGTGAAAGATAAGTACAACAAATTGCTTTGAACAGTTTTGCAATTATTGCTGCAAAGAAGTTTGTTGTGCAAAACTCACAACCTGTAAGTGCACTCACAAGTTACAGAAAAGAAAGATGAATGCTCTATCAGCATGTATTGACCAATTTAACAGTAAAAGAGCTAGCTACAGAAGAACAGAAAATGTGGTAGAAGCAGACCTCATGGAACAGCATCTTGGGTAAAGACTAATTTAGGAACATGTGAGGCAATACTGACACTGGTTTATCTTACAAGACAGGTTGAAGACAAGTAAACCTACATTTACAGCATTTGCAGATTAACAGAAAACTGCTGACCTGAAAACAATTTTTGAAATTTTGAAGGTAACAGGGATAAAATACAGGGACTGAAAGGTCATCTACAGCTTATACAGAAAACCGACAGCAATTGTAACAGCTGAAGGACATGAAATGGAAGCAGTGGTTGAGAAGAGAGTGAGGCATAGTTATAGCCTATGCTCAATGTTATCCAGTCTGGACAATGAGCAGACAGTAAAGGAAACAAAGGAGAAATTTGGAAAGGTAATTAAAGTTGAGGAAGAATTAGTAAAAACTTTGAGATTTGCCTGTGACCTTGTAAATCTACCAGAGACAGAGCACTTGAATAGAATAGATAGTACTTTGACAAGACTCACACTGACATCAACAGAAGAAAAACTAGGGTAATGGAATGTAGTAAAATTCAGTCTGGCTGTTTTATAGGAATTAGGTGAGTTTTGTCATTTGGACAGCTAAACAAATGATGACTGAAATAGAGAGAATATAAAATGCTGACTGCCAACGGAAAGAAAAGCGTTTCAACAAGAGAAACAAGTTAACATCTGATAAAAATTTAAGTACTGGGATGCCTTTTCTGAGAGAATTTTCCTAGAGTGTACTATAGATGGAAGTGAAACATGAACAATAATCAGTATAGAAAACAACAGAGTACAAGCATTTGAAATGTAGTGCAACAGAAAAACAGTGAATATGTGACAAAATCAAGCAACTATTGGGAGCTTGGTGGAATTTTTATAATCAAAGTTATTGATTATATTATGCAAGTGTTCTTATTAGAGTAATTTATGACAATGTACATTCATGAATCGTGTGCAATACTGCCACTAACACGTTAATAACTTCTTGTCAGTTCGCCATCCCAAAAACAGTGATCAGTTACTGCCTTCAGTCCCCCAAAAACATCCTCATTCATATGAGCACTATTTGTGGCATAAGTTATCAAATTTCTATTATCCATGTCTAGTGTAGGATTCAAACTAACTAAACTCTTAATTCCAAGCTTTCAAAATGTGAGACTTCTTTAACTACAGAAAAAGTTGATCTAGTAGTGATCAGAACACTATTTAACAGTCCCGTCAGACCATACCCTTGGGAAACTGAACAGTTCTAGCATTTTCGAGTCATTAATTCAATTTCTAGTATCCTTGTCAACTGTCAACATTAATAATTACAGTTTCATCTCTTAAATCATTAAATTCAGAACCGGTGTTTCTTCTTGGAAAGCAGTCAGTAACGTGTGGGACGAGGAAACTACAAGACTTTTTCCATCCACAAATAAAAAGTAGACTCTCGCAACTAACCTCGAGACCAGCTCGCCGTCTATCGACGAAATCAGGGTCAAAGGTGTCCGAGGCTGCTTTCTGCCACGGATACAGAACTTTCTTCTCAGGTAGTGGAGGCAGAACGATGTAAGGATACTCCAGCTCGAGGTATGTCCTCAGAAGAACAAATTCCGAGTAACGCCGCCAGACACTGCTTATGCGACTATATGCACCATTCCAGTCTGGGTCTGTTACTCTGAAAATTTAAAAATTCACCACAGTTTTATGAATTTGAAAACTTAAATTAAAATAAAATGGTAAGCACTAAACACACCTTCGAAAAGTGCTGCCTCTGAGGAGCTTTACAATTGTAAATTCACAGCAAATTCACTACATCAATAAAAATGAATATTACCAGGCCATATGTCGAATAATCCAACTTACATTATCTGTGAAGTTAAGAAAAAGACTAGAATGAAACTACATAAACTAATCGTTGCATTACTATTACTGGAGCAATCGGAGATAAAGGTGATGGGTACACAACACCTCAAATACAATAATTTATCAATGACACTAGTGGTTGAGCTAGGTGGCTGTGATTTAAACTCCTTGAAGAAATACAGCAATCGTGCTCTCCTACATGTCAAATGAAAACCGAACACCCACCACAATGGGACTACGGAATGGTTCCAGTCAAAAGTAGTCATCATAGGCATTAAGACCCACCAGAAAATGAGATGACCAATTCCTGTTTCATAAAATGTGGTCAGCCACTGACGGATCCCCAACTGCACCCACTTCTGTACTTCCTCATCTGACTGAAACAGATGTCCATGCACGCCTTGCTTTGGGATGCTAAAGATGTAAAAGTCACACAGTGAAAGACCCGGGCTGTATGAAGGATGTTGCAGTGTTTCCCATCCAAATTGGTAAGCGTAGCCTTTCTCTGATTGGCTATTTGGGGACAGGCATTATCATGCAACAGGATGATTCTGTCTAACAATGTTCTGACTGCCCAAGGAGAAATAGGAAAACCAACAGGGGGAAACATCTCACATCTTCCCCAGCTGTTCACACAAGTTCCAGTAAGGTCATGATGACCCCCGTCAACTGCAGCGGCCCAAGGTAAAGCCTGACTTCACACTGCCAATCGGAGAAGGGCTATACTTCAGTGATTTGGTTGGGAAACACAGCAACATCCTCCGTACAAACCGGATCTTTTACCATGTAGTTTTCACATATATGACGATCTGAAGAAAGACATGCACAGATGTAAATTTCAGTCAGTTGAGCATGTGCAGGGGTACGTGCAGTTGTGGATCTGTCGGCAGCCAACTGCACTCCACGAAACAGGAATTGATTGTCTCATCTCCCAACGAGATAAATGTCTTATCACTTGTGTTATTACTTTTGAATGGAACAATCCCATGGGCCTTTTGTGGTGGGTATTCTGTTTTCATTTGACTGCTCCTTATAGCTTTATTTTTATACTAACATGTATTTTGGGTTTTCAATTATCTTCATTTGGTGTAACATTTATATAAGGTGCGCCAATGAGAATGTACAGTTTACATTGTGGGCTTCTTTTAATTGGTCACATTATTGCTCAGCTATTATCTATAGATGATGTTATTAGTAAAAATTTAACATTTAATGAAACTGTGAGTGTAGCCTTAAGTCCATGAATCTTGATTCGCTGTTGAGCATTAATAACTAAACATTTCCAACAATATCACGCTGTTAATCCTGACAAAAGATCTTTATCTACATCCACACAAGTTTCAACTGACATCATCTACACTGGGACTAAAATAAAGTGTTTGATAGTGAAGCATGGAAGGGATGACGTGGTTGGTTCACTGTTACGTGCATGCACAATAGGATTTTGGTAGCTGCAGCTGTGCAGTCCCATGCTTAATATGTTCAAAATCCCCCCCCCCCCCCCCCCCCTCAACATGCACTACTGAGATCACTTTGCATATCGTAATGGCCGCACCACTTCCTTAAGTAATTGCACACTTAGCTTCACACACTCCGTAGAAGAAACATACTGTGCAAAGAAACAAATCACAACAATTATACAACAGTCTGCAACCGTCCTATACAGTTGACATGTAACCCGCAGCAGAGGTAGAAACCAGAGTAATATGACAACAGGTTACAGGACAGGAGGTGTGACCAAACGCTCACTCTGATTTGTTGTTGCAATGGTAGCTGTACCTTAGTGTCTGTCACTTTGTTATTCTCAGCCAGATATATTGCAACTGACCATTTGCAACAGTGTGAATTCGACGATGTCGGAAAACCAAAAGTGTGGATGATAGTTTTGAGAGGAATGTGAATGTAAACAATGAGGCACATTTCCAACAGGGCAGATATAGCTTATTGCAGTCCAAAAACATTCTAGAGTACATCATAAATTCCTGAATCTTACTATCTTATGTATATAATGGAGAGTAGTTCCAGGTCAATACTTCGGATATCGTAATATTTGCTCAAGCTCTCTGCTTGTAGACATCTACAGCATGGCAAGTTAAGTGTTTTCCTCATATTTATTAAATTTCGTGTGTGTTTTTCTTTTTAATCTCACTTTTTTGTAAGTGTAAATTCATTCAGTCTGTAGTGCAGTAGCTGTCCAATTGTTTTGTTTTGAAGGTAACCATATGCCCTTTCAGTAAGGCAGGTAGTCAGTCAGTCAGTCTCCAGCTCTTGGCTTACACACTTCTACAGAGCGGCAAGTTAAGTATCTTTTTCTGTGTTTTCCTATTAGTATATTTATCAAATTTCGTGCATGTTTCTTTATTTAAGAGGTTCAATCTTGCGTTTTTGTAAGGGTGAATTGATTCAGTCTGTAGAACAATAGTTGCTCACTTAACAGCCGGCTACATGGCTCATTAACACATTAGTGTCCATTGGTAACACATCAGGCGCGTAGCAAGTTGCGTATCTAGGATTCTATCTGCTTCTATAATTTCCTTCTTCATTTAGTCTTGCTAGGATGGTTAGGGTGTTCGCAGAAGCAGGAGGAACTAGCCGCTGTTCACGAACAGCTGAATGTGTTTTCGGCTATAGTCAGTCACCTTCAGGCTGCTGTCTCGGGGTGTAGCAGTGGCAGAGAATCTGGCATATCGTAGGTGTCAGTTGTTTTGGCCACAGGCTCTGCTCCCGAGTCCCTCCTAGTGCCCCAATGTGGTGGACTCATGCTCACCGCAGGTTGAGCGGAGAGTGGTAACAAGCCCGTGTAGCTCGGGGCAGAGGGTCAATGTGAAGAATGGCCGCCTGGCCTTGACCAGTCACCCTGTGAATGGACAGGTGGCTGCTCCTTCAGGAGGGTCCGAGCAGACACATGAGGGGGAGAGTTTACTAGTTATTGAGAGGTCCAATGTTAGGTGCGTTAAGGAACCCTTTAGGCAGATAGCGTTCAGGGCTGGAAAGAAAGCCAACGTGCACTCTGTATATCTGCCAGAGGGTCTCATCCAAGATACGTAGGCAGCCTTGCCTGTGGCTATCAAGTCAATTACAAAGATGACACGGTTTTAATAGGGTGTGAACTAGGTACCAATGCATGCTCTGCAGTGTGCTCCCATTTAGCCACAAGGTCGGTAAGGAGTTTTTGTGGTAGGGCATTCTATTCCTAAACCAACATGGTTGACAACTGCTGTACGGTCCGATTCATGTAGACATGCTGCAATATGTCTTCCCAACAGACCCTCCACATGCTCAATGGGATTTAAGTCAGGACAACGGGCAGGCCAATCCGATTGCTGAATATCCTCTCGTTCCGAGACAACCTCCACCTGTGCTGTCCGCTATGATACCACATTGTCATCAATAAAAATGAAGTCTTAGCCAATACTACTGTTGAAAAGACATGCATGGAGAAGAAGTACAGTGCCACAATAACAATGACCAGTGAGTGTACCTTGTTCAATGATTTTGAAATTACTGTGCCCATGCATCATTACACCTCTTCCCACCCTAACACCTGGACCACCAAAACAATCATATCTGACAACGCTGGATGTACCATCATATGGAGAGGTGGAAAAACACAACACACCCAGGAACATTGTCAACCACTATTATTTCGATGGTGCACGTGTTATGATGCCAGGAGGCATGATGTTGCATGAGCATACTGACCTCAAAATCTGAACAAACGACACTCACTGGTCAATATTATAGCGATATTTCCTCCCCCCCCCCCCCCCACGATATGTCTTCAGTGCTGCATTCAGCTGCTACTGCTACATTTTTATGGCTCACAACGTGTATCTGCATCAAACAGTGGAGGAGCAGCAGCTCTTGGAACAAGAGGATATTTGCGGAATGGACTAGTACACCCATTCCCTCAGACTTACATGTCATCAAATACATGTGGGATAAATACTACAGTGCATCCAAACCTAGCGACAACCATCCAGCACTTGATAACTATGGTGTAGGAATGTAACACCCCACCATAAGAACGCCTTACCAATGTTGTGGCAAAGATCAGACCAGGTTGCATAGCATGCAGTGCCATCCATAGCGATCACGTACCCTTTTAAAAGCCATGTCATTTATAACACCCTGGGACCATCATGAATCGTGCTGACATCAGTTTAATTATTGTATTTGAATAAAAGTGCCTTTCTGTTTGTCTCATTGTGTATTTCTTCCAGTTAACTTCTGTATTGTACCGTTGCACTTCTTTCTATATATGATCCAAGTTTCACCAAACTATGTGACACACAATGTGGAAGATACTGCTGTCCTTAAGTCGCAAACACCAGTATATAATTACTAGAACTTTGACAATATCATCACATGATAATGACAGCACTGTTCACTTTCCAATTAATGGGGGTCACAGTTAGTTGATGATGAGAATTCATCTGGAGCATCCTCAAGTGTAGTAACATAAAAGTAATAATTTTTAATGGAGAAGTGTGTAACTGTCGTATAGCAGTTTCTGGCAACTCTCAGACATTTCTAATTTCAATGGAATCCAGAACTGTAGGAGTGTTTACTGATTTAATTTGGATCAAAGTAGTGAAATGGTGTAATGATATGAGGGTATTTCAGAAAGTAAAGATACACCGTACGCCAGAGGAACAGAAGAGTTTTGGGGAGCACGTTGGCAACACTGGTGTTAACCTTGAACCATTAGCTTTCTCCTTGCGGTCATTTGGCAGTTGAATGTTGCTTCTGGTTGGAGTAGGTCATGTTTAAAATGGCTGCGTCAATTCAGAATCCTGCCAAATGCGAAGTGCGCTCCGTCATACGTTTTCTTCATGCAAAAGGTCAGCGACCAGCAGATATTCACAAAGAAATTATTTCTGTTTATGGGAACATTATGAATCGACAAAATGTAACAGAATGGTGTCGTCATTTCTTTGAAGGTAGGACTGATGTTCATGACGAACAAAGAACAGGTCAGCCATTTGTGATCTTTGATGCCCTTCTTCGGAGAACAGAGGAAGCAATTCGTGTGAATAGACGTCTCACTTGAAAGAATTGCATCAGATCATACCGGACGTGTCAATGACAACTCTTTATGATGTTGTGACTGTCAAGTTAGGGTACAGGAAATTATGTGTGCGCTGGGTTCCAAAACTGTTAACGGAAGAACACAAAAAGAAAAGGATGGGCTTTGCACTCAACTTCCTCACACGCTATGCTGAAGCAGGTGACGAGTTCCTTGATCACATTGTGACAGGTGACGGGACACAGGTTTATCACCACACCTGAATCCAAGCAACAGCGAATGCAATGGCGCCATTCGAATTCGCCAAAAGCCAAGAAATGCAAAACGTTGATTTCAGCAAAGAAAATCATGGCTTCTGTTTTTTGGAACAGACAAGGCATTCTTCTGTTGGAATTTATGCCTCACGGAACAACAATTAATGCTGCTCCATGTTGCCAGACTTTGAAACGTCTTCGAAGGGCAATTCAAAACAAACGCAGGGGAATGCTGACAAGTGGAGTTCACTTGCTTCATGACAATGCTCGGCCTCACACAGCGCTCGTAACCAAAGCACTACTCAAACAATTCAAATAGGACATATTGGACCATCCGCCATACAGCCCGGACCTTACGCCCACCGACTTCCATGTCTTCCATTACCTGAAGTCACATCTTGGTGGAAAATCATTCCATGACGATAAAGAGATCAAAAGATGAAGTTGAAATTTGGTTCCGACAACAGGGGGCAAACTTCTGTGACTGTGGGATACAAAAGTCTGTGCACCGACTTAACAAATGTTTGGATAATGGGGGTGATTATGTCAAAAAATAACAAATAATCCAGTTAATAAGATGTAACTGACATTTTCTAAATAAATGTTCTATGTAAGGACTGCGAACCATTGTATCTTCACTTTTCGAAATGCCCTCATATTAACTAACAGATAGGCTGTTAATGATGAGTTGATTCCACAACTATAACTCAAAATTATTAGCTCACAGAAGACGGTTCACAACTCACAGGTACAGAAATTAAGGCCTGCACAGCGCTTTTGTCCTTAATTATTGGCTTATGGAACCACCAATTAATTGTATATCATAGGCTGGGAAGTTGTTCAGTGGATAAGCTAAAGCTCAAAGTGGTGAAATATTTTTTCCAAGATTACAGGAGAGAAAATTTTAATTGATACCACACATGACCAAGCGGGGTACAGTGAGGTGACAAAAGTCATGGGATACTTCCTAATATGTTGGCCCTCCTGTTGCCTGGCACAGTGCAGCAACTAAATGTGGCACGGACTCAACAAGTCGTCGGAAGTCCCCTGCAGAAATATTGAACTGTGGTGCCTCTATAGTTGTCCATAACTGTGAAAGTGTCACCGGTTGGTTGGTTGGTTTGGGGGATTAAAGGGACCAGACTGCCATGGTCATCGGTCCCTTTTTCCAAAGACAAAGAACACCCACAGAGAATAAAAACAAGTAACAGAAGAGATCACAGACGACACAGAACAAGAGATACTGAGACAAAGACAAGACAAAACAAACTAAAACCACACAGAGTGTGACGGTGGTTGGCCGACCATAGACATAAAAAGGAAAGGCCAACCACTGAGAAACACATTAAAAAAATCAGTGTAAAACCATAGGCCAAAGGCCAGAATCAACACAAATCATTAAAAGAAAACAGAAACACTCAGAGTAAATGATAAAATCCCCCTGCCCGAATAAAACGTAAAACTGAGTCAGCCATAGTGGAGTCGTCTGTTAAAAGGGCAGGGAGCGTAGCAGGCAGCGCAAATGTCTGCCTGACCACAGCTAAAAGGGGGCAGGCCAGCAAAATGTGGGCCACTGTCAAAGCTGCCCCACAGCGACATAGAGGAGGGTCCTCCCGGCGCAGTAGATAACTGTGTGTCAGCCGGGAGTGGCCAATGCGGAGCCGGCAAAGAACTACTGAGTCCCTGCGAGTGGCTCGCAGGGATGACCGCCACACAGCCGTCGTCTCCTTGACAGCACGGAGTTTATTGCGCATTGTCAATTCCCGCCATTCAGCGTCCCATAGCGCCAAGATTTTGCGGCGGAAGACTGCCCGCAAATCAGTCTCTGGGAGGCCAACGTCCAGAGATGGCTTGCTGGTGGCCTCTTTCGCCAGGCGGTCAACATGTTCGTTACCCGGGATACCGACATGACCGGGGGTCCACACAAAGACCACAGAGCGGCCGCAACAGGCGAGAGTATGCAGAGACTCGTGGATAGCCATCACCAGACGAGAACGAGGGAAACACTGGTCGAGAGCTCGTAAACCGCTCAGGGAATCGCTACAGATAACAAAGGACTCACCTGAGCAGGAGCGGATATACTCTAGGGCACGAAGGATGGCGACCAGTTCAGCAGTGTAAACGCTGCAGCCATCCGGCAAGGAACGTTGTTCGGAATGGTCCCCTAGAGTGAGCGCATATCCGACACGACCAGCAACCATCGAACCGTCAGTGTAAACAACACCAGAGCCCTGATACGTGGCCAGGATGGAATAAAAGCGGCGGCGGAAGGCCTCAGTAGGGACTGAGTCCTTAGGGCCCTGTGCCAAGTCGAGCCGAAGGCTAGGGCGACGAACACACCATGGGGGTGTATGCAAAGTAGCCCGGAAAGGAGGTGGAACAGTGAAACCCTGGAGCCCAGAGACAAGCTCTTTGACGCGGACCGCTATTGTACAACCAGACCGCGGCCGACGTTCTGGCATACGGACGACCGACCGCGGGAACAGGAGGCGATAGTTTGGATGCCCGGGCGAGCTTAGTACATGGGCAGCATAAGCGGCCAGCAAACGTTGGCGTCGGAACCGCAGTGGAGGTACACCTGCCTCCACTAGTACGCTGTCCACAGGGCTGGTGCGGAAAGCACCAGTGGCAAGGCGTATCCCGCTGTGGAGAATCGGGTCCAGCACCCGTAACGCAGATGGGGATGCTGAGCCATAAGCCAGGCTCCCATAATCCAGACGGGACTGGATTAACGCCTGGTAGAGCCGCAACAGTGTAGAGCGGTCGGCGCCCCAGCGGGTGTTGCTCAAGCATCTCAGAGCGTTTAGATGCCGCCAACACGTCTGTTTAAGCTGCCGGATATGAGGCAGCCAAGTCAACCGGGCATCGAAAACCACCCCCAAAAACCTGTGGGTCTCCACCACAGCAAGGAGTTCGTCGGCAAGATAAAGCCGCGGCTCAGGATGGACTGTTCGGCGCCGGCAGAAATGCATAACGCAGGTCTTGGCTGCCGAAAACTGAAACCCATGCGCTACAGCCCAAGACTGCGCCTTACGGATAGCGCCCTGTAGCTGACGTTCAACAGCTGCAATGCCAGTAGAGCTGTAATAAAGGCAGAAGTCGTCAGCATACAGGGAAGCGGAGACAGAATGTCCCACGGCCGCAGCAAGCCCGTTAATGGCTATTAAAAACAGACAGACACTTAAAACAGAGCCCTGTGGCACACCGTTCTCCTGGGCGTGGGAGGAACTATACGAGGCCGCGACTTGCACGCGGAAGGTACGACACGACAGAAAATTGCGGATAAAAATCGGCAGAGGACCCCGAAGACCCCATCCATGAAGCGTAGAAAGAATGTGATGACGCCATGTCGTATCGTACGCCTTCCGCATGTCGAAAAAGACAGCGACCAGGTGCTGACGGCGGGAAAAGGCAGTACGGATGGCCGACTCCAGGCTCACCAGATTGTCGGCGGCGGAGCGGCCTTTACGGAACCCACCCTGAGATGGAGCCAGAAGGCCCCGAGACTCCAGTACCCAATGCAAGCGCCGGCTCACCATCCGTTCAAGCAACTTGCAAAGAACGTTGGTGAGGCTAATGGGACGGTAGCTGTCCACCTCCAGAGGGTTCTTTCCAGGCTTCAAAACGGGGATGACAATGCCTTCCCGCCACTGCGACGGAAACTCCCCCTCGACCCAAAGACGGTTGTAAAGATCGAGAAGGCGCCGCTGGCAGTCCACTGAAAGGTGTTTCAGCATCTGACAGTGGATGCCATCTGGCCCAGGAGCGGTATCAGGGCAAGCAGCGAGGGCACTGCGAAATTCCCACTCACTAAATGGAGCATTGTAAGATTCTGGGTGGTTGGTGCGAAACGAAAGGCTCCGACGTTCCATCCGCTCTTTAATGGAGCGGAAGGCCTGGGGGTAATTCGCAGAAGCGGAACTCATACCAAAATGCTCTGCTAAGCGATTGGCAATGACGTCGGAGTCAGTACAAACTGCTCCATTCAGGGAGAGCGCAGGGACGCTGGCAGGTGGCCGATAGCCGTAGACGCGTCGAATCTTGGCCCAGACCTGCGAGGGAGCGACATGGAGGCCAATGGTGGACACATACCGCTCCCAGCACTCCTTCTTGCCTTGGCGGATAAGGAGGCGGGCTCGCGCACGCAGCCGTTTGAAGGCGATAAGGTGGTCGAGGGAGGGGTGTCGCTTGTGACGCTGGAGCGCCCGCCGGCGATCTTTAATCGCTTCAGCGATCTCAGGCGACCACCAAGGCACAGCCTTCCGCCGAGGGGACCCACAGGAATGGGGAATGGCAGATTCGGCGGCAGTAACGATGCCGGTGGTGACCGATTGAACCACCGCATCAATGTCATCGGTAGAGAGAGGCTCAAAAGCGGCAGTGGAGGAGAACAAGTCCCAGTCAGCCTTATTCATAGCCCATCTGCTAGGGCGCCCAGAAGAGTGGCGCTGTGGTAGTGACAAAAAGATCGGAAAATGGTCACTACCACACAGGTCGTCATGCACACTCCATTGGACAGACGGTAAGAGGCTATGGCTACAGATTGAAAGGTCAATGGCGGAGTAGGTGCCATGCGCCACACTGAAGTGTGTGAAGGCACCATCATTTAACAGCGAGAGATCGAGCTGCGACAAGAAATGCTCAATGATGGCGCCTCGACCTGTTGCCACTGACCCACCCCACAGAGGGTTATGGGCGTTGAAGTCGCCCAATAGCAGGAAAGGTGGCGGCAATTGGGCGACCAGTGCAGCCAGGACATGCTGCGAGACATCACCATCCGGTGGAATGTAAAGACTGCAGACGGTAACAGCCTGTGGCGTCCACACGCGTACAGCGACAGCCTCTAAAGGCGTCTGGAGAGGGACAGATTCGCTGTGCAGAGTGTGAAGGACATAAATGCAGACGCCACCAGACACCCTTTCATAAGCTGCTCGGTTCTTGTAATAACCCCGATAGCCACGGAGGGCGGGGGTTCGCATCGCCGGAAACCAAGTTTCCTGGAGAGCAATGCAGAAGAAAGGGCGAAGGCTGAGAAGTTGGCGGAGCTCAGCTAAATGGTGGAAAAAACCGCTGCAGTTCCACTGGAGGATGGTATTGTCCATGGCTGAGAAAGGCGTGACAGGACGGGGAAGGCAGATTACGCCGCTGGGTCACCTGCTGCCTCCGATTGAGCACCCGTGCTAGTGTTATCCATGGCGTCTGAGGGACCGGCGAGTTCTAGGTCCTCAGCGGACGCCAGGATCTCCACCTCGTCCTCAGACGCAGAGCTGTAAGGTGGCGGTGGGGTGGCTGCCACCGCGAGTTCCTTGGGCTTAGAGCTCTTCTTCTTTGATTTCTCACGCTGCTCCTTGGGTTTAACTGGCTGGGAGGGCTTCACCGATTCAGTCTCCGGGACTGAGGAGGATCGTGAAGCCCGTCGACCAGCTGAATGCGGGCACTTACGCCACTGGCGGTCGTCAGCCTTCCCACTGGTGGAAACCTGGGAAGGGAGGGACCCGAGGGACCCCTTGCGAGCGTGAGAAGCCGAAGAAGTTGGACACTTCTCCGGCTTAGAAGCAGGGACGGACGTCCCTGATGGGGGGGATGGTGTTGCCCCTGAGGTAGGTGGCGCAGGAGCAACCCGGTGGGTAGAGCCCCCCACTGGCAAGGGGGCAGGAGGAGTCTTACTGGTTATCGAGCTGGCTGGAAGTCGTGAAACTGATGGGGCGGGCACAGGTGTCGTAGCGGCGGCGTAGGATGACGTCATTCGCACGGGATGTAATCGGTCGTATTTCCGCTTGGCTTCAGTATAAGTCAGTCGGTCCAGGGTCTTATATTCCATGATTGTGCGTTCTTTCTGGAAGATTCTGCAGTCTGGCGAGCAAGGTGAATGGTGCTCCCCGCAGTTGACACAGATGGGAGGCGGGGCACATGGAGTATCGGGATGAGACGGGCGTCCGCAATCTCGACATGTGAGGCTGGAAGTGCAGCGGGAAGACATATGGCCAAACTTCCAGCACTTGAAGCACCGCATCGGGGGAGGAATATAGGGCCTGACGTCACATCGGTAGACCATCACCTTGACCTTTTCCGGTAACGTATCACCCTCGAAGGCCAAGATGAAGGCACCGGTAGCTATCTGATTTTCCTTCGGACCCCGATGAACGCGCCGGACGAAATGTACACCTCTGCGCTCTAAGTTGGCGCGCAGCTCGTCATCAGACTGCAAAAGAAGGTCCTTATGGTAAATAACTCCCTGGACCATATTTAAACTCTTATGCGGTGTGATCGTAACAGCAACATCCCCCAACTTATCACAAGCAAGTAACCGTCGCGACTGGGCAGAGGATGCCGTTTGGATCAGGACCGATCCAGAGCGCATTTTTGACAAGCCCTCCACCTCCCCAAACTTGTCCTCTAAATGCTCGACGAAGAACTGAGGCTTGGTTGAGAGAAAAGACTCCCCATCAGCTCTCGTACAAACTAAGAATCGGGGCGAATAAGTGCTACTGCCATCCTGAGATTTACGTTCCTCCCACGGCGTGGCCAGAGAGGGGAACGTTTTCGGATTATACTTTTCAGCATTAAATTGAGCCCGAGAACGCTTAGAGACTGCTGGCGGCTGGCCGCCAGCGACAGATGATGTACCACGCTTCATTGCGGGTCATCCGCCCTGATGCCACCTACTCCGACCAAGGGCCCTCCCCACGGGCGCCACCCAGCCACAGCAAAGGCCACCTGGCAGGATGGCCATTGCCGGGAGTCCCGATGCCCCAGGGAGATGGGCATCTACTCCTTGGCATACGTGGGGAGTGAACGGCGCAGGCATCAGTAGAGCGATCCCTGTGTTGTCAGGGGGCTACAACCAAGAGGGTACATGGCGACCCCACCACAACGGACTGGCTACCGTGCTGGATCTTAGGTGCAAAAATGGCCAAGGTCGTCGTCACAGTTAAAAGAAACACTGCAGAGTGCAGCGTGGTAATCGCCCATGAGATCGAAAACGAGCGGGACACCATCGCAACGACGAGAAAGACGGCAATAGGTCTAATTGCACGAAGGATACAGTGCACCATGTAAGGTGCCCTTCCCCAATTGGCTCGCTCTTCGGAATAATTTGGATAGATGGAGGTCAAACCCGAGAGGGGACCATCACATAAGGCCGAAACGTTTGAGACTCCTTTTAGTCGCCTCTTACGACAGGCAGGAATACCGCGGGCCTATTCTAACCCCCGAACCCGCAGGGGGCTGAAAGTGTCACCGGTGCAGGATTTTGTGCACAAAGTCACCTCTTGATTATGTCCCATAAATGTTCTGTGGGATTTGTGTTGGCCGATCTGCTCGGCCAAATCATTCAGTTGAATTGTCCAGAATGTTCTTCAAACCAGCTGTGAACAATTATGATACGGTGACATGGTGAATTGTCACCCATAAAAATTCCATGAACGGCTGCAAATGGACTCCAGGTAACTGAACGTAATCCATTCCGTATGAACACAGCCTACACCATTATGAAGTTCCCACCAGTTTGTGCAGTGCCTTGTTGACAACTTGGGTCAATGGCTTTGTTGTGTGTACACCACACTAACCCAACCATCAGCTCTTACCAACTGAAATTGGGACTCATCTGATCAGGGCACAGTTGTCTGTGATCCAACTGATATGGTCACTAGCCCTCGGGAGGCGCTGCAGGCAGTGTCGTGCTGTTAGCAAAGGCACTCTTGTCAGTTTCTGATGCTGTAGCCCATTAACGCCAAATTTCACTGCACTACCCTAACGGATATGTTCAGCTCGTTGTATGTCTCACATTGATTTCTGCAATTATTTCACACAGTGTTGCTTATCTGTTAGCACTGACAACTCTAAACAAATGCCGCTGCTCTCACTTCTTAAAGTAGGGCTGTCTGCCACTGTGTTGTCCATGATGAGAGGTGATGCCTGAAATTTGGTACTCTCAGCACATCTAGGAATATTGAATTTCCTAACAATTTCCAAAATGGAATGTCGTATGTTTCTGGCTCCATTCTGCATTCACAGTCTGTCAGTTCCCATTGTGTAGCCATAATCGGGTCACAATCCTTTTCACCTGCGTCGCCTGAGTACAAGAGACTATCTAAGCAGCCAACGTCACAGGACTTCTTTCTCACTACTCAAAATATTCCTATTCTCAAGTTTCTTAGACATTATTCTCAGAGCTCATATTTAGCTTAATTCTTGTAATAAAACTGCGGAAAGGCTAAATCTGAACTCCTGGACAGAACTCTGAACTGTTATCCTCCTGAATGCAACACCAACCAGTGTGACCTTACTCTAATTAGAAACATATATCAGAAGTACACAAAAAGAAAGCCTCTCACTACAATAGACAAATTGTTCTCTCCTTAAACAGAGAAGAGGAAATTCATTGCAAGCATTTATTGTCTTCAAGTCTAATTTCTAATTTCAAAGATTATCATGTGTCCAATTCCTGTGCAAGAATTCCTCACAACAGTTGAGAACTTTTCTAAGTAACTTGTTATTTAGTCATATTTTGAATCTGCCTGTGTTTTTATTAATTCTTCAGTTTCCAATTTCTTCAAACCAGCATACTGTAAACTATGAACTCACTTGTTCAAGACCAAGTGGTTTTGGCTCACACGGTCATCCCGAACTTAATCTATACACAAACAAAATAAATACTTCCACATTTAGATTCCACAATGAGCTGTTGATTCTCCCAATTAATAAATTGGAGAAAGCTGATAGGTTACTATAATTCAGATCAGAATTACATCTATTACAGCATTCTTGAAAGCAATGACTGATTGATCTTTAGATGATGATACTTTCCCCACTGGTAGAGGTAAGATAAGAATCCAGCACTGATATAAGCTCTGTTGTCCCTGGAAAGCCAGCAATGAATGTGTAACAATAGATGTCCATGGAGAAAGATGGGGTGGGGGTGGGGTGTCCTGTGATGGCAGAATGATCCACAAATGGATTTCCAGCTAGGGTCAGCAGTTATTGCTGACACAATCAGTTTTACATTATAAGTTTCAAGATACATACAATCAAAATAATGAAAGAAAACTTAGTTTGTCCATAGTTCACTACTTTTCTCAAAAGCAATGAGAGGTTGAATATAACGAAAAATTACCTATATTGTTATAATCTAGGATTATACAACTGTTTGGACGCTACGAATGGTCAGTACTAAAGGGTGAAAACTAAGGATGAAGATCTATTTTCTGTGTAACGGTGCCCATTTCCAAGGACCCCACGCAGATAAAGGCATATTATGTAGACAAAGGCAGCAGATCAACTACTTTCTTTTTTTATAATAAGTTATGAAAGAATTATGGTTAAGTTTTTAATTTATTGCTGTTGCCATAATTTCCTTTCTTTTATTATTTCACAAGAATGGCAGACAAATGTTTGATCTTTTAAAGCAAATGAAGTATTACACTTCATTTCACCTCACTTCATGAAATATTACCAGACTAGGGTTGATGCCATTCTGCAACACAACAGATGTCCCACAACAGTGAGGAATTATCATACAGACCAGATGGGAGAGAGCCTTGCACACTGCACGTGTTGGTCCACCATCTAATAGGCTATGCCATACAACAGGTAAATGACAGTCTCAGCAATGCTTTGCCAATTCTGACACCAAGTTTGTTGCTTGTTTATAACTGTCAGCAATATTATTAAAATAGCACCAATTGCTTGTCTCATTTTCTCTAATGACCCAATATTTCAAAACATTAAAAATTTTATGACCGAACATTATTCCATTCTTAAATGAAGTTTTATTCAAAAACAAAAAAGAAAAAACAAGAAATCAGTACTGCTGTTATAGTACATTTATATCCTGTTTTTTCTTTATCTGGCACTAACAAAAACTAAAAAAATCTTGTTATAACAGACCAGCCAAATGCTGAAAAATACAGTCATTCAGAAATAAAATACCAGTATCAGCTATAATTGGCCAGTTTTTCCTGTCCCTATCTCCAGCTAAAAAGAAATCAGTGAAAGAGAAAAGAGCACTGTAGCATGACCGGTAGATAATTACTTCTACAACACACAACAGAATACGTGAAAGTGGACTCAGCCTGGAGGATGGGTTGAAGACTGTAGAGCTTTACTAGGCTTGTACCTAATGGAGTTGGTTTGCCCTCTACTTTGTGATTTATGCCCGCCTAGCCAGGTATATAGAAATAACGACACTTGAATGGAATTTAGTTACCGCAAGAAACATGGTGTAATGTAGCATAGACTCACGACCACAATTCAACAAGAAAAATGGTCCACATGATTCTTCAGGTATGCCATATATCCATATAAAGCCGCTCACTGATGATTACATCATGTAGAGATATTACATTACGGGGTTGACAGTTACTGTTTTGCCATTGCTGTTCCAAATAGTTCCAGATATTTTCTCTGGGATTAAGGTCAGATGATTTAGCAAGCCAGTCAAGGTGTGATTAGGTGCCTCAGTGTACATCACACCAGGAAGGTTTGCATACAGATCTGTAAACAGGACTGTTATAATCTTGAAAGACATGACTATCCACAGCATACTCAATGTGGAGAGGTAGAAGGAAAGACAAATTGGAAATCAAATATCTTGAAATGAACTTCCCGGTTTACATTTGTGGTAACAGACCAGAACAGACGATAACTGAAGCATTTGAGATATAATACTACAGAAGAACACCAGAAATTAGGTGCACTGACACGATAACAAATGAGGAGGTCCTTCATAGTACAGGCAAAGAAAGGAACCAAAACACTGACAAGGAGAAGAGAGACAGTGTTAAGACATCAGGGAATAACTTCCATAGTACTAGAGACATGTAGAGAGTAAGAACTGTAGGGGAAGACAGACTGGAATACTTACAGCAAATAACTGAGAATGTGGGTTGCAAGTGCTACTCTGAGATAATAGGGAAGGAATCTACATCTACATTTATAATCCGCAAGCCACCCAATGAGGTGTGGCAGAGGGCACTTTACATGACAGTGTCATTACCTCCCTTTTCTGTTCCAGTCACATACGGTTCACGGGAAGAACAACTGCCACAAAGTCACATAAAAAAACTGAATGAGTGGACCCTAGTCAGTGTATACTCCCACCCAAAACCGCTTCTGGCTGAAGAACGCCCTCCACACACTGCAAGTTAAACAACCCATTGCGCTGTTGGTGCACCTGACAGTTCACACAATTTGAAAAAGAGGCAAAAAAGCAACTTGTTAGGCCACACTAAAGGCCTCCAATCAGCTACTGCCCATGTGGTTTTTGGTCCTGTAAGATGTGGTGCTTCATGTGCTGCAGTGATCAACGCATCTTGTGAGATACACAATTCCAAATGTTTTTGCAATTCCATTTGATGTGTTAGCTCACAAACTTGTTGAGACGAACAACGATACAATGACAGCAGAAACTGCTAGGGAGTCAAATTGAGTGTCACTCACAACACCAACAAACCTACCAACTTCGCTCTTCATGTAGTTGCAGGCACTTTTACACATGAAAGCTTCTTTCATCCATTCAGTCATATCCCTATGCTGAGCCATTTACTGTGCTGATCAAGTACAACAGACTGGCACACACATACCACTTCACTGCTGTGGAGCATCCCACCACTGCCCGAGATCAGTTCTGTATCATCTATTACATTCTCAAGCGATCAGTGTACTATTCAGTAGTTGGTTGCAACAAAAAGAGTTTCATTGCAAATGACAGTGGTATACTGCAAATAGCTATTGAAGGAGTTATAGTTTAATGTAGACTGCATAATGATGCAACTTGGCATTCAATCATTACCAGAGGTCAAATAAAGACAACCAACAAAAGAAAACAATAGAACTCCAGTTGAAGCCACAGACCTTCGGATCTGTAGTTGTAATAGAATATTTAAATTTATGAAATGTCTTATATAAATACTTACGTGTAAAGTGTATTATTGTAACCTTAAATATGTATGCCTTGAAATGACTTTCAGCCTGTATATTTATAACTTGACTTGTCCAATGTCTTATGCATAAGCTGCTATGTAGACAACAGGACCAACAAAAAATACAATACAATACTGAGCCATTCATCATACAGTGTAACGAAGACACAAACTTAACCTTCAGTCATTGACCATTTTACCATGGCAAAATAACTCAAGACATAGACAGACAACACAACACTGTTTCACATATTATACACAGATCATTGACATACTCACTTAGTCTCTATTAAATAGACAGTATAGAAGTCCCGGATGTTGAGTGCTCCATTCTCTCTCTTCTCTGCCTCCGTTACAGATATTTCCATGTGATCTATAAGTGTGTCCTGCAAAAATGGAGATAATGAAACTTTACAATTCTTTCAATATATCAACTGCCAGAAAAAAAGTTACTGCATTAAGTTTATTTATTTTAATATGCAGTCTTCCCAAAAAGGATCTGAAATAACAATAACTCCAAACAACATGTGTAGTAACCCATCCACGCATATTATAATTTGAAGTTTCCTTCTGAGGTCTTTGTCTGCATGTTCAGGCTAATCTTAAGAACTAATGTAAAAGCAATATTATGAAAAGGATAGTTGCTACTCACCATATAGCAGAGATGATTCCCCAAATACTTCAACATGTATGCTAACATTACATCTGTAGTAAGAACTGTAGACCACCACCTAAAAATTGATCCAACCTTATAGTCCTATCTGCTGAAAAAAAGCTCCACCACTTGTTTTGAACCACAAGAGTTACCTGGCAGAAGGACTTCGATAGCTTTCAGAGTCATCCACATAAAAACCTTGCCACAGAGACCCCATTCCAGAAATCCTGTGGGATCTCCAGTTTCTCCTCAAATCCTAAGACATACCGCAGAACCTCTCCCCAGAGTCCATCTCTCTCCTCACCCCCACAACTCCCCGCACTCCTACCTTCTACACGCTTCATAAAGTCCATAAACCCAACCACCCAGGACGCACCATTGTGGCAGTTACCGTGTCCCCACTGAAAGAATCTTTGCTCTCTTGGACAAACACTTTCAGCCTATTACCCTGAATCTACCCTCCTACATAAAAGATACAACCATTTCCTCTCCACAGTTCCTGTTCCTTTACCACATGCTACCCTGCTCGTCACTACCGATGCCACCTTCCTTTACACTAACAGCTCTAAAGCCCACGGGCTTACCGCTACTGAATGCGACCTTTCCCAACGCCTGACAGATTCCAAAACTACAACCTCCTTCCTAGTCACCATGACCAACTATATCCTCGCCCACAATTATTTCTCTTTCAAAGGTATCACCTACAAACAAATCTGGGTATGGCTACGGGCATCCATGTGGCACCATCCTACACTAACCTATTCATGTGCCATATACAGGAATCCTTCCTAAACACCCAGAATCTGAAATCTCTCACCTGGTTCAGATTCATTGATGACATCTTTGCGACCTGGATCAAGGGTGAGGACACCCTGTCAACATTCCTCCACAACCTCAACACCTTCTCCCACATCCGCTTCATTTGGTCCTCCTCAACCCAAAAAGCCACTTCCATTGATGTTGACCTCTACCTCAAAGATGGCTACATCAGTAG